>NW_028321879.1:2734390-3045564 GCF_036245765.1 Copidosoma floridanum
GGGAATACAATGCAAGAGGTCTTATTCAAATCAGTTGTGGTTTCCCAATTTTCTACCTCTTACAGTTCTTTCTGGCTTATTCACTGGATTATTATAGTTGTCCGCAAAAGTGACCACGTGTCGACGTATATATATACGTTTTTTTTATGTTATAGTGTACTAACCCCATCTGGAGTATGTACTATATATATATATATATTCACACACACGCAAACGTTCTAAGCATACGGTATACATGTCATACATTGGCTGAATACATCCGGAAACATAACTTTTTCTTTAAATTGTACATAGCAGATGGTTTCACATATAAATATGCAAAGCCATCTAGTTCTATGCAGTCTCAAGGAAAAGTTCTGCTTCCGTATTTATACAGCCAACGTATGATATGTATGCCGTATGTTTAAAACACTCGTATATGTATATATATATATATATATATATATATATATATATATATATTTCTATATAATGTAGTTGTAAGAGCCGAGCTTCTCACACTACCCCTCCACCATTTAAAAAGAACTTCAAAGAAATTATGACTTAATAGTTTCTGGTATAAGCATACTTCTATTACTATTTTTATAACAGGAAGTGTTTAAAGAAAATCTCCTCTCAAAATTATTAATTTATTTTCAAAAGGTATGTGTGTATTGCATACATCTTGCAAAGTATTGTCTACTATCTCTAAAGCTTTTTTCGGTATCATAAAAGCCTCATCCTAAACTATCAAACCGATTTTACGTAATTATTTTTTTTCAGATTTGATTTCACAAAATGCAGGCTCAGTATTATTCAAATCCAAAGGTTAGCTAAAACTTCTACGACTGGTCATAACTTTTGGTAGTTATACTGACACAATGCCAGTCGATGCCATTGAAAATATTTTTTTTCTTTGTGATACGAAGTAATAAATTAATATTTTATACAAAAAGGTTTTTACCAATTCTCCAGGACCATCTATAAAATAAATATTTTTAACATTTTAAAATACAATTTAAATAATATTTTTTTGTTCATTGTTTAGCTAAGCATACATTAAATCGAACATATGTTTACAGAATGCAACTTACTCTGCGTCATCATTGTTTTGTAGGTCAATTTTAAACGGTGCAGGTAAATAAATCTCCAAGTTTAAAAATTATGCTGATGTGCAGAAGAGCATAATTTTCTTTATTACAAATGAAATCTTCACTAGATTAGTTTTTATACTTATTCCAAATTTTATCACCTTGTATATTTTCTGATATTAAAAACCATGCAAAAAATTTTCCTTAATAACGAGGAAGCATGCAAATACTTGCTTCTTGGAAAATATCATTAATCTGTTAATCATACTCGATCAAGCCCATGGCAATTGCAGTATTTTTAAATGATTTATATTCTATATCTTTAGATGGTTTTGAATGTTCATATAAAGTTGCTCCATTTTTTTATTTAATATAAATTTTAAAAAAATCTTTTATAATCTTTTGATAAAAGTATATTTAATCTACCTATTGCAGTATTTTTCATTTTTTTTTTTTACCTTAAGTTTCAGTTAATTATTCAAAGTATAGTTTTCTGGGATACAAAGATACCTTAAAGATTTTGCTTGGTTATCAATTTTATTCAACTCAAACCAAGCTGTTAGATGCGTTTACCATTTCTTTACTGTCTTCCTAATTTCATTCTCTTCGAAAATTGATTTTTGTCGATTCTCGAGGTGCACAACAAGATTTTTAACCTTGTGACTCCTACCACAAATTGGATATTCTTGTAATTTCCATGCTGCTTCCATGAGTAAAATATCTACCATCAACATAGTTTTTTATTTTATTTAGAATTTTATCATCAGAATTACTTAATCCTCAATTTCAATAAAAGCACTATGACCATTTTTATGAATGTAGTCATATATGTATTTCATGCTTTGAATAGATGCAAAATATTTAACGTTTATGAGGCATCTATATTTCATTAATAAAATTTTATCATACGGTTCAACCTTTGTCAACTATGATTTTATGTTTATTTATTTTAGTCTTATGTACGTAATTATCCGAAAAATTATTTTTATTGATATATTCGGAATGACCTTTTTTTAACGATGTTATATCAGCAAATGGCTTAGGAAAATGTTTGATACATTTGTTATTGGATGTATTAAAACATGGACTTTTTTTAGTGCGAGGACCGTAAAACATGTGTTTAATAACCAATTTGGTAAGTTTCTTATTATTTGAAGATATTTTAGCTGAAATAATTTTATTAACTTGTTCAGTTAAAATTGTTTTATTGTTAGGTTCTGGTGTTACGAGAAGATGTGCATGTGGTGAGCCACGTTTTTAAAATTCTATAGTATGAACATAGGTTTTTACTTTCCCAAAAAAAAAATAATATTAAATCCTTACTAATTATTTAAATAAAAAAGTAAATATATTCAGCTCTTAACATCTTAACATTCGCGTATGGCTCTAAAATTTTAGCGTATGAAAGGTGATCGCATTAAATACAATGTTTTTGAACTTAACTATAATCTGGTAAGGGAGAGTCAGCGCACGAAGCGCGCAGGAAGGTGAAAAATATGTAGTCGTATGATTTTAAATCTGCTAAGCTCACCCTAAGTAAGCTTCTTTTTTTTACCAGTTTAGATAAATTAAATTAAAATAGGTTGATCAACCTCTAAACAATTTTACCATGTTATTGATATCTATTTTAGAAGCACATTAAGTCCGCACGTGTCACTTATAAACATACACATACACACGCGCGCACACGCACGTGTGGGTACATTCAACTTCCTATAATATGCAGTTATTCTGGTGTGGCTATCTACGAATCTCCTATTCAACTTAACGAAATTTGTGTGAACCGCCAACGCTCCCACTACGCCTATGGCCCCCCACAAGATTTTAGTCCCCCCCCCTGAGGTCCCTTAAAATATTTTTAATAAACGTTATAATCATCCAGTTATAATGAAAATATGTCAAAGAAGGGTACTTATGGGGTAATTTGACTACCTCATTGCCCTCCCCTACATCTCCCTGCAAATACTTAGAATGTATTTTAAAGATACTTTATCATAGAGTCATAATGAAATACTAACTCTTACAGCTCCTCTACACCCCCTAAATTAACTTATAATTTTTGTGGGACTACTTTATGATAAGGACAAGAGGGACTTATCGCCCATCCTCTTTATTAAAAAGTTAAAATTTTTCTTAGATACCTGTTATTTTTATATTTTTTAATACCTTGCCTCCATTGTACAATGACTCCTTCTGTTTCATCAGTTTCTGTCTAAATATCAATAAATTGAATCATAAATAAAAATTTTTTATACAAAAGTAATTTACGAGGTGAAAAGTGTCAATGGTATATGTAATTACGTTACGTTAAAATCTTTTTATATAGGATATATAGTATTTTTAATTTTCTACACATAATTCTTTGTTGATGGTTATTACGCGCACAGCGCATAAAACCCAGCTTATAGTAAATAATAAACTGGTTTTTTTCGTAACCCATCCAAGTTAAAAAATGTATGTGTTGACGTTACTTGTATTCTGAAGTCTTATTCATACATTTTTTTTATTTATTCACTGTCTTAATGTGTCTTTGTAAATTAGTACATAGTGTAAATTATTTGGTTTGAAAGTATTTGGTTAAAGAGGTTATTTGTTTTTAATAATCAAAAAATATTAATAGTTTTAGTGGTTTTTTTAACTTTGCGGACAAACGAAATGACCTACTGCAATCGATTATTTTTTTGTAGATCTTTTGAAGAGCTACATTTTACACGCAAACCAGTTTTTTGTACGATTTATACTTATTGTGCTATTTTAAGAAAAATAATTTTTAGAACGAAGTTCTTTATGTCGCGTTACTCGGGAGGCTGGAATTTTAAAACCAACAGATTTTTTTTTTTTTTGAAACGAAAGTCGTTTACCCAGAGTCTCTTCCTCTCAAGTTTTCCCCCTTACCACGTCCCCCTCACCAACTGTTCTCCATACACTTCCCCTCTCCCCACTATATATGTATATCTGCCGAACCATGCCATGTTCCTTTCTACACACCTTTACCCACCATTCCCCCTCACACTCCCAAGCAATTAATTTTTCAACAAATTTTAATTTCATTCTCCCACAATAATTTTTCTTTGACTTTGAATTTGTTTCTTTTACGATTTGAAAAAAAAAAAAAAAAAAAAAAAAAAAAAACATTTTCCAATAAAGAGATTTGAACCCTCGACTTCCTGCATGTGAATCCGGTACCTTACCCACTCTGCTACGATTGCTGCCGACTAGAGGAACACTCGGTTTCTTGTACTTATAGTGTGGTTCGTAACTATAGCATTCCATTTTTAAATGTATTCACTGATAATACATTTAATTATGTATTTGTTTTATAAATTGTGTATTTGTTTTCTAAATAATACATCTAAAACGAAAAAAAAAAAAAACAAAAAAAAAACAGAAAAACAAAAAAAAAACAAAAAAAAAAATTTTAATTAGCATAAATATGGTTATGTAGATTTAACATAATAAGGCGCGTTATTACGCATTAAATATTTGTATTTAATGCATTTGATGCATAAAATACCGACCAATTTTTATTAAACCTGAGGTTTTTTTTGGCATAACAGTAATGCTACTACTTACTGTTATGAATAAATTATTTTATAAATAAATAAATTAGTGAAATAAAGGAAATACAAAAGAATGAAAAAATAAGTAATGAAATTAAATATGAAAAAAAGGATGATATATGAAAAAAAAAGGGAACGAAAAAAAAAGATTAAATATGAAAATAAGAAAGAAATTAAATAAAGGAAATACAAAAAATAAAAAAAAATGTAAATAAATGAAATATGAAAAAAAATAAAACAAGAAATGAAAAAAATTAAAATAACACAAGAAATAAAAAGAAAAATAACACAAGAAATAAAGAAAAAAATGAAAAAAAAATGTAATAAAACAAAATATGAAAAAAAAAAACAAGAAATATAAAAAAATAAAACAAGAAATAAAGAGAAAAAGAATAAATCAAAAAAATAAAAAATAAAATAAAAAAACCAGGGGAGATAAATAGGTCATGGGACCCACGGTAAGAACGAAGTTCTTTAAACATGAGATGAGTATGGACACAATTTCTTAGGTAACAAGGGGATCGCCAGACCCACAGGAAGAACGAAGCTCTGTAAACGTTAGTACTGCATTTATGTTGTTTACTAAAACAAAAACTTGAAAAACGAATAAAAAAAAAAAAAATATTTTACTTCTCACGATGGTTGAACTTCGTGAGAGCGTCGTGCATAAATGCAGTACTTACGAAGTTTAACCATCGTGAGTAGTAAAACATTTTTTTTTTTTTTTTGTATTCGTTTTTTAAGTTTTTGTTTCAGTAAACAACATGAATGCAGTACTAACGTTTACAGAGCTTCGTTCTTCCTGTGGGTCTGGCGATCCCCTTGTTACCTAAGAAATTGTGTCTATACTCATCTCATGTTTAAAGAACTTCGTTCTTACCGTGGGTCCCATGACCCATTTATCCCCCCTGGTTTTTTATTTTTTTTATTTTTTTTTTTCTTCTTTATTTCTTGTTTTTTTACTTTATGAATTTTTTTAACGATGTTTCAAAAAAATTTAGCCGTTCCTGGAGAAGGATGTTCAAAAGTTTAGGTTAATTCTATATGAAAGTATCTTTTTTCTTGCAGTATCTATGAGTTTTTAAAACGGGGTCTTAAACAGGTATTTTACTCTTACACCATTAGTTGTGTTTGTGGCTAAATGGCTAGCGTGCCAAACTGATGGATTCTAGCTAGCGATAGAGAATTTAACAAAATCTCTGTTTTTTGTTTATGACTCATTTTTCCTTTTCATGCACTTCACGCTCTAAAATAGAAGCACTAAGTATAGATTTTAACAGGTCAAATTTTTTTGGCATGGAGAGAATGCGTATGAATGTGTGGATGAAGACAATGGCACATATTGACACGCAAATTAACAATTCTGCTTTAACCATTGAGTTAAATGTTAGAGTTTGATAAGTTTTATTTATATGAATAAATAAGAAACTTAGTACAGGAGTTCGCGTTTGCAAGTAATAATGTCTAGTTACAATAAACCAAAATTCCAACGATAAATTTTTGTGACAAAAAATGCTTAAGTCTTCGTAAGACTTACCAATAAATAGATTATGTATGATTGGTCCAACTCTATAATAGAAGCACTAAGTATGGATTTTAACAGAAGATCAAATATGCTTGGTATGTAGAAAATTGGCATACAGGTAGAAACAAAAAAAAACATTTATGTAAGATAGTTTTTACACAAGTTGCATAAATGAAAATATTAACTATTCATTATAACCGATGAGATTAGAAAAAAAACTTATGTCTATGAATTAATACTATTTCCGCAATAAATAAATATTTATGAATAACACAAAATTACACTCATTTAACAGTCTCCCACTAAAAATCGTACGTAACAAGTAGAAGTACACAAGAACTTTTGGATTGATGAGGTGGCTGCACTCTTCTGCTAACACTACTCACCAGATTTTCATCTTCTTTTATGTTCAAAATAAATCTTTAAAATGTTTCTAAAGAATTTTTTTGTAAGCCTTTTTTTAAGAATAAGAAAAGTTTTACTACACAAAATTAAATCATTGTTATTTTAGATCAAAACATAATAATATTTAAGTTACCTGAAAATTTAGAAGCCCAAAAAAATTCATTCTAATTAAAGGATTTCTTCTAGACCACACGTACACCAACATAATAGTAAAAGCATGTCCAAGAAATAGTAAGTTAACAAAAAAAGCAAATACCTATGATTGTGTTAAGGATAATTTTAGTATCTTTATTATTTTTATCTTATTCTTATAGTTAAAGAATGACATTTAAAGGAAAGTAAATATATTTATTGAAGTAACTTGGAAATGTATTTCTTGTTATGCTTTATAAATATCTTACACTATTTTGATCTTGTATACTGTCGGAGATGACGCAGAAAGAGGATTTGGTATAATTTTTCTTATTTTTCCATGGTTTTTATAATATTGTTGATATTGCACTGACTTTTTTACGGGAAAAAATTTTCATGTTGAAATTAAAACAATAACTAAAATTAGAACTACTGTGAACATCATGAAATCAGGCTGGCATTGAAGACTCTTGTTAGATTTCTTACTGTTCAATAGGCAATCATCTTTTAAAAATTTGTGTAGCAGCTACAATTAGTTCTCGAAAATTCAAAGATATTTGCGAAAGTTTCGATTTACGATACATTACTTTTAAAAAAACTTGTACATTTGTTTTAAATGTTTGTTTTTCACATATCGCTCAAAATCTTGAGCAAAATACATTAACCAATCATAGAAAATCTGTTTTTTATAAGTGGTAGATTTTTATTTATTTTCGTCTATGGGCTTGTTTCTGCCGTCAGATGGCGGTAGTGTGCCGATGTAAGATTTTCACAGAACTATCTATGCATTCAATATATAAATATGGTTCTTTGAAAATCTAACGTGGGCACACTACCGCTATCTGACGGTAGAAGCATTGGTCTTATCCCATCTAAAAAATCATAGCTTTGCTTTTAATGAGGGTCAAAAACACTAATGTGGAGGCTCACATGCAGAATTATTGGGCTTATCAAAAGTTCTTATTTGCTTCTTAACCTCTTTTTATCTGAAATAGACTGACTAATATTTCATATTCCTTGTTAATGCATACGCTGATACAAGAGTTAATATTGCAATGATTTTTTGTAATAGTTCTGTCAGAGATTACTACATTACGTAAAAATTAAATATATTTGGACTCAAACAATTGTTAAATAAATTTTAGGGTTTGAATAATCAATCTTACCAGTTTACCATTAGTCAGATTTTTGGTTCGAAGTATATTTAAAAAGCTAAGCCATTTACGCAATGCAAAATGAAAATTTTTATTTCAAGTTTAAGGTATCAAGAGGCACGGGAACGCAGTACTGGGAACGTGTTGACGCTATGCTGTATTACGCCAATTTTTCATGCTCCAACGTTGAAAATAATGCCATGTATTTATTTATTTATTTATTTATTTTATTTATATATTTATCTATTTATTTATGCGAATCCATAAGTAAATTGAAAATTAAAGGATAGTCTTAATTCAAAGGTTATGCCAAACAAAAATTTTATCAAAAAGGTCACATTTCCTATAATATTTAATGCATCTGCAAATGCAAAGGACAGGATTCAGTTGGAAAATTTTCAGTTAGACCAAGGAAGAGAAAGAAAGACAGATTTATCGAAAGAGCAAGTGAGAAGTGAGATGAGAGGAGACAAAGCTTTACGCAGCCTGTTTTTTAAAATTCTATTTCATGCTCACGCTACATCGCTACAAAGTTCGTTTAGTTTTAACTTTGTAGCGTTAACACTGAAATGAAGAGCATTTAACGTTAGTATGGTGGAGGAAGCTTTTTAGTTATAATAAATTACAAGAGTTTTAAGGCTAAGAGCCAACCGCAAAAATATCGAAGCATCAAAAAATCTATTAATAATTAAAACACTAATGCATTTGATACGAACAGATCAAAATTTGAATGGCCGGTGAATGCTCTGAATGAGGGTATATCGCAAAGCAGATGCCTCGACCATGAATAAGTGAAAATGGCGTCGTTCATGCATAACAGTATACTTATGTATACAACTCTAACTTGTGTGCCTATACATATTCTATAAATAGGTAACTTGTATGTACAAGTACACTATTACACAGTAAACGACGTCATTTTTTCTATAGAACGGTCGCTTTATCTGATGAACGAGCTTTATGCGATATACCCTCATAATACCAAACCCAAAAAGTACGGAGTTTCGCATGGTATGCGTGATGTGCATAAGACATCCTTCGTTTCAATAAAAATGTTTATCGATATCGTAATAATTTAGAACGAAAAGATATTGTTTATAAATGATGTGTATAACGACTACATCCACAATTTGACTCGAGAATATCGTCACGTTTATAAACAAGGATTTTAACAGTTACCCTCTTGCTACTCTTCAGGAAAAATTCTGGACGAGTACGGAGACACGATTACAGTTACAAACGCGGTGCAGTACAGTGATAAAAAAGTTATTTTTAAATCAGGACATAACATAGCTGACTTGATGTATAAATCCTCTGTCGTTGATAATACACAAAATCGTTTAGTAGAGACTCTCTCAAGGAAAAATACTTTGCACGATACTGTAGGAATAATGAACCAGTTGAAAACGAATGATCAGGCAATTTTTGATTCTTCGTCAAGAGACACGAGCTCCTCCTCCCAGCTAGTAGAAACTACAAAGGAAGTTGCACCTACGAAACTACGCATATTTGATTACATCCTATGTGACACTCCTCCGTACTACAAAAAGCCGCAAGGTCTCAAGAAAAACATTCTCTGGGATATATTAATGTGACGTATATCCAGTGCACCTATGTGGTCTGGATTTAACAGAAAAAATATAACTGATGAGTCGCAGTTACAAATAGTAGACTACTAACCTGATACAAACAAGTATCCAAGAAGTCAGAAGTCTAAAAATCGCTGCATCTAGTGGACGAAGTCATACTTTAGTCACATATGACCTTGATACAGCCAAGATCGCTATGCAAATTCAAATTACGAGAAGTACACGCTTCGATAATTTATTTGTAAATTTCAGGGCTTTTCATGTTTCCATAGCATATTTTAAAACTCTTGGAAAGTGCCTCCACGGTTTCGGTACTGTTGAAGTACTGTGTCAAGCTGATGTTCTAGAAATTTGCTTAGTAAATGGATTTTTGGATGGTAAAAACTTCAATAGATGTGAAAGGTTGCACTCATTGTTGTCCGCTGCCTTGCAAGCTCTGCGTTTGAAATGTTCATTCGTACATGAAGATACACTTAACGGTTTGCATGGCAACACTTCACAGTTTTATATGCAGTACATACTCTTTCTTGTGAGTTTTTTGTTCTTTTCACTGAGTATGCATTGTAGTAACGTTCAGTTGTATATTACCACTATGATTGACATGTGTAATCTCTTTTTTTATTATGAACCGACCGAATTGTGCTAGGTATTCTCTTCTGTATTTGTGTTATCTGATAAAGTTCAAAATAACTAATTTAGCGTTGTACAAGAAATTCGGAAAGTGAACTTTTGGCGTGAGGCGCACAAACAACGCATGTTCCAGGGCACCCTCTGACCTGTACACTCAGCAAACAATTAATAATAATGCTGAAAATTCGTGGGCAGGTGTCAGTCGATTTACGAATTCAACGCATCAAGATTGCGCTGGGCAGTAAGTAACAATTTGAGCTCAAAAGTCATTTCACCTTTTCTCAGTTAACTTGTTGATTCTCAATGCTATCTTACTAATATATAAAGCGAAGTCACTAAAACCATTGTAATCGCTAACCACGAAAACTACTGAACCGATTTTGCTGAAATTTTGCATACCGATTCTTGACACTTCCTAGATGGATTTGATAAAGTTTTTATCTTGAAAAAGTTAATAACAATAGCAATAAATAAGCTCAAAGTTTGCCAGCTTTTCACGTTAGTTCAGTAGAATCCGATAGGTGGGGTCAACATAAAATCGAAGCCAGCTGCAACAGAATTAAATAAGTGTGGTTATAATACGCCGGAGCGTCTCGAAAGTTATGGCATTCGTTTACTTGCAGTTCATCGAGCTGCATCGAGAATGTAGATAAAATTCGAGCATCTGGCTATCCCGGATACCGACATCACTCTCCTTCAATGGGCAAGTGACCTAGGTCTCCGTCCATCCTGATCCTCCAGGATCAACAAAGGCCCCCACTAAAAGATAATTCGAATCAATAACGTTCCCAGTAGAATACAAGGAAACGTGTCTATAGCCAGTGCACAACCTGCTCCAACACTTCAGAGTAATGTGGCTATTCCACCATCTAGCCTGGTACCATCAGAAACTTTTTGACTGCAATTAAAAGCCAGGGGAGACAGCCCTGAGGAGCACGGGCAGCCACAATGGCTTCTTTCTCAGTGATCGTCCCAACGTCATACCTACAGAGAAGGTATTCTCTAGGCCCACTTCCTGATAGGTTGGTTATCCGGAGAACGATCTGAAGACGAGATACGCTTTAGTCAGTGGCGTACCTTCCTTCTGTACGGTTTCCGTACACAGAGGCTCCGAGGGTAAGAGTCAAGCTACCCGCAGCCAGCTTTTCAATATCAAAAATAATAATGAGTAATAGCTGGACCTTTTACCCCTGGCCCTTTTCAGGGCCATTATAAGTATTAATGTTTCCAACTTAACCATCAATCTCATCGGTTAAATCCAAAAGACACCTAAGTTAAAACTACCTTGCCAACAAAGACATTTTTACTACCATATCCGGAAGCGATTCGTTGACTAAAAGTCTGTGTTAACTAAAGACAGCCACTATTAAACCAAGTCAGTCATTCACTGGCAGTCGTCACGAGCTTTTAACGGAGTTGTTCGTCACAAGGCTGGGAACCACGGTGACAGACGACCCTATATTACCCTCTCGACTCTAAGAATTCAAACAGAAATCACCGATCCTCTCCAAGGTCTGCACTGGGCGAACCTATAACACCTATGAAGAAGAAAAAAACTTGAGCCAACGGGACAGTCTCCAACGGGCAAGTATCACGAACCAATCTCCCTATATTAAATCACCAAAACAACTGAGTCTGCAAAAAAAAGGTGCTTTAGACACCAACGTTTTCGACGTTACACCAGGAGACGTTGGGAAAGATCTCTACAACTAGCTCCAAAGCTTCGGACTTTGTAATTTTTTTCTTGATCAGTCTGAGGCTTCAACAGCAGGCTAGAAAAGATCACCTGAGGTATCCAGGCAGTTACAATTATTGTAAACTTCAGTCAAGAAAGAGTTAACTTAAGAAGCTCACCAGTCTTTTTTAGGGCCATCGGACGTTGAACTACCTTGCCAACAAATATATTAGAACTTAACAAAGTAGACAGAAAACAGCCTTTAGGGGTCACAAAAGTCTTAACCATGCCAAATGTCAAAAGAGGGTGAATTGGAAGGAAAACTTCAAATGTCTCTAATGAACACAATTTTAGGCGTCAAGAAACTGACGTAGAAAATTTATCGTGATCAGAACAGCAGCGACAAAATCGACAAATGTAGTATTCTTTATTTGAGAGTTCAGCATTTCATTGTACCCTTACAGTAATCTCCTAAATCTTTCAGATTTTTAAATAAGTAGAAAATATATTTGTGTTTTTGTGGCGACAAAAAAATGTAGAGATTAAGCTTCAGAACTTTGTTGCTCTGGTAATAAAGTTGTGAGATAAGAGAAAGAAATTTTTTTTTAATACACATTTTTTGGGAGCTTTCAATCTTAACAACTTTGAAAAATAGCCCTTTTTTTAAATTATATGGGAGAAACTGCAAATCAACGGCCCCTTATGGCCAACGATTATTTTATGGCATAAGGAACGAGCGGTGCTCTTAAGCATAACTATGTTTTTTTTTTAATTTTTACAGCTTATTATTTGACCAAATAAACTGTATGGATTCCAAACAAATATGTTTTTAATAAGAAGATTTTTGTTCTGAGAAGTGTCTTGAATGGATGTAAAATTTCTTACTAAAAACATTTTACATTACATGTCAACGTGTCCCATTTAATAAGTCTCGGGCGAAGCCGAGACGGGAAGCTGCTAGTGATTCAATGAAAGAACTTCAGCATTACAGAATCGACAAAAATCATGCGTTATTAACAGCCATTTTACAGTGTATTGAACAAAATTTTGAATTCTTTTGCACAAGACTTGAATAAAATTTGTTTATTTAATGTCGTAACTGGACGGTAGGCCTGAGTTTAAACTTGCAACTTTTTTCTCATTATTAATCAAGTGGGAGAGGCCCGCAAAAAAAGAAATCATTGTTGAAGGCAACAAAAATCAGACACATTATGAATAAGCTATCGGTAAAACGAAAGTGAATTTTGTTGCTGAGTGTATGAGGAAACTCATGAGAGAGGAATCGAAAACTGTAACACCAAAAATGGAAAAGGACATTTTCGGTGAACTGTTAGCGGCAAATAGCCCCAGCTTGACAAACGAGGAGTTGATGTCCTGAAATAAACCTGTCCTGAAATTTGTGTACACCAGTTTCTGTTGATGTAAACATCATTGACAGCTTTAATTTTATGCATTATACAATTATTCTTTGATCGACATTCGAGAGAATCGCTGAAGCGATCCTGAGAGAATTATGTAATATTGGTACGTCGAAAATAAACACAATTTTTGATAGGTACTTCAAATCATCGATAAAAAAAGTGGAATGTGAAATTGTGACTGTAAACATTGACATGATACAACCGATTTGTTATGAAGCCGGCGTGGCACCCTTGACTTTTAACGATATCATTTTAGCTGAAAAAATCAGTTAGAAAAAAAATAATAGTGACGAAAAATTTTCAAATTACGATAATGACGATGACATTGATATTGATGACGAGTTGCAAAATGCGTACCGATTAATTAATGATCTTGAATTTTAGTTCTCATTTAAGTCTGTTAATCTGTTGTTTAACGATTATGTATTGTGATAACTGTTATTATTTACTACGTATTTTAATTTTTACACAATTATTTTTCAGTGTCAACATTAACAAATTTTTATAAGCAATAAAAACATTTTGTAGAAAAAAAATTTTTTTTTTTTTATTACCCTGCAAGACG
Source organism: Copidosoma floridanum (assembly GCF_036245765.1). Taxonomy (NCBI): domain Eukaryota; kingdom Metazoa; phylum Arthropoda; class Insecta; order Hymenoptera; family Encyrtidae; genus Copidosoma; species Copidosoma floridanum. The sequence continues at coordinate 2,748,117 of NW_028321879.1, forward strand.
GTTTTTGCGGACGTAAGTTAACGATTGTGTGCGCAAATTTTTGGAATTTCATTGGATCAGTGATTTTACATCAAATTACAAGTACCAACACCATTTAACAGTCGAACCACGTGACGCTCATTTAATTTTAATACAAGAAAAGTAACTAATAAGTGCACGAAAGATATAACTGTTGATATCGTACTTAATAATACACGGAGTACTCAAGGTACGCATTCAAAAGGTTCAAATTTTGCCACGATTCGACAATGCCGTATACGGGCGCGTCGTCCACCACGAGAGAATATGCCCGAGCGCCTACAGTTTTTCAATTTTCCAATGTTCATCCCGAGGATGCATCACCACTGCTCAATTGTCACTGCACCTATGCATTTTTCAACTCTGAGAAAAAAAGGAATTGAACGTGATAGTCTCGTACCATCCGTCTATCTTCGATTGGTACCAAGTATAACCAAAGTTTTAGAATTTCTCTTATGCAATCGCTAGCTGTGTTTTTCTGCACCACTGCGTCACGGCATCCATTCATGTCAAATGCATTAGTGTTTAAACTATCAACAGATTTGTCGATTTTTCGCTATTTTTATGGTCAGTTCTTAACCTATTTAACGATGAAACGTAAAGATAAAAAGGGTCCCGTACTCCCGACTAATCTACTAAACCTAACAATGTTACATTCATGTATAAAAGAATTAGAGTTGACAGTTAAACAATTAAGAAAATGACAGCTGACAGAGAGACGGTGAAAGCAATCCGCTTGTTTCATGTGTGTACGAGGAGAGAGAGTTGAGTTGAGTTGAGTTGAATTTATTTCATCGACAATGGACTCAAGGTCCTACAACGCCGAGGCATAGTGTATATATAATAAAAAGAAACAAAATGACTGAGCTAATACAATGGCATCAGCCTAACAAAATTCGCATTAATAAATCATGAAAAAAAGGTATAACAAAAATAAAGAAATAAACTTTAAGGAAAGAAAATATAAATATATATACATGCATACGCACATAACCATGCATACGCATATATACACATATATATTCAAAAAGAAAATATATACATGTATATATATATGAGAGAAGGAAACAAAAACAAAACAAAAAAAATCAAATATAAAAACATAACAATTTAGTAAATAGTAATGCGCTATGAGCAGAACACTTGCAAACTAAAGGCGACCAAACGTCTTATCAACAAAGTAACTGTAAAGGAGCACCCTGAAACAGGGCCGATCATAGCGTCGGTGTAGATCATGCGGAAGAGTATTCCATAGTCGCGGACCAGCTACGCGGAACGAATTTTGGTAGTAAGAGGTGCTAGCATATGGGATCACCAAATCAAATTGGGAGCGACGAAGGGAGCCACAATCTCTAAGAGGCCTAAACTGGAGTTGATTAGCAATGTACTCAGGTAGACCATTCCGCAAGATCGAGACCAAGAGGCACAACGAGAGGTACACTCGTCGCTCAGTAAAAGGCAGTATACGAAGTGCTCTGTATACAGGGGTGATGTGTTCGGAACGACCAACATCGGTGACAAATCTTAAAGCAGCATTTCTGCAACGAGACAACTTAGTAACCAAAACACCTGATAGGTCCAATGCAATGCTGGAACAGAAATCAAAATAGGGGAACACGAGGGCATTCACTATATTCAGGCAAATTGAACGGGGCAAGGCGTCGCGGCATCTCCGAAGACGAGCGAGGGCAGCATAACTATTTCGAGAGGTTTCAGTTGCAAAAGGGCCCCAAGAAAGGGTAGAGTCAAGAGTGACACCAAGCAGCTTAATTGTATCGCTGATCTGGAGCAGTTGGCCATCAAGGGTAGGGGCATGCTTAGCCTCACTGAGAATGGTGGAAAAATTTCTTCTAGAGGCAAACCATGTGGCAAAAGATTTGCGCCAGTTAGGAGAAAGACAATTGTCATGACGCCAACCCAAAACATGATCCAGATCATCGTTCACGACCGCAACAATACGACGGATCTGGCTAACTGGGCCGGAGAATTTTAGTACAAAGTCGTCAGCGTGGAGGTGGCACGAGCAAGATGTAAGAGCTGAGGGCAAATCATTGATATATAAAGAAAATAATAGCGGTCCACATATAGTACCCTGAGGAACACCCGAACAACGATCAAGCCAACCAGAGGTCAAACCGCCCCGCATCTTAACCACCTGTGAACGCCCAGAAAGAAAAGACTTGATCTAGCCGCAAGCAGAATCAGACAAACCAAGAGAAAGGAGCTTTATTACTAGCACATCAATGTTGAGCTCATCGAAAGCGCGCCGAAAGTCCACGGACACTAGTAACGTGACGTGACCCACATCTATGGACGCCCTAATTTCATCAACAAGATTGATCAGTGCAGTATGAATACTGTGGTGCTTACGGAAACCCGACTGCTGGGGGCACAGCAGTCTGTTAGACTCCACGAAAGTTGACATCTGCCTAAGTGCCACCGCCTCGAGAAGCTTCGATGGCGCGCATGTCACGCTAATGGGCCGAAAATTATTCAACTCAGAGGGTTGTTTCACCTTAGGTAGAGGGGTCACAAGTGCTTTCTTCCAAACAGTCGGGAATATACCCGACTGAAGGGAACAATCAAATATGTTTAAAAGGATGGGCGTAATGAAAGGCATGGCGAGCTTCAACATCTGTAACGTAATCCCATCTACTCCACAGGCATTGGTCTTTGATTCACTAAAAGCCTCAAGCAAACTCAACTCATTAATATGGCCGAAAAAAATCTATCCTCAAATGGCACATCACATGATCGGCCAGCAAAGGAACCAGTAACCAACGGAGCACCCACATAATGTCGATTAAGGGCGTCACCATCGAATGCGATAGCAGGTGATGCACTCGCACTCGACGATGCTCCAATATCACGAAGACATTTCCACATGTCCGCAGGACGCCTACAGGACAAAAGCCTATCTTTATTATAAGCATAAAGCGCATTTCTGGAAAGCACCTGCATCCTGTTACGCAGACGGCGAAAAGCTACTCCATGTGTATCACGCCTGGTTCTCTTATACAACCTCCACTCCCTATTACGCTCTCGAATGAGAGAATGAATCTCATCCGTCATCCATGGGCAAGGGCGGCGTCGAGGAATAAAAGCACGGAAAGAAGCATGGATGTTAAAAAGGTTTGTAAGAGCAGTCGTAAAAAATTCAACTTTCTCGTCAACATGACACATACGAGAAATAGAATGCCAGTCAACCGATATAATATCATGCTTAAAATCATCCAGAACAAGGCCCCTGAATGAACGGGATAAAATGGGCTGTGATTCAAAGGCCGGAAGAGGACAACGGATCTCCAATAGTACAACATCATGCCTCGAGACACCAGGAGCGCTGAATTGGACACTCCTCTCAACCATGCTCGGGTCGCTAATGCAGATATAATCTATGGTACTATCCGAGGTGGTAGTATGATATGTCGGATCAAATACCGTAACCGAGAGGCCCAAAACAGCAAATGACTCACGAAGTATTCTGCAAGGAGTAGTGTTGACTGTCCAATCAATATTAAGATCACCCAAAAGCAATGAGCAATCGAAAGCAGTCGAACAATTCATGATAGCATCCTCAACGTCCGACCAATAGCCACACTTAGGTGGATTATACACAATAGTGCAGAGAAACTTGAGTTGCAGTATAGATAATTCAAGTAATAAAAACTCAGGTCGGAGAGTGTAGGCATCAGTACGAGCCGAACGAGAGACATCACGAAATTTAATAGAATCATGAATGTAAGCTGCAACGCCACCACCACCCCTACAGAGCCTACCATGACGAACGAGGGTATAACCCGGAATATCAAATTGGCCAAAATGTTTAGTCGGCTTAAGCCATGATTCACTGACAGCAAGAACATGCAAACTATTGTCAAGAATGATCGATCTAATTTCCTTAAAATGCGGTTCAATAGATTGCGCGTTACAATGTGCCACTTTTAGTAAATTGGAATTACGTGACATAGTTTGTCGAAGAAATTTTACGATCGATCAATCTCAACAACAGCGGGCAGGCTGCCCTATCCGAAGCAGCATGAGCGACAGATTTCAGTTTTGAATTTACACAATTCACGCAACGGTATTTCTGTTTATCAGTGACCGTGCACTCACGACCAGGATGCTCCCCACTGCAACGCTCACAAGATAACCGATTCGTGCAACTTACGGCAATGTGCCCCAATCCCCAACATTTAAAGCATTGAGGAATCGATACGTGATCCTGAACACGACAGCGGCTCCACCCAATCGTCACACGACCAAGTTCAAGTAGACGAACACGACTGACAGGAGTGACCTCCACAACGCAAGATCTATGCTTTTTGGTACCCCTGGGATAGAGAAAAATTGCTTTAACTGCAGCATCAGATTCACCCTGCAAGTTCTGCTCACGAACACATTTCACAATTTCGTCTTTTTCGAGCTCTACGGGAATATCGTGAATAATAAGACGAGGCGCAAGCTTAACATCCGGCTTTAACTCAAAACCTGCTTCAACGAGCGCAGGGCATTTTTCAATAAAAGAAGACTTCATCGCAGAACCCTCAAGAATAACAGTACCCGCAGGGCCCGAATAGACACGCGCATTGAGACCGAGTTGAACTGGGTCAACCACACCCATTACTGCCTCTCTAGCATCTTTAGGACGCTTAAACCTGTCCTTCGCATCATCCGTCGGACCAACTACAATACGCTGCCTTGGTAAAATTTTGATTGGCTTAGTACGCAGAAGTAATACACTGTTAAATGGTACATTAGACGAACCGAGTGCAGTACCACGCGATACTGAACTCGCATAAGTGCGGGCAGGTGATACATTAGTAACGCTACATGACGGCTTCACAATCGCCTTCGCGGCACGGGAAACCGATCGGCATGCACGATTGAGAGCAGACTTACATGACGTTGAAGCGTCGTCTGCCGCAAGTTTTGAAATGTATGCATTAGATATCCGTGTAATAGCCTTGGAGAAGGCAACAGCAGCATCGAAAATTGCTTGTCTCCTGGGAGAAACCTTCTCATTACCATAAGCACCAATTAAGGTAGCACGGTATTTGTCAACATCTGCCAAAAGCTCATTGACATCATCACTCGTTAGCGCAAAGGGAATATCTTGTTGGTCACTCGCAGTAGACTCACAATCAGAGAAATCTCCCTCGCTAGTCCCACTAGTGACAGACATACCTTAGCATAACACCATCACAGTAAATAAACACACCAACACTGACACGCTCAACACAGCCAAGTCAAGGAGTCTCAACAAGCAGCAGCAGGCAAAACAGTGAGCACCAAACCGATGACAGCAGTAGTAAAAGTAACAGCCAACGGATGGCGCCACCAGCAAGTGAAGCTGATCTTCAAGGAGATGATGTAGCGTCCAGGACTCAAGGCCACCAATAGAATCACGAAACGACGCAATCACACTCACCCAGCCACACCGCAGCCTCAGCCACCCCACTAGAGCTCCAGCAATACACCAGGTCACCCAGAAAGCACACCAACAGCAGATAGCAGATTGAGGTTAAGGCACCACAGCAGGGCAAAAAAAAATAATTCCTCAAGCACCAGGAGACCTTGGACACCAATAGCGAGGTAAAGGCCCACCCTGGGTCCGAGGAGGGATGTACCTGACAAAAGAAAACTCCAGCGGAGGTATAAGTAAAATGCCAGGTAGAGAAAATGCTAGAGCTCCAAAACACACGTCTTAGCAGATACACACCTCGCAGAGAGATAAAGAGAGAGAGAGAGAGAGAGAGAGAGAGGCGGAGAGAAAGAAAGAAAGGGAGAGAGTAAATGAAGAACAACAGATATTAGAGAGACGGAGGAATTAATCTTAAACAAGAGCTTAGGTTCAAAAGTGGTTAAAAATTAATACTAGCCGCAACTCTCACAGAAATTGAGAAATCTCATTATTCTTACAGGCAAGAAATATTTATATCATATTGTGACGGGTGAAGAGTTTTTTTTGGTCTTTAAGAAGTGTCATATGAACAGTTTTATACATGATCAGCAATTTTAACCAATGAAGAGAATAAAAAGTTGTGAATTCTTGGCAAAGTTAGTATTTATTTACCACCCAAAAATCGGCCTACGAAAGAATAGACGCCCTTATTTTATGTCTCATGTTATCTATAACACGTTTTTTATATGCTTAGATAAGTATTTGTAAAAAAAGTGACCGTTAAACAAGCTGCAGTTTTCCAATTTTTACGAAATAATTTTTTTTGGGGGTAAATTTTTGGGTAGTAAATAAGTTCTATTCTTGCCTCAAATAGCAATTCACCACGACAACGTTTTATTTTCTATTCATTAGTATAGAATGCGGCTGGTATACAGTATTTATGATATGGCAAACTTTAAGTATCAACAATGCTTTTCACCAGAATAAAATGAGAAAAAAATACTGTAAATCTCAACGAATCATTAGGTTCCTTAACTCCTATGAGAATTGCGGCTGGTAATACTTTTTTACCACCCTTAAACCTCAGCTCTTAGTCTTATCTGCTTGTACACGTCAGTCGGGCTGTTGGTCTGATGCTTTGAATCAAAAAGTACACAACAAGATGTCCTGGTTGGGACTTGCGACTAAAGAATCAACCATAGCCTGTCGTCTGACTGTATAATATTATTAAGTCTACCTGAAACGTATGTGCTTATTCTTTGCAGGAAACTGTAGATTACAACACAAGAACTTCGCAAAAAATACATTTTGATTGAGATAACGGTTGACAATGTAAGAGTCTTACGAAAATTGATGTTTATGTTAAAAATATAAATGGGAGTTGAAAAACTACATTAGAGTCGTAAGGGAGTTCACTCGCAGAATGCAATAATATCAAAATTTTTATGAGTGTTAACGAAACGGCATGTCCATGTATGCTAACTTCTTGTTACATTATTAAATTTTTGGCTCTGACATGGCTTAGAAAAAAATTAATGAATTATTGTAGTAACTAAGTTTCTCTAAAAGCACCTTTTAAAGCACCCTTTTTTTTTGCATACTCAGTTATTTTGGTGATCTAAGGTGGGAAGATTGGTTCGTAATGCTTGCCCGTTGGAGACTGAACCGTTTGCTAAAGTTTATTTTTCCTTCATAGCTGTTAAGTTTGCCCAGCGCAGACTTCGGAAGGGATCGATGATTTCTGATTGAATGATTAAAGCCAAGAGTGTAATATAGGGTCGTCGGTCATCGGGGTTCCTAGCCTTGCGACGAACGATTCCGCTCGATGTCTGCCAGTGAATGACTGGCTTAGTTTAATAGTGGCCTACTTTACATAGTCTTTTAGTCGACAAATCGTTGCCAGAAATGATAGTCAGCATGTATTTGTTGGCAAGGTAGTTTAACGTCAGGTGGCGCTAAAAATAACCGATGAGATTGATGGTTACGTAGGAAACGTAAATACTGACCATGGCCCTGAAAAGGGCCAGTAGTGAAACTTCCAGCTATTTCTTACTATTATTCTTGATAATGGAGAGCTCTCTGCAGGTAGCTGGACTTACCCTCGAGGTCTCTGTGTACGGATACCGTGCTGGAGGGAGGTACGCCGCTGACCAAAGAATATCTCGTCTTCGAGGCGTTTTCCGGATAACCAACCGCTCTTCGTTAGTCGAAAAAGTGGGCCTGAAAAATACCTTCTCTGTGGGTATTCTATTGGAACGACCACTGAGAAGAAGGCCGTTGTAACTGCCCTTACTTTTTAAGGCTGTCTTCCCTAGCTTGAATATGTAGTAAAAAATCCTCTGATGGCATCAGGCCAGATGGTTGAACGGCCACCAAACTCTGAAGTGTTGGAGGAGGTTGTGCTCTGGCTAGACACGTCTCCTGGTATTTCACCAGAGACGTTATCGTTAAAAATAATTTTTTATTGGTGGCACTCGTCAATCCTGGTGGTTCAGGATAAAATTAGACGTAGATCGCTTGCCGTCGTAGCGAATTCTATTGCAATAGAAACATCGTTTGTTAAAAGATTAAATAAGACTTTCTTGGGATAAATTACGGAATGAACGTGCAAAAAGTATGATATGCATTTAATTTGGAGGGACTTATGAGTGGACATTCTAAGAAGCAGAGAGTAGGTACTACAGTTAAACATTAGAATAATTATAGGAACAAATATTGAACGAAGTGATGCCATGTGGCCGTACTGTGTGAAGGGCAGGAGATGGATAGATGTAAGACAAACATAATTAGAAACAAATGTTACTTCTAAAATTTTAAAAAGAATTTCAATGACAGAGATTTTGTGTAACTGTATAGAAAGATACCAAAAAAATAAAGAAACGTACACAGTATATATAAAAGGAAACTTCTCTACGAAATTGTATGACAGTTTTTATTTTAGACTCGGATTCAGAAAATGGATAAGACTTACAAATTAAAGTAAGTGTTGTTGAAATGTATTAAAAAAAATTTATCTAAACAAATTGTTTCTAATGTGATCGAGAGATATTTAAAAATTCTAACATAAAGCAGGGGAGCTTTGAAAAATATATAATAAAATATGGATCCAAAACTGCTTACAACAAAAGCTAGGGATTGACTGCTCGTATCGCTAGGCGTTGCACGTACGATTCGTGATTGCCACTGTGCGCTCGGATTAGACTACAAATTTATTCACATAACAATATCAATACGCCTCCTCAAATGTCCAGTCTTGCCTTTGTGTGATTTTTCTTAATTTTTTCTAATAACTTACTTGAACATTCTTTTAATTTTAACATTATATTATTTATATTGAATTTTTCTTTATTCAAACTCTTAGTTACCATATCGGACATATATAATTTTTTAAATTAATTTTTAGTATATTTGTATTTCCATTTGGATAATTTTTATTTACATAGTAATGCAGTTCTTCTATGTACTTCAAATTTTTGTAAAGTTTGATAATTAAGGAATCGCAACTGCCCTTAAATTATGTTTATAGATATCGACTGGCTTTTAAACTTTTACATTAAAAACTTTACTTTACAGATTCTGTATAAACAATATTTCAGTAAAAGCTTTTGACAACGCTGTTTACTCAGCAAATATTGAACATTTTCTTACATTTTTTTGTGTATGAGTTTTCCTAAAAATTATGTTACTGTACTTTCTTATTACACATTATGTTGTTGATTTTCTCTTAATATTATCACAAGCCCAGGCCAAATCTACCATACAGTTCAATACTTCAGTTTTATCATCGTAATCATAAATTATTTTTATGTCTCTTTTCTTTACTAAATATTTTAATACTATCATTCCATACTTACAGTGAAATGTATCATAAAAATTCTGAAATCTACTAAGATAATTTACACTGTATGTTTTATTCGGTCTCGTACCTGAAACTACATACAATAGTTCTCTAATTAAATTTCTATACTTTATTTGTTCCTTGCAACTATCAAATTCTTCAATTTTTAAATTCGTTACCATAGGAGTATCATGTAATCTTCTATTTTTTACATAACTTTATTACTAGTGACTCTACATACTTTTGTTTACGCAACTTCATTGTGTTTTTTACTTTATTGTAATCAATTTTAACCCCAGTATAATTTTTAACTTTAACTTCATGTTTCATTATGAACTTTTTTATAAGTTTCACTTTTATTTCTTTTACTTTATTGAAATCTTTGCTACATTTTAATAAATCATCAACAAAAATTAAAACATTTATAAGATTTAAATTATTATTATTATTATTATATAAAAACACAAATCGTCATTACTTCTAAAAAAATTTTGACCACTTGAAAATTCATAAAATGTATTGTACCGAATTCTTGGACTTTTTTTTAATTCATACGGCGCATACGGCATTCTATTTAGTTTACAAACTTCATTTTAACTAATTTCATAGCATTTTGACCGATTAATGTATACATCTGATTTTAAATTACCATTTAAAAATGCTATTATGATAACGATTTTTTTAATGTGCACTTTACTAACAGGTGAGTATACATTTCTTATGTGCTCAGTTTGTTGAAAGCCTCTTACTACTAGTCTTGCTTTAAATGTATTCTCATCTTTCCTCGTAAATATGCATTTCACATCTAAAACTTTTTTATTTCATGGCATTTGAATAATATTCCACGTTTTATTTTTGGTAAGACTTTTTATTTTGATAATCATGGCTTCTTGCCATTTTTCGCTTTCTTTTGAACTAAGCGATTTCTTGAATATATTCAGTATATTAGCATTAATGTAATTAACGTATATCACATGTGTAACTGGATTATCTTGTTTTTTAATATGGATTATCTTATTATTTAATACGTTAAATAATTGTTTGTTAATAGCTTAAGTCACTCGTACCACTTCTATGGTATTCTTTGATGATAAATACGAACTGACTAGAATGTGTTTAATTCTTTGGTAAATATAAATCACAAAACATTAATTATGGGTACTTTAAAGTTCATTGAATTTTTCTGCATTAATCATAAAATCCTCACTTATTTATGATTATCAAGCTAGTTAACCTGATTTATTAATGGAATAGTTATTTTATTGAAACATAAGCATTGCATTTGTCGACAGAATTTGGAAATGGCAGACAATAGCATGTCGTGACTTTCCATTTTTTTTACCGCATATTATGAGTGAGAGACTAAATCATTATATTCAGTTATGCTCATGATAATAAGTAAAACAGCGATTCATACAGTCAAATATGTGACTGAGCTATATAGCCAACAATGTCTAATCAATGAGGTAGGTAACATCAATAAATTCATCTAATTGAGCAACCTGATTTTGAAATATGTGGATCTCATTTATTTATAAAAAAAGGTAATGGTGAAACTAGTCGCATAAATGACCTAATAGGAAACTCCAAATCGTTTATTTAAAAAACTTTTGGTCTAAAATTTATTGAAAATCAAAAGTAATTCAATTAGTATGATAAGCTTGAACAAAAAAGTACTAAGAAGAAACGTTTATAGCCACGTATTGAAAATTCAGTGGTGAGAAAACGGGCTAATGCAACTCAAAAAGTGTTTATCCGCTTCTTGGTGGCAAGGGAAGAACGAAGAGCTGGGAGCGGGGCACGGGAGGATGAAAGAGAGTAGCACGCATGCACATCAGAAATTGAGTAAATGTGCGTCAGGGAGAGAGAAAGAGCAAGCGCGCACGTCTATATAGAAATAGGTACATAAAAAAGAATATATAAATTTATATAGAGCAGAAAGCCGGAGCGTGTGCATGTGTGTAGAAACTCTCTTCGTAGATTTGTTGTTTGTATTTAATAGCAGGGGATACGCGTACCATAGAGTTTCTCCGTAGTAAGAGCACATGAACTGTGTGTCTACGTTGCCAGTAACTTTCAATATTTCAAAAAAGTAAGTAATATATTTACGTTTTTTCCTTTCTTTTTTTTTTCTTTATTCATTTGGTAAGAAAGCAGTGACTTTAGATTTAAGTATTTACAAGGTGATTTTTAATTGAATTTTTGGGAATAAGAATACGGACGTAAAAAAATGAAGTTCCAAAATACCTGCTTAAAGCATACTTTTTGTCATTTAAAATTCAATCGTATGTAATAAGTATAATAAGTATAAATAAAATACGAATGTATGATAAAAAATTGTATTAAAACACTATCATTTAAAAAGTACGTTAAGTGATAACTCGTCTTCAATTCTTATGTGCAGTAAGTCAGAGCATGGTACAATGATTTATTGAAAAAGTTTTTTTTCTTCTAATAATGGCAATTGATACTTGAAGCATGTATCATGATGGCATGATGGCAAGGTACGCATGCCTTGGCATAATTCATGAACCGCAAAATTTAAATTTATACTATTTTATAACATTAAAACCCAAGTAAAAATTATACAATAATTATAACGGTATTAAATGCATAAGAAATTACAGAAATTGATGGACCACAGCGTGTTTACATTATGAGTTTTAATTTTACGCCGCCAGCCCCTATTGGTAACTATACGTTATAAGGTTGCGTATACATGGAGTCTTGAACTTACAGGAGTATCTATAAGCCCACGAGAGTGTAAGTGAGAGAATGTACATTCTTGGTTCGGTGTTTCGATTTGTTAACGATAGAAGCTGATGACTCGAAGTTCAAATTCAAAATCGATTTTGCTATCCCCTTAACATCTATGGATTATTCTGAAACATTCATGGTTAACTATTTTATTCTGCATTTTAATTAAAAGTTTTTATATTAATGTTTATTTTTTGAGAAATTTTAAATTATTTATAAATTTTACATTAAACTATGGATAGAAAAACTTTTACATTTAGAAATTTTATGTTTACTACTTTTTTTTTACCTAATCAACGTTAGGTTTAAGGTCACCGTAAAAAAAAGTTTGATATTTTTGTATAATAATTTAAGATTATAAATATACTTATCTATCCTCGTGTGAGAGCTTGCATGATTGTGCGTACATGCGTACGCTCGCACGTGGTGCTTGCGTGTAATTTCGCTCGTGATGCACGTGTAAGATTGCGTGAGCATGCTTACGCTCGCGCGCGATGCATACGTACGATCGCGCATGGTGCACGCGTACGAACGTATGACCATGCTCACACTTGCGCAAGCAATGCTTACGATCGCGTATGGTGCACACGTACGATCGCGCGAGCATGCGTACGCTCTTGCGTGTTGCATGCATACGCTCGCGCTTGTACACGTGTGCTTGTGCATGAGTAACGTATAAGCATGTATGTTATTCCGTAGGAGTGTGCAAATGTGCAGGTGTATACGTAAGCGCGTGCATGAGAGGACGAGCATAAATACATACATACACTTACATAGAGCGCTTGAACCCTCGTCTTACAGCAGGAGGAAGAAAAAGAGAGCACTCTGTGGAGCAAGATAAATATATCCATGCTACCTAAGGTAAGAGCGAGAAGAGAGAGCTCGGGCACGAAGTGTCCCCATCCACAAATCTTACATTGGAGTAAGAGAAAAAAAAGAACATGCTCACGTAGTTTCCCCCTCCACCGTACTCTGGAGCCCTCGTACAACAGCGTAAGCTGTTGGCCAGCTGACGCACTGTCCCTCTCCTCCTACCACCACTACCACGGTCAAAAGCACTCGTACAACAGCACGAGCTTCCCTTCCCTCCTTCCCTCTACCATCCTAGGGGGGTTGAGTCCAGAACCGGCCTAGCCTATCTACTTATGATTCTTTGTCAGATTAAGGCTGCCTGTACGAGTTTTCGTCAGAACGTAACTGTCTGTGCAATTCTTCATTGGAACATAGCTGCTTGTACGATTCTTTGTCAGAGGGCTTGGGCTGTATGTTTGTTCGTTAGAACCTTTGGTGTACGTTTCTTCGTCAGCGCTATTGACCTAGTCAGCTTATTAATAAAGTCACCATCACTTTTAAAAAAATTAGTATAGCAAGTTGGATGGTTAACGAAACAAATTTTTTTACTAAGCTTAATGACGGATGGTGCTTACTTGAGACGATCGCTTTATTTTAGAAATCACACCCCACAAAATATGTAACCTAGATATCTGAGGAGAACTTTGTACTAGAGGCTAGCACTAAAAAATTGATAAAATAGAGGCATTAGAAAAACACTGATAATATGTTAAAGGTGAATATTTGTTACGTAAAATTTAGTAATAAGCATATGCTGTATCTGACGTAATAGAAAAGAAGTAACGCTACATAAATTTTTGTTTAGTGAGCCAAAGTTCTAAGGATATCCATACAATCTTTAAAGTTTTATTTTCTTACAATTCTGTACACATCTTTAAAATAAGTTTTAAAAACTTGTGGCCTTTAGTTTTTTTTTTTAGTATTTTTTATTTTTTTTACTTTTAAGTTACAAAAAACACTGTTTTCTACGAAACTTATGGTTCGTAAGTGCTTATAATTGTACAAAAATCAGCAAGATATGCTGTTTTATTTATACTGATAATAAAGGAACATTTATTTGTATTAGTTTTGCGCATTCCTAAAACTTGCATATAAATTAAAAATAAAATAAGGAAAAATGCATATTGTTATTCAACTTACACGTTAGCAGTTTGATAAAACTACATGTGGGATAATCCACCATAACTACTTGTTAGGCAGTAGTGTCTTCACATTAGCAAAAAATACACAAGGGTTGAGCTTCGGTGTCTAAGCTCACATTATGGTTCCAGAAGATTGAGGAAGAACCAAGTTGACCGGTTCTGAGTTGGTCTTACTGAGAAGCTTTGCCACTAAGTTAACTGGAGTTTTTTTTGTCCTACAGGCACATAGAAGACAGGGAGCAGTGTTGATGAGTACACGCAAAAAAATTTTGTGTTGAAAGAGTACACGAATATTAAAAGAATTCTACCAAAATTAATATATAAATTAAATTTTTTTTTTTCTAATAAAAATGACTGTGTTGAGACAGGTGTTACTGAATTTCTAGCCCATAATTACAATAATAAATAAAGTAACTATAATTTTAATTATATGAAACTTTTGCAGGTCTGAAACAGTTACATGCTTATATTTTGAACACTTTTGACAGTATGGCCAAGTCAACTATCCTTTTTTTATGGCAATGACATGCAGTCATGTTACTGATGAGACTTATAGTGTATTTATTTATGTTACGAGTAAGAAGCAAATGTTGCACTATTACCAATGATAGGTCAGAAGGTTATGGAACTAAGTTGATAAATATTTCTACTCAATGTCAGCCTTGCACTTTATCAGTAGGTATGTGAAGGTAGTTTAATAAATAATAAGAAAGAATTAAAAAACAATTTTTTGGTGAATTTTTTAAATTTTTTTATTGCAATCTTCTTCAAGTTTAATTTACTTAAACAGATACCTTTCTAATTTTTTAAATCTTTTAGAAAAGTGTGATTGTGGTAATTCCTTAAAATAAGCATATGTGTGAGTAAAGATTTCCTTTTTTAACGTAAACTGTCGTCTGCTGAATCATTTTTATTTTATTTTTTTAAAGTAAAAAAATGTCACATGGGGCTAGGTATAATGAAAATAGTGAATGATACATTCATTCCTATTTTAAATCCTCGATTTTATCCCTTAAAACTGTGAACGTAGGCATTCATGCATTATACTCGAGAAAGAGAAGTTTTTTTCTTCGAATGAAGGTAACTTTTTTATGTTTTTACCGTTAGCTAACTTAATAATGAGCCATAATGTTGTCCAGTAATCGTCTGTCCCTTTTTTAAATAGTCCATTAATATAATAACTCGTTTATATCAAAACACAGAGCTGTGAACTTTTTAGCTGATTCATACTTTTGACTGTTCTTCCATCTTAAGACTGTAGTAGTATTACATCCATGTTATATTTTTAGTTACCTTGATTAGATTTATCTTAATTAAAAATAAATCATATACGTACATTTAAATATCCTAAGCTTGCAACAATACTTTTGTTATTTTTTGTTTTAAAATTATAAACATACACCATAATATTATATACCAAAGGCCTACACTCCTACCTATCTTAATTCACCTGACTTTTATGACTGTGATCGCATTTACGATATGTCACGAATGTTTCTATGATTTCTTATTTAAAAAGTGTATCTTGAAGAAAAAACCAACAAACTACCAAAAGTCCTTGATACATTTTTCCTCTTACTATAAGTTTGTGCAATGTGAGATTAGAAGTTCCGTATTTTCATTTATTTTTCGATCTCGGGCGTTTGTGAGGGTTGGGTGTGCCCTCGGTAGGTAAAATATGAAACTAATAAAACAGTAGTTTTCGTTGAATGAGCGCGAAAACAACTATTTTATCAGTTTATATTTAAAAAGGCTATTAAACTCTTTGTTTTTTAAAATATTTAAATGTGCCTCAAAATAAAAATGGTAATTATGGAGTTACACAGTAAGCAAGATCTAACAGATCTTTCAGCTGAGCCGTTACGGACTAGCTCAGAGCACCACCGTTATCTACATCGTGGGTCCATCCACTAATAATCCTAGCAATACAAGTGATGAGCAAATCTTTTTAGCAGTGGATCCTAGGGTGATTCTTGAAGTAAATTTTGTTATCTGAGCTGATCTTCTTGACTGTACATCCTCGTAGTAGTTTTGAGATGGTAAAGAATTAAAGTGCCAATATAATCATTAACGAGGAACTCCAGTGTATTTTATAATACACCCATGACGCAAGGTCCATTAAAATTCTAGTGAGGAGCTATACGAACCTGACTAAAATCCTGTATACTCTTCAATACATTATCTTTGTTATGTGCACCAAATTATTTATGAGATGTAAAAAAGAATGCATGAACATAAGGTGTGTCGTACCTGAATCCAGTAACCAGATGAAATTATTTTTTGGTCCCTCACAGTTACAAAACCTTTGAAGATTAGGATCACTGGTTTGAGATTTATCCAGTAAGCAACACAGGCCTTTAGCTCATACGTACGTACTTAAAAATTTTTGCTTAAATACAAATTTTTGTCTGTTTTTCCTCACTATCGAAAACAAAAATAGATAGACTTCGTACAGACGAATAAATAACAGTTATTAAAATTGTATTACTAAGAGTAAAATCATAAATCCACTTGTTTCAATTTTAATTTAATTTCAGAGAAAGTATGAAGTTATCGGAGTGATGAAATTTTTTTTGTTATTATTAGTGACAAACTGTAGAAAAAGTTTTATTTTTGATATGTTTTCGTATGATATAATACTAATACAAACATAGATTTAAGTTACACTTTGTTACGTAATAAGACAAACCAGAAGGTATCTCCCTATTAAGGTAGCTCATTGTTATTGGCGATGAATACCTATGGAAAAAAAGATCCTCGACTTACAGACTACAAAAAAACGTTACACAAGTATCTGGATAAATTCGTAAAATAATAATAGTAATAATTATATAGATATACATTCATTTTACCAACAACATAGAATAAATAATGATGATGAATATTTTGATGCATTGCGAGCTGGAATAAAATGGCCAAGAGTTTTCCTTATACGAGAACCATGTGAAAGATGATAACGTTAATAAAACAAACAGAGGAGTAAGTAATTTGCGGCCTACGATAATAGAAGTCATATATGAGCACCCAGAATTCGACATAGTGTAAATAACTAAAAAAATTGGTGTTTACATTCTAAATAAAGTTGAGATCACAAGTCCAGAAGCAGCTTGGTATTTACTACGTGAGCCCATGTCAAAGACATCGAATGTCATTGTTTATATTCCAACTGTTTGCCTTAAAAACGCTGCAGAATTAAAAAATCTCAAAAACAATTGAAGAAAATTGATGTTGATGCAGGTTCAACAAATATCTTAAAAGAAAATTACATTAATCAGTATGAAAGAAGACAAGAAGATCTACAAAATGTTTTCATCGCCCAGTTTGTCTTCAAGGATTGTCAAATTATTTAAAAATTATGTTGTAAGAAAACAGCTACAAATAATTAGATATAGAAATTGTGATTTGACTAGGAATGAAGATAACGTTATTTTGGCAGACAAAAAATATATTTAATAGTACGAAGATAATGAAGCAGTTATTCTAGAGCAACGTCTACAGTTTCAATCTAATTTAGATATCAATAAAACAATTGCTAATTGTCGTCAACTATACCGTGATAATGATAATGAATCGAATATGTGACTAATTTACAAAATGAAATTTCAACCGCTTTTCAATGCATTTACGGCAATCCTCATTCTAAAGTTAATGCAGATATTTGTAATGCTACTCTTTACAAATTTTGGGTCATTGCAAAAAAAAAAAATATATAATGGAGGATAATGTATATTATGATTTAGTGCGGACAGCTAACAAAAGTTGTCACGAAAGATTACAGAAGTAATAACGAAAAAAGCTCTTTACCATAAACAGAGTTTTTTAGATAAAAAAAGCGTTTCGCATAGCTGTTAAAAATGACATGAAGAAATATGGTTGAAAGCAAGTATACCTTTCAGACCAAAGTGGATTCAACTATGAAATACGTAGTGGTCATAGCCTTAATGTTGCAGAAGAAAAACATATAGAAAGAATCATTTACTCAGTACATTCAACAATCAACTTCAACATAATTCAACCAGTCGTATCAGCTGAAGGAGGACTTATGTCAAATATTATGTAAGATTCGCAAGAAACAAATGGGAACTCGCATGAATTGTAAAACGTATTTTTTTTAAGCTAAAAATGTGCATGTCGTGGCATTAAAACCTGGTTAGTTGCCGAAGAAAAAATTTTGAAACTTTGCGCCAGAGATGTGCATTTTCAAAAAATGACTGCATCAAGCGTATAACTAGAAGCGTACTATTAGATTGGTAAAGAGGTAATTGCCAAGATGTGATTTACCAAGTAAAACCAGAAACAAATACTTTTATACTTTGACAAATTCCTGAAAGTACAACAGGTAAACTCCAACCACTTAATCTGTATGGCTTTCGTATGTGGAAAAATCTTATACGTACTTTTTAAGATACTGTCCTGCTCTTAAACGGAGATGTTGATTTACACGATAAAAACAACATAATTAAAATGCAAATACTTACGCATAACCAACTGTCAAGTCCCAGATTCAAAAATTCTTTCTTCTATACTTGGTATAAAGCAGGTCACATTGAAGATCAGCTAGAAAAAAGACTAAATGCGAAAGAATTTCGTTTACACTCGTATTATGTAAAATGCGACATATGTGATAAAAGAGCGATAATAAAGGACTCGTGGTGCAAAAAAATTATGTTTAACTTATTTCTTTAATGATTATCATTATTGTTAATCGTATAAAGTCATTTTATTGCAATAAGTAACAATTTTCACATTGTATAACATACATACTATACATAAGAACTAAATCAAATATATACGAATCGACAAAAACAACTATTACAGTTTAAGATATGTTTTATTTAAAATTTTATTGTTATTCATGAGATTATCACAGATTTATTGAGTAGAATAAAAGTAAAAAATTCTTCTATGCTTGTATTGTAATAGCGTTAAAGATGTTGATATTGAGTGTAAAAATAAAACAAATATTTTGATTAACACATTAAATGTAATTCTCTAAATGTATTGAGGTCTGTTCTAAAAAAAATTTATTATATTACTTATTAACTTGACACTACTCGCTAATTTCTTTGTGTTGTAACTTTCGTAAAAAGTAATTAATTCCCGCTAACACATAAGTTAATAACTAAATATAGAAAATGAAAAACATCTATACTTAAAAGGAAAGTGAACTACATAACCTATTTTGCAGTATATTACAAAAATAAAGCTTTTTCTTATCTATAGTTAGGGAGATGTGTAGTTTTAATGACAGACCATTGGCCTGTGTGAAATGGAATAGGGGTCCCATGATGTGAGGTTATAAAATACATGCCACCAGCCTGACTGTGGTTTAGGAGTTTGGAATTTTACGGTTAAAAGCCAAAAGTCTTCGGCCTGTCTGCGACTAACAGGTTAAGGGTTTTGAGATTTGAAACTACAGGCCTCTGGCCTGTCTGGGGCTCACGGATAGCGGGTTTCATAGTTTAAAAGCACCGATTTTCGGCTTGTCTGGGGTTTCACGGTTTCAGATTTTGCAACTTAGATGCACAGGCCTCCAGCTTGCCTGGGGTTTGAGAGTTAAGGATTTTAAAATTTAAATAAGCGTTCAGCTTGCTTAGAACCTACAGGTTTAGAATGTATCAATTAAGGAACCGAGGCCTTTGGCTCATACGTGCATCCTTGAATATTTAAGCTAAATACTAATTAAAATCTGTTTTTCCTCACTATCTAAAATGAAAATAAATAGACTTTATACAGACGAATAATTATAAATAATATATAATAAATTTTATAAACAAACTGTAGAAAAAATTTCATTTTTGATATGTTTTCGTATGATATAATACTAATACAAACATAGATTTAAGTTACACTTTGTTACGTAATAAGACAAACCAGAAGGTATCTCCCTATTAAGGTGGCTCATTGTTATTTGTCAACTTACAGAGCCATTTAAAGAATTTTATAAATATTCATGGTGTGCTGGATGTATTCTTATTTATAAAAAAGTTTTGTGACTGATCATATTCTAAACAGAGTGCGATAAAATTTTTACGTCCAAACTTCTAAGTAGAGGGGGGAACTCGTAAATTCGTTCTACAAACAAATATATTTAACATAAATATGAAAATTGAGGGCTATCCTCTTCATAGATTTATTGATATGTAGGTGACAACGTTTCGACTACACAATAGATAGTCCTTGTCAAACCTCTGAAATAACATAATATACAATAATATAAGACCACAGTAATATGACAACTAATGTGTAAATTTGTAATGGACGAAATTGTATAATTATAAGGCAACTTACAAATTTGCTAACAGTAACGTCAAAGAAAAAAGCAATGTGTCTCTACTCAAAATAATGTCGGCAACGTGTACATAAATTCATAAAGCTAGCTAAAGAAGGTAAATGCATAGTACACTTTTGTGTAAAAGAAATAAAGTCCAAAAAGTTTGATGTGAAACAAACTTATTTGAGGCAACGTTAAATATAATATTTAATAATTGTTTTTAACTTTTGTGTATCTGTAACTGTATTCACTGTATTCAATTTAGTAGTATAAATCATTTCTGAAGTTAAAAGACTATTTAACGAATTTTCTTGATTCAAAATTTTCATGGAATCGAAATCAAATGTGTGTCCACTTTCTTTTATATGCATTTACACAGTAGATAATTCTTTCTTGTTCGTACAATCTCTTATATGTTCTTTTATCCGTACTTGAGTTTTGCGATAAGACTGACCAACATAACTTTTACTACAATTTCTACATTCAAAAGTGTAAGCTGAACATAATTTATCATTGTTTAAAATTTTATCTGTACCCAAATTATTGAAAGAATCGTTTTATTCAACGTGGGTTCTACTTCTGTCCTGTCATAGACTGCTTTGGAATTCTTATACATAGCGTATAATATTGAAAACTGATTTTGATTAATATTAAAATTGAGATTTCCATAAGGATAGTAAAGTGATTTTAAGAATAGTTAAGCATAAGAAGCAGGCTTATATTTTTATTTATTTTTTTTAAGCCCAAAATAACAAAACGAGGCTTTTCCAACTAATGGGACGTTTTGACAGTCATAACTTGTCAAAAAGTTTTTGGTAATAGACGGTACTTATACAACTTCTAATTGTGAAAACTCATAGAAATAGACTTGTCTTTTGCAATAATATCGAGCAAATAAATTTTTCGTCTATCTGATGCAGTTATGTAAGGCACAAACCACTCAATCTGAGTCAATGTAAACTTATACTTTTCAAAATTTTTATTGTTAGCTACTTGTATAACGGCACTAACATGATCTCTTGATCTTATGACAATTAATTCATGTTTTTCATTCACCACAACTTTGCGATAGTCCTCAGCGGAACCAAGTATCGTACTCAAAGGTATTGACACTTTAAAATAAGAATAATTATTAATCATGGATTTTTTCTCTTTAATGTCAATCCAACCAGCATTTTCGAGCATTAAACTCTGACTGAGGGAGAAAAATATCCATCCTTTTATTAAAATTATTAATCCCACATTTTTACACTTATCAATTTTTATACTATTTAGTTATTCTCGTATTTCTTCAAACAGCTGGTAGATAACGTTGTCAACTAGTGTGGTTCTTAACAATATACCATCATCTTCATTTGTAATACGTCCAGAAATATGTAGGGAACTTTGAGTAGGTAAGAGACAGAAATCTTTATCTTGAATTAAGATTCGAATTCTCATTAGTGTTATGAAATGCTGATGCAATATGGGGTCGATGTGCATGAATCTCGTAGTGTGCAACAGACTCATCGAATACAAAACCTGACTGAATGTTGAGAATCTCTTACATCTCATAGTTTTTTTGTTTGCAGGCAGCAAAAAAGGCACAAGTTATTTTCCACCAGGAGCCCTTACGTTCAGACTCAAGTTTTTTAAGAACTGCACGTTATAAAGTGTTAATGCTTTGGGTATTCATCGACAACTTATCCATCTCATCCATTTTGGTTGATTTTCATAGCTTTGTTAAATTTTGGTGGCTCGTGAATGACTAATTGTTCTTACCTTTGTTAATTGATTTTCATAGCCTCACCCAAATTTACTTTTGTCACTGTTGTTGTTGTTATTGTTGTTGTTGTTGTACACTATGCCCATTTAAAGTAAGTTGTTTTAAGTGTAGCCGTATATTTATAACTTCTCTACAAAAATTAATCAAGTTACCTTACCGATCGATAATGCGCACCTGAAGATATTAGGTATGTATATATATACATACATACACACACACACACACACACACACACATATATATATATATATATATATATATATATATATATATCTTCCGATATTATATAGTTAACTCAGTGAGGCATTCCACACAAACCCTTCCACCGCCCCCTATTTTCCCCCACCAACCCCTCACAAAATAAGGTAAAAATCTTATTTTAATATATCGTAGTTTTTCTTCAAACCCCCCACAGCCCCCCACCGACCCCCCACGCATTTTTTCATGGCCCCCCACTGCTCCCCCCCACCGACTTCCCACAAAATATTATATGTATAGTATAGAAGTATAGTATAAGTCTTTATTCAAGCCAGAGGGTTCAACCACGTATGGCTTTATGGGATAATAACAATGTATGTTTTAATATTTAATGAAATAGTTACAGATTAGTGCACAATACTATAATCAGCTTAACTTAAATACAATTAATTGTATTTCAATTTATTGGATCCCTTGGTTTCTTTGTAAGCATAAAGTTTTTGGTGGGCTGACTTTTTTTGTTAGCATTTTGTAACGTTGCATTTTGCCAGCCCTGTCAATGTGTTAAAGTCTATTACCACATTTCTACCAAATCACATGGAAATATTGTATAGTATTTTTTCTCAAAACATCCCACATTCCCTCACCTATCCCCTACGGCCCTCCCACCGACCCCCGCGAATTTTTTCATGGCATAATTATTATATCATCACTACTTATATAGTCCTTTAATACACAATCCTTTTTTTTACGTACATAAACTTACGTTAAATTTAGAGTATCGTTAATATGAACGATGAAAGTTTCGCATCACTGTATGAGTCATCTTACAAAGCCTGATTAAACCATTAAGACTTACGTCCATTTCTATTCTGTTTTAAATAATTGCTGAAATTGGTACAATAGATGAACACGATATACATTTATGATATGTATTATTAATTAATAAATTTTACCTATACATAAAAAAATAAATAAAAAAGAATGTTAAATGTTTCTATGTCCCCTTCTCCAATTCTTAACAATAATTTTTAAAATTCGTTATTACTAGAACGGATATTATTTTGTAATCTTAAGATTTTGAAGAAGTTCCATAAAAATGATGATTTAATAGTTTCTTCTATTATTATAGTTCTATTACCGTTTTTTATAACTGGAAGGATTTGTCGAAAATCTCCTCCTAATACTATTAATTTATCACCAAAGCAAAGTTTTGTATTACACAAGTCTCTCAACGTTCTATCAACGATTTCTAGGGCTTTTTTCGGAATCATAGAAGCCTCGTCCCATATTATTAAATCAGCTTCCCTTAATTTTTTTTTTTCAGTTTCAAATTCTAAAAATACACTTCCAATATTATCTAAGTCTAGAGGTAAACTAAAAGTTCTATGACTGGTCATACCTTTTGGTAGTAATACAGATGCAATTCCTGTCCAAGCCATTGACATAATATTTTTACCTCTAGAAATAAAATAATAAATGAGTGTCTTATACAAGTAGGTTTTTCCGGACTAACCAGGACCATCTATGAAATATACTTTTTCATCTTGTTCACAAATAGTTTTAAAAATTTTTCTTTGATCTTCATTTAAATTTATGTACATTACATCAAACATTTTCTTACTGAAAGATATTTCCTCAATATTGCAATTATTTATATAGTTGCTAATGGTTGGTGTCGGTAAACTAAAAGACTCACATGATTTACCTTCCGATACCAAAATTTGATCAATATGTAGAAGAGCACAATTATTATTATCATTATCAAAGTCTTCCGTAAAATATTTTTTATATTCATTCCATATTTTATCTCCTTGAATGTTTTCTGAAATCAAAAACCAAGCAAAAAATTGTCTTAACTGGTATGGGAACATAATTGTTATGGCTTCTTCAAAAATATTGTCGATTTCAGAATCATGTTCTATTAAACCCATTACAATTGCAGTCTCCCTGAAATTTTTATATGTTATTCTATTATGTTTTTTAACGTCTTCAAACGATGTAGCCCCATGTAATTTATTTAAAATAAGTTTTTTAAATTTGAAAAATAAAAAAGTTAAGAATAAATAAGAATGAATACACGAAAATTGTAAAAATGTATTTCTCATAAAATATTTAAAAGTTGGGGGGTTGGCGCGCAGTGCGCGCAGGGGGGCGTGAGCCCCACTAGTATATACATATAAATATATAATAGTATGACGACACGTTATCACGCTGCGAAGAGTATTATTGTTTTGTTTGATGCTAACAGCTTTATCGTTAAGTTGTATAACAACGATAAAAAATGACTCAATACCTTAAATTTCATAGCTGCTGGTTGGAAAAACAACTACTTGATTGCCTACGTAAAATTCATTATAATATTCATCGATATTTGGAATTGAATTTTTTAGAATATGAGTGAATTTATATTAAATATGTAACTAGCAACATCTATTGTGTGGCACTAACACTATAAGTGCAAGATAATATGTATATGTACTTTGCATGGTGATACAGTTAGATAGTCGAAACATGGCCAATGCTGCACACGCACGCTCTCGTAGAGTCTCTCTCGGTACTAAGAGAGATCTAGTAATCTAAAATAATCTTGATTTCCATTATTAATATATAAATTAGAGTGTTAACAAGTGTAATATTATTGATCTATTACCTTGTAGTCTATATATTCAACATGGTGGTCAAGTCCGTGATTATTGTTGCTCTTTTTTAATTTTTACGTGTTGCTTTGGCAGCCCGTGATAATCAACAACTACAGGTCTAAGTCAAAGTGTCAATCCAACACTCATAAAATGAAAAGAATGTGTGAATTCAACAATAATAAAAAAAAAAAATGTGTCACGACACCCATCAGGGAAGCAAAGCTTGGATAAGAATTTTATGGAGGAACTATTTTTTTTAACAATACAAGTTTGGCAGTTTAACGTCACTTTATTTCAAAAATAAATAATTTAATAATGCTCATTCATTATTTTATATTTATAAGAATTTATCGCGTGTACTTTTGCCGTTTTGTTTTATATACTTTCAGGTCCTTGCGCCATTTAGGAACGTCACGTTTACATATATTAACGATCGGAAATTTTATTTAGGCTACCCACCTGAAAAAGGGATGACCGAATTTCATGTATTCGGGAAAGCCATACAACATTTTATGTGGTCTTACATATGCCTGTACAAAAGAGGTTTTGGATTGGTGATGCCATATGTAATAACATATGGAGAAACACGTGGAGAAAACCTGAGTGATTTTCAAAGAAATTTTAATCATTTTCATTTTTAAATCTTTAAAAAGTGTTATAACATCGATCTAAATTTTGCACGATTACTTCTTCAATAGTTTGGTGTCAGCCCTGTAAGTTTTGTCAATATGTATTATTTCTATCATAGTTTTTAATGCTGATTCAGCAGCCGTACCGTAAAAGCCCATGTTAAACACGGTTTTTTATCATGTTATTTCTCAATATCTTATATTATAAAGCATGCAAGAAAGATTTAAGTGGATTTAAAATGGTGGAGTCTAAATATAGTCTATTGCCCGGAGACAAAAAAAACTACGATTTAATTTTATGTTTTCCAGTAAGGAAAAAATTGGTTATTCCCCTTGAGAATTTTTCCAGGAATGCGGGAAAAAAAGTTTTGTCCAAGCAACCGTTGGCTTTATTTGTTTATTAAACATTTTATTAAAAAATGCCGATTTTTTATTCAGTTTTTTGCTTGTATCTCAGCTTCTATTGCTCTTAGAGAAATTTTCCGACCTCCAATATCTTCGTTATTAAATTTCCTATAAAATGAATACACTTGCAAATGCATTATTTAATGTTAATAACGCGTGAAAAACAAGAAAGTGTGAAAGAAAATTTTTTATACCGAAAAACTTTAGATCAACGTAGGAAAAAAACTATCTCGTCAATTTTAATGTAACAATGAGAAAATATAGATATTAAGTTGAACTACAAAAAGCTATTTGTAAAATTGCAAAATAATTATTTCTTTTTTGTTAAGTAATTTTCTAAATTCAAACTTTGTAGTGTTATTACACACTTCACTGATGCTTTATCAACATTTTGCTTCGATAAAACCATCGTATTTGATAAAATTAATAGTGACAAAAAAAAAAAAAAGAAAAAATTGATTTTTGTCAATTTTGACGATTTTTCACGAAAAATGGTATTTTGCAACTTAAACGTTTGAAAATATCTCAGTTAATTTTGCAAATTTTTGTTTGCAACAATCGGCATTGTATTTGTCATAAAAAAATACAAATTTTAAAAAAAAAATGCTCCAGCTTACTCTGAAGCTGAGACATAAAAAATTTGAACGGACTAACAATTGGGTTTTTTATTGCAAAAAAATTTATGTATCATCTTCATGTATATCTGCATTATACTACCAGAGTACTCAATCGATTTTAGTGAAAGGAAATCTAAATTTAAAAAAAATTAAGAAAGTTGCATTGTAACAATCAGCGTCAGCTCAGCGCCCCCAACTGTACCCCTCTCTTGCGACTAGGTGACCGACCGATTGCAGTGCGCATGGGGCAAAACACGGGCTGCACTTTTTTCACACTTTTCCGTTTTTCACGTGTTATTAACATTGAATAATGCATTTGCAAAAGTATTTATTTCATAGGAAATTTGATGACGAAGAGATTGGAGGTCGAAAAATGTCTATAAGAGCAATAGAAGTGGAGATAAAAGCAAAGAACTAAATAAAAAATTGGCATTTTTTCATAAACTGTTGAATAAACAAATAAAGACGATGGTTGATTTAGACAAAACTATTTTTCCCGTTTTGCTGGAAAAATTCTGAAGGGGAATGATCAATTTTTTCTCTACTGGAAAACATAAGATTAAAAAATCCTTCGAGCCATGGACTTATATTACTATTCTTAATTGTCACAAGATTCTGTTATTATTTTATGTAAGTATGAAACATCCTCAACTAGCATAAATTGCACATGTATATCGTGCTTTTAAACTTACAAGCGCCAATGAGGACAATTGAAGTGTTTTATAAGTAGATATTTTTTAAAATGATCAAGGTTCTGTTTTCTTTAAATTTCGAAAAGTTCTGGAAATTCTATGGGATATCACTCTGTAAACTATACTTATATACGTAGATACAGTTACTACATATGTAAATATAGACAAACTACGATGTCTAGGTAGGGCCGAGCTCTTACCACGTAACATCATATCACCATCTAACGCAACGCATTTGCCACACAAGGACGAATACATGCTAGCTAAGATGCTTACGTAGCAAATTTTTGATCGAGACTTTTCGATACTTTTCCTAACTTATATGTTATCTTGAAAATTTTTACTTCCCTTGATTTATTTTTAAGTTTCTTGTCTAATTTCACTTTTAAATTTTGGCGCCGTTTGGTGATGCTAAGAGAAAGAAAGAGAGAAAGATTGCGGACGTCTGCTACCGTACATTACGTATATGCTACTTTCACTATCAAGAGAGCATGTAGTGGTGGAGGGACGAACAGGCAACGAAGGAGGCAAGGAAAAGTGTGACGCTTTTTCCTATTTTTGGCAAGCAAGGGCCCTACATAACTAGCTTCGCTTCAAAAATTTAAGAAAAAGTTTCATGAAAATAACAAGAAAAGTATTTATAATAAAGAAAATTCTAAAAGATTCAAACAAAGAAGAAGAAACGAAAATAGTGGATGAAGTAAAAATTCCGGTGTTGGCTGAAGAAGACTTTGAGTGTAAGAAAAGGAGAATTACGATGATGAAGTGTGAAGATGCGAAAAACTTAAGAAGTGTGACGAAGTAGTGACCCAAGCCAGAGCAACTACGGATCAAGAAAAAGAGTGGATCGAAAAAGACTTGAAAGCGATCAATGTAATATATAGTGGAATTTTAAGTGATCAGTTACAGTTCCTAAAAGACATAGAAATGTCGTACGAAGCAATTCGATAAAATGTGCATAAAGGAGTCCACAGCACAGCACATTTGTGTGAGAAACCAGTTGGAAAAATTAAAGTTAAAAGGCTTTGAAAATTTAAGTGCATTTTTTACTAAGTTTAAAATATTAATTAATGAGTTTCAAAGTGCTGAGGCAAATATGACTAAAAGAGAAAAATTAAGTTACATGATAAAAATTCTCCCAAGTTCGTTAAGTTATTTTGGTGACTTAATTGATGTTTCCACGTACTTAAGGATCGAATAGTTCAGTACGTAAAAAGTTAAATAAAAAGTTTGGATTGAAAGAAAAGAAAGATGAAAGCAAAAACAGTTCAAGTGCGTTTAAAACTGAAAGAAAAAAAGATGAAACATGTTTCAAGTGCGAATAATATAGACACTTCAAGGTACAATGTATGATAACAAGACAAAGCGATAATTCATAGGAGCAAGGTGGCGCGCAGCAGCAAGGAGACGGGTGCTAACAGTAACAACAACAGCAGTGGCAACATCGCGGAGGCCAAGGCTAAGGTTGTGAAGCTGGTAGAGGCTCCACGCAACGTTGTTGAGAAGGCGGTTAGCAGCAGAATAATTAAGGGCATTAAAACGAAGACAGTAATGTGAGTAGTTTTAATGTGGGTTACTCAATAGCGGTTTCTCAGATCATGTTGTAAATGATGATCGATATTTTTATGAATCTATTGAATTAAAAAATCCTATGAATGTAAAAGTAGAAGACGGAGGGTCTCTAAGGGCAACAAAAGTTGGTAATATGAGAAATAAGCTTAATTTTCATGGTTGAAGTAAAATGAATACAATGAAAAATGTTTTTTTGGTGAAAGATATGGATAGAAATTTAATAAGTTGCAGCAAAGTAACAAAGGCAAATAAAATTGTATCGGAAAAAATTTCAAAAATTTTTGATCGAAATAAAAGTTCAATTGCAATGGCTATTAAAACTTATGATATTTATCTTACTAATAGTGAAATTATATACATCAAATTATATTCAATAACAAAGATCAAGTTGATAGATAAAAAAAATGACATAGGACCTCAGGCCACGTAAATTTTAAATATTCGAAAACAATGTGTGATAAATAAATGGTCGATGGTTTGTCCGAGGAATTAAAAACTAATTATTGAAAATGTAAGATTCGTTTGGAAAGTAGAATAAATAATTTGCCATTGAAAAATAGAAGGTCAAGGGCCAAAGACATTTGATATACTGATGTTAATGAACTACTGGCTAAAGCGGTAAAGAATATTTTTCGAGTTTTATCGATGATTATAGCAGAGCCACAAAAGTTTAGTGTACTAAATCAAAAGATCGAGTATATAATTGTTTTTTCAATTATCTAAATTTGATTAAAAGTAAGATAGAAAAAAAGATAAAAAGGTTATGATGCGATAATGGCAAGGAGCATATTAATAATAATAAAAGTAATTTTGCATGAGAAACAAGTATACCTATTAAACTGTGTCCACTGTTAAGTGAAGACTTGCGTAAATAAATACATTTTTATTTTATTCTATTTTATATTATATTTATTCCCTCAATGATAAAATTTTTAGACTCATAGAAGAGTCAAACTTAAAGAAAGTCGTCACCTACCAAAGCTGACTGTGTACTTCGTGGCTCTCGGAAGTGTCAAGTGAGAACCGAAGCGAGCCGCTAAAGCTAAACACATGAAGCCAGCAAGTACCAGTCCCATAGCATGTAAGACGAAGAAGTTTTAATTAAAGCTTCGCGCAAGGTGCATTTCTTTGAGCGGCGTTTTAGTTAGTAGCTTTCCACCGCTTATCGAGTGTGGTTCTTAATTATTGGTTGTATATTTCAATTTAAGTTGTTATAATTGTTCGATAAATTCATTGTAATTCACTGTAAAACTAAATAAAAAAAACAAGTATACCAGATAGTGCAGAATATTTCATTAGTTAAAATCAAGTAAAATTAATAATATCGAAAGCAGCAGTACTAAATAATCATATAAAATTTAACCTGCAAAAGGAAAAGATACTGTTCACTTAAGAGTGAATATTGTGAGAGAAGGCTGTCGGGATCAGTGTAGTTAACGCGTTCTGTAATATCGGCGCGAGTAGATGGGAGTCTGGCGTAGTGGGAGCACACGCACTTGGTCGTTGACTCGGGTAATTAGTACAATACCAAGGTGTGGGTGCTTTCTCTCCCTCTCCGGCCTCGAGCGCCGAGTATCTTTGCTGGCGAGCTCGCGTGTTCGGCTGAGCTCCTTCTACTAGCACGCAGACCTTTCAAGTAGCAAGTTGCTCCCGCGTAGTCGAGCTTGATATTTAAAGTCGCTGCAGCATTTCTTTGGCTAAACTTGCAACCATTGTGACAGGATCAGGGCAGCCTTCTCATCGTCGTTAAATTGTCGTCTAAGATATAGCGCACATCTTCTTGGAGTAGAGGTGATTTTGTTAACGATGTTACCGTCTGGGGTATTATTTTAATAATTATTATATATTAAAATAACCATTTTTCTTTAAATTCGATCGTTTTACATAAATTTGAATTTTGAAATATCGCGCGCAGCTCCGACTTCAAACTTTGCTCTTAATAGTACCGTCTACCGCTCGCCAGGTGGCAACTACAGGTCTTTAGTGAGCATCGCAAGTAAGAAGGCAACGTAAAGTATATAAGAAGGACTGCGTGACGACCATCGAGATCGCCTCAGATCATGCATATACGTGCAATGCATGAATCACTCACTTGGTATAATTAAAATATACGAAGCAGTGGTAGTAGAAAAGTACATATTCAATAAAAATCACTGTACACTAAACCACTCTATTACTTTCTTTAATCCTCGCCATACGCCTCTCCTATCTCTCTCTCACGCCTCATAGGTATATATATATATGAGCCACTCGGACGACGAAGACTACTCGGACTCAGTGGACCTCGCTTGACCATCGACGACTCCCCGTAAGTCTACTCGGGGCACCCTCAATACGAGTGCCTTCTCTCTCCGAAGGTCGCAACTTTCACTACCTTGCCGACGGCTGCTAGCCCATAACGGAGAGGGAGGTTAAAAATCCTTTGCTCGAGGTGTAGGCCAGGCGCTGCCTTTGGTCCAAGACCCAGAAATCTTTCAACATCGGGACGATCTTAAAGGTGACATCAAAAACCCCAGCAAGGTTAACTAGGTCGTAAAGGATTACTGCTCTGACATTACCCTCCTTCAACGCTCTAAACTTCGACGAAGCCAGCGTACCTACTGCACCTACGACGTCAGGGCAATACTACCTTCATCGTTCGTCCACGAAGGGACGACTTGGCTCTCCCGAAGTGACAGCGGTTGCGTTTAACTACACTCCCCTTGTTCAAAGTCGCCCACCCTCAAGGGCCACTTCTAACAACGAATTAAAAGGTTAACCGGATCAGCCTGATTCTTGGAGGCCAGCTCGTTCGACTAGCTTCATCGTCGTCTCGAGCTGAGCCTTTTTAAGATCTTACTTGCTTACGATTTAGTCCAAGGCCATCTCGAACGACTCGCTACATCGTCGTCTCGAGCTTCGTCCTTTTACACCACGTACTGAGATTCGTGTTTTCTCGTAGCAAACTCTTGGTCAAATTACATTTTGTACATTATTTTGTTAAATAAAACTTTCCATTACTTAATAGTCGAGTTTGCTTGTCAATCCCATGTAAAGTAAGAAAGGAGATTTCTCGGAACTGGAGCATTATTATCCAGGGAGAAGAATTTAAATGTTCATTTAAATTTTCGAGCATTAAAAAACATTTCTGCTCATTTCGTGACCTTCGTATCTTTAGGTCACGAAAGCAGAAAAGGTTTAAAAACAACAATAAACAGATACATTGACACCTGTATTTTTCAAAGCCTAACTCTTTTTTTTTCCAGTACACAAACAAACGAATAGTTTAACAGTCTGCTAGTCCCGCAGCTCGTCAGGGAGCGTGAGACTCAAATTTACAAACATCTAGTTTTCATCGGATGATAAAGTTAAATAATTACGATTTATTATTTAACAAAAATTGGTAGCAGAGCGTAGTTTAGTATTTAACTATTTGTTTGTTTACTATATGTTCTGTTAGTGCTATTTTTAATGAAACAATAAACACTATTCAAAGAAGCATATTTACGAATACCGTGTAATACCCTATATAGTACAGTGTGCGCAGACGTGTGTATGCTGTGTCTTTTCGAAGGGCACAATATATACAATATTTTGTTATAGTTGAAAAAAAAAAATAAAAAATTAATAAACAATAATTCACTTATAAATTAACGGTGAAATAAACAGAAAAAGTTTACTGTTATAGAATAAAAAAAAAGGTTGAAAAATAAAATAAGATAACACTATGTATGAAATAATAGTAGAAAAATAAAAATTAGTGATCTCTTACACTACACACACAGATACACAGTAACGAGACAGAACAGATACATTATTTCTACCCTGAAACTGCTAACCCGAGCGGTTCATCCCCATTCGTCCTGCTGAAATAGCGGACACTCTTTACCCTAGATCTGCTACTTAAAGTAATCTACGAAAATAACAAATTCATATACACAAACACATTCGCACTTTATATTGTTAGTTGTAGAAGAATTCTTAAAGATGGAGTAATAATTTAATGTAATCTAATAATTTCACTTACATACATACAATTAATTAATTTATTTTTATAAAACGATATTTAATGAAACCCGCGACACGTAATTTTGCGAGTAATAAGAAAAATAAAAAAAGTGGCAAGAAATTGTTTGTGCAGGAGTTTATAAGAGAAAAAATTGTTTTAGAAAAAAGATCGGAATTAAGTTATGGTCAAATATAAAATTACCATACTTCGTCCAAATTAAATACTGAATTATTAGAAAATAAAATCAATAATTTTAAAGCACAAATCAACAAACAGTTCAACAATTTGATCATCTTTGCGGTAAGGGAACTTTCAAAATTAAAAAAAATAAACATGTCTGTAAATTTACTCATAATTCAAAACTAACTATAATTTTCCCTCGCCTTATTCATAATTTATAGGCATATTAATTTCACGTTGCTTATACAGAACCCTCATATGGGTGTATCAATATTATTCACCATATTAGGTCGCAGTGCACATATTTTTAGGGATGTATAACCGTAGTTAATAAAATAAAAAGAAGGTACAGACAACTATACTCTAAGAAAACAAGTGCTGGGGCTGTCAGATTACTTTTAGATGCCTATAGATGTAGGCGTGCGTCAGTATACAGTGT
This sequence comes from Copidosoma floridanum, assembly GCF_036245765.1. NCBI lineage: Eukaryota > Metazoa > Arthropoda > Insecta > Hymenoptera > Encyrtidae > Copidosoma > Copidosoma floridanum. The sequence continues at coordinate 2,781,529 of NW_028321879.1, forward strand.
CTGAGGAAAACTCTTACTCTTAAATTAAGTCAGAGAGACTCTAGTTGTAGAATTCGAGTTATTGTATGCGACGGACTACACGTAGCAGTGAATATAGTTGTAGTGCGCAGCATTCGTATTCTGCCCGGTATTCAAACACACACTTTTGGCTAAACCGGACTATAAAGTATGTGTACTTTCATACATAATATATAAAATCCGCGCTCCTAGCGTATTTACACATAATGAAGTCATATAAGACCCAGGCAGAGTAAATAAACAGAACCAAACACCTTATATGAGCAAGCATTTAAGTATTATATTGATACACGCAGTATAGCTGACATAACGGCGTCAGCACCTACATTGACACACACTCACATAAATGCGCAGAAATACAAACACAGATCTATACACTGTTAACAATACGTACGCTAGTCAGTGGACGAGAATAGATACAGCGATAGTGTATTTGAACGTGCTAGAAGGCGAATACTTTCGTTCAACGCGAGAGAGAGTTTTAAATCACGCTCTGGATCATGGTAGCGTAGAAATTTGGATGTATAGTTGCACATGTCATATTAGAAATCCCTATGCCATATACTCCCTTGTTTAATGCAGAAGATATTATACAAGCGCGCTTGATTGCACTCTCTCATTTTAGTTTCAGGGTATACGCATAATACACGTATCGTTCCGTCGGCAGGCGTATACCTATAAAAATTAAAGCATACTTATTGCACATGCATGTGCCAAACAAACATTCTTATTAGAGACATATATGTCTCTAATGTAAATGTTTGTTAAATAAAATCAAAGAAATAATTATACATGTAATATAATAATTATACATATAATTATTTCCTTATTACTTATATCTTAGGCGACAAATGTCCAGGACTTACTAGAATATTTTTTGAAAACAAATAAACAAAATAAAATAATAGTATAATAATTTTTTTTATCACACACAGAGATAGAATATACGATAAAAATAAATAAAAAGAAAAAGAAAAAAACGCACATAAAGCAGATCATACAACTAAAAAAATGGTCAATGAAAGCGATGATACCGATATGACAGTAGCTGAAGCGCTGATGGAATCTCTCAATGCTAACTCTTTATTTTAGCATGCGATAAAATCCATTCCTATATTCGACGGGAAAAATATTCCGCTCAAGGATTATATTCAAGATGTTAAAAACGGAGAAAGCTGGGTCAGAGATGACTAAAAAGATTTATATAAGTGAGTAGTATTTCAGAATCTACGAGGTGCCGCACACATACGCGTAAGCGGTCAAGATTTCGAAAACCTCGAAGCATTTATAACACATTTTAAAAAAAAGATATGTGACAGGAGAAACCGTTGCTTATTATTAAACTCAGCTGCAGGAAGTTCGTCAACGGCAAGGCCAATCAGTGGGCGATTATTATTATTATGTAAACCTACTGCTAAGCAGTGCTAAAAAGCCTTTGATGGAAGATAAGGTCAATGTGTACAACATGCTTTTGATGACGTCAATAAGAGACATAGCGCTAGACATGTTTATGACAAGATGAGCACCTATAATAAGCCAGCATGTAGATGAGAAAGAACTTGCTTCCTTAGCCGATGCTTTCGAGTATGCCTTGAAATTGGAGAGCAGAATGAGAGCAGGTATAATCCTGGATACACGATACCAAGGACTACCTCACAGTGATTTTAGAAACAATTTGAATAACTCATATCAACATCATAATAGGTACTCTGACCAGCCATTCTCATCGCATCAATAGGGACAAGTTAATGAACACCAAATCAACAATCCTTAGGACTAGCAGGATACTATAGACGTCTTATTAAAGAATTTTCAAACATAGCTAAGCCATTGTCAGATTTATAAATATCTGTAAACTCCCTTCACTTGCTCCTTTGCAATAAAACAATATTTAGACTTAATTTTGGTTATGTAGAGCATGACTTTTTAAATATCAATGTCAGATTTATTAAAAAAGGAAAAAAATTTTAATCGACTTAAGTGCAAAAAAAAAGTGCTTGCAAATACCAAAAGACCCTCTATATCAAGAGCCTATTTTACAATTTCTTGACGTTAGTAAATCATTCAAGTTGACAACAGATGCATTTGACTACGCTATTGAAGCGGTATTAAGTCGAGAAAAAGTTGGGTTCAACCATCTTGTCGCCTATCGTTTAAGAACTGTAAAGAAAGCTGAAATAAACTATTCTACGGCTAAAAAGAAGTCCTTAGCTGCACTATGAGCAATGTATCATTTTCGTTCGTGTTAATTAGAAAATAAATTCGTTCTTCTAGCTCATTATGAGCCATTGAATTGGATGCATACCAAAAAAGATCTGGGTCCACGTTTAATGCGCTGGATGTTTTTATTCACTGATGATGAATTTACTTTTAAATACAAGCCAGGAAAACTCAATACCAATGCTGATGCATTATCTTGAAACCCAGTAGGACCATTTCTGTATGCGAAAAACAATATAAATCATGGATCACCATTATTGAGGGTTATGATGATTGGTCAAAAGAAAATAGAGAAAAAAAAGATAATAGATTGACAAAGTAAGAAAAAAAAAGAAAAGTAAGAGCATTCGATTTAACGATGATCAAATCTAAAGCATTGCCAACACCTGTGAAGGCGACAGTGGAAGTAATCAAATAGAGAAGCATGACCAAATCAGGAACAAATGTACCTCAATCGGCCAGCACCTTAGGCAACCCTTTGTTTTAAAACAAACAAGGAACGGCTTAAGTTATATCATAGTGTAATTGCTCAAAAGACTCGAACGAAAACATTTCCACGACCACAGAAATTATTTACATCTTGAACGAGTATGTTAAGAAATGTCACTTGAAATACATCAAAATATTCTTGCTTATAAAAAGTGAATTTTTCAAAATCGGTAGCCTCAACATCACACGCTAGCGAGACTAATGCAGAAACCAACGAAATAAAATCTCATAGTTCCAGAAATAAGGAAGTACTACAATTACCAGTCAGAGATATAATTAACCTTGGTGCATTGTCAAGGACAAGTATGTTTTCTAGAAATGACCCAAGTTATACTGAAAAATCGTCAGGAGAAGATACACAACCACCAGTAAATGATCCGAGACGAAATGGATTACGACAAGAATTGACAGAAACGAAAGTAGACTTAAATACAGATACCGACTTAGACTCAGACGCGACAACTACTAAGATCTTGGTTACAACCGTTCCACTTAGTAAAGGTTCAAACAACGACATTTTTTAAGAACAAACTAAATACAGCACAAGTTATATTGATAAGGTTACTTATCAAGAAATACAAAAGTTAACAAAAAAATTTAACTAAAGTCTTCGAGGAATATTTAGATCAGTAACTAGATTTTCTGATGGAAATAAGCCGGATCCAAAAATTCAGAACACAATTATCGACATAGACTTCCATGATCCCAATCATTCTGATGACTCCGCATTAAGATGAAAAAATTGTAGAGTCATCAAGACATACAACAGGCTTTAAACCCCTATTTGATAAAGACGAAATTTTAAAAAAATATATGACAAGCAAAACATTATCAATTTCTTTTCGTATTCAAGAAAATACACCCTTATGTTTAAGTACACTGACGCACACAAGTACTATTATTATTGTAAAAATAGACGGTCTAAAGCACTCGTCTAAGAACTACACTCGATAAGCGGTGGAAAGCTATTAACTAACACTCCACGCAAAAAATTACACATTGTGAAAAGCTTTTGTCAAGACTTACATCGCATCTGTATACACGATTTTCGCATGAAGTATGTATTGTTATGCCTTGTTCTTGGTTGGCTTGGTGTCCTTTCATTGTTGGCATGCCAAACTCCAAAATTTATCTATATGATTATTTAGTACTGCTGCTTTCGATATTATTAATTTTACTTGGTTTAAAAATTTTACTTTATCAACAATAAAAAAGTGTTAGGCTTTGAAAAATACAGGTGTCAATGTATCTGTTTATTGTTGTTTTTAAACCTTTTCTGCTTTCGTGACCTAAAGATACGAAGGTCACGAAATGAGCAGAAATGTTTTTTAATGCTCGAAAATTTAAATGAACATTTAAATTCTTCTCCCTGGATAATAATGCTCCAGTTCCGAGAAATCTCCTTTCTTACTTTACATGGGATTGACAAGCAAACTCGACTATTAAGTAATGGAAAGTTTTATTTAACAAAATAATGTACAAAATGTAATTTGACCAAGAGTTTGCTACGAGAAAACACGAATCTCAGTACGTGGTGTAAAAGGACGAAGCTCGAGACGACGATGTAGCGAGTCGTTCGAGATGGCCTTGGACTAAATCGTAAGCAAGTAAGATCTTAAAAAGGCTCAGCTCGAGACGACGATGAAGCTAGTCGAACGAGCTGGCCTCCAAGAATCAGGCTGATCCGGTTAACCTTTTAATTCGTTGTTAGAAGTGGCCCTTGAGGGTGGGCGACTTTGAACAAGGGGAGTGTAGTTAAACGCAACCGCTGTCACTTCGGGAGAGCCAAGTCGTCCCTTCGTGGACGAACGATGAAGGTAGTATTGCCCTGACGTCGTAGGTGCAGTAGGTACGCTGGCTTCGTCGAAGTTTAGAGCGTTGAAGGAGGGTAATGTCAGAGCAGTAATCCTTTACGACCTAGTTAACCTTGCTGGGGTTTTTGATGTCACCTTTAAGATCGTCCCGATGTTGAAAGATTTCTGGGTCTTGGACCAAAGGCAGCGCCTGGCCTACACCTCGAGCAAAGGATTTTTAACCTCCCTCTCCGTTATGGGCTAGCAGCCGTCGGCAAGGTAGTGAAAGTTGCGACCTTCGGAGAGAGAAGGCACTCGTATTGAGGGTGCCCCGAGTAGACTTACGGGGAGTCGTCGATGGTCAAGCGAGGTCCACTGAGTCCGAGTAGTCTTCGTCGTCCGAGTGGCTCATATATATATATACCTATGAGGCGTGAGAGAGAGATAGGAGAGGCGTATGGCGAGGATTAAAGAAAGTAATAGAGTGGTTTAGTGTACAGTGATTTTTATTGAATATGTACTTTTCTACTACCACTGCTTCGTATATTTTAATTATACCAAGTGAGTGATTCATGCATTGCACGTATATGCATGATCTGAGGCGATCTCGATGGTCGTCACGCAGTCCTTCTTATATACTTTACGTTGCCTTCTTACTTGCGATGCTCACTAAAGACCTGTAGTTGCCACCTGGCGAGCGGTAGACGGTACTATTAAGAGCAAAGTTTGAAGTCGGAGCTGCGCGCGATATTTCAAAATTCAAATTTATGTAAAACGATCGAATTTAAAGAAAAATGGTTATTTTAATATATAATAATTATTAAAATAATACCCCAGACGGTAACATCGTTAACAAAATCACCTCTACTCCAAGAAGATGTGCGCTATATCTTAGACGACAATTTAACGACGATGAGAAGGCTGCCCTGATCCTGTCACAATGGTTGCAAGTTTAGCCAAAGAAATGCTGCAGCGACTTTAAATATCAAGCTCGACTACGCGGGAGCAACTTGCTACTTGAAAGGTCTGCGTGCTAGTAGAAGGAGCTCAGCCGAACACGCGAGCTCGCCAGCAAAGATACTCGGCGCTCGAGGCCGGAGAGGGAGAGAAAGCACCCACACCTTGGTATTGTACTAATTACCCGAGTCAACGACCAAGTGCGTGTGCTCCCACTACGCCAGACTCCCATCTACTCGCGCCGATATTACAGAACGCGTTAACTACACTGATCCCGACAGCCTTCTCTCACAATATTCACTCTTAAGTGAACAGTATCTTTTCCTTTTGCAGGTTAAATTTTATATGATTATTTAGTACTGCTGCTTTCGATATTATTAATTTTACTTGATTTTAACTAATGAAATATTCTGCACTATCTGGTATACTTGTTTTTTTTATTTAGTTTTACAGTGAATTACAATGAATTTATCGAACAATTATAACAACTTAAATTGAAATATACAACCAATAATTAAGAACCACACTCGATAAGCGGTGGAAAGCTACTAACTAAAACGCCGCTCAAAGAAATGCACCTTGCGCGAAGCTTTAATTAAAACTTCTTCGTCTTACATGCTATGGGACTGGTACTTGCTGGCTTCATGTGTTTAGCTTTAGCGGCTCGCTTCGGTTCTCACTTGACACTTCCGAGAGCCACGAAGTACACAGTCAGCTTTGGTAGGTGACGACTTTCTTTAAGTTTGACTCTTCTATGAGTCTAAAAATTTTATCATTGAGGGAATAAATATAATATAAAATAGAATAAAATAAAAATGTATTTATTTACGCAAGTCTTCACTTAACAGTGGACACAGTTTAATAGGTATACTTGTTTCTCATGCAAAATTACTTTTATTATTATTAATATGCTCCTTGCCATTATCGCATCATAACCTTTTTATCTTTTTTTCTATCTTACTTTTAATCAAATTTAGATAATTGAAAAAACAATTATATACTCGATCTTTTGATTTAGTACACTAAACTTTTGTGGCTCTGCTATAATCATCGATAAAACTCGAAAAATATTCTTTACCGCTTTAGCCAGTAGTTCATTAACATCAGTATATCAAATGTCTTTGGCCCTTGACCTTCTATTTTTCAATGGCAAATTATTTATTCTACTTTCCAAACGAATCTTACATTTTCAATAATTAGTTTTTAATTCCTCGGACAAACCATCGACCATTTATTTATCACACATTGTTTTCGAATATTTAAAATTTACGTGGCCTGAGGTCCTATGTCATTTTTTTTATCTATCAACTTGATCTTTGTTATTGAATATAATTTGATGTATATAATTTCACTATTAGTAAGATAAATATCATAAGTTTTAATAGCCATTGCAATTGAACTTTTATTTCGATCAAAAATTTTTGAAATTTTTTCCGATACAATTTTATTTGCCTTTGTTACTTTGCTGCAACTTATTAAATTTCTATCCATATCTTTCACCAAAAAAACATTTTTCATTGTATTCATTTTACTTCAACCATGAAAATTAAGCTTATTTCTCATATTACCAACTTTTGTTGCCCTTAGAGACCCTCCGTCTTCTACTTTTACATTCATAGGATTTTTTAATTCAATAGATTCATAAAAATATCGATCATCATTTACAACATGATCTGAGAAACCGCTATTGAGTAACCCACATTAAAACTACTCACATTACTGTCTTCGTTTTAATGCCCTTAATTATTCTGCTGCTAACCGCCTTCTCAACAACGTTGCGTGGAGCCTCTACCAGCTTCACAACCTTAGCCTTGGCCTCCGCGATGTTGCCACTGCTGTTGTTGTTACTGTTAGCACCCGTCTCCTTGCTGCTGCGCGCCACCTTGCTCCTATGAATTATCGCTTTGTCTTGTTATCATACATTGTACCTTGAAGTGTCTATATTATTCGCACTTGAAACATGTTTCATCTTTTTTTCTTTCAGTTTTAAACGCACTTGAACTGTTTTTGCTTTCATCTTTCTTTTCTTTCAATCCAAACTTTTTATTTAACTTTTTACGTACTGAACTATTCGATCCTTAAGTACGTGGAAACATCAATTAAGTCACCAAAATAACTTAACGAACTTGGGAGAATTTTTATCATGTAACTTAATTTTTCTCTTTTAGTCATATTTGCCTCAGCACTTTGAAACTCATTAATTAATATTTTAAACTTAGTAAAAAATGCACTTAAATTTTCAAAGCCTTTTAACTTTAATTTTTCCAACTGGTTTCTCACACAAATGTGCTGTGCTGTGGACTCCTTTATGCACATTTTATCGAATTGCTTCGTACGACATTTCTATGTCTTTTAGGAACTGTAACTGATCACTTAAAATTCCACTATATATTACATTGATCGCTTTCAAGTCTTTTTCGATCCACTCTTTTTCTTGATCCGTAGTTGCTCTGGCTTGGGTCACTACTTCGTCACACTTCTTAAGTTTTTCGCATCTTCACACTTCATCATCGTAATTCTCCTTTTCTTACACTCAAAGTCTTCTTCAGCCAACACCGGAATTTTTACTTCATCCACTATTTTCGTTTCTTCTTCTTTGTTTGAATCTTTTAGAATTTTCTTTATTATAAATACTTTTCTTGTTATTTTCATGAAACTTTTTCTTAAATTTTTGAAGCGAAGCTAGTTATGTAGGGCCCTTGCTTGCCAAAAATAGGAAAAAGCGTCACACTTTTCCTTGCCTCCTTCGTTGCCTGTTCGTCCCTCCACCACTACATGCTCTCTTGATAGTGAAAGTAGCATATACGTAATGTACGGTAGCAGACGTCCGCAATCTTTCTCTCTTTCTTTCTCTTAGCATCACCAAACGGCGCCAAAATTTAAAAGTGAAATTAGACAAGAAACTTAAAAATAAATCAAGGGAAGTAAAAATTTTCAAGATAACATATAAGTTAGGAAAAGTATCGAAAAGTCTCGATCAAAAATTTGCTACGTAAGCATCTTAGCTAGCATGTATTCGTCCTTGTGTGGCAAATGCGTTGCGTTAGATGGTGATATGATGTTACGTGGTAAGAGCTCGGCCCTACCTAGACATCGTAGTTTGTCTATATTTACATATGTAGTAACTGTATCTACGTATATAAGTATAGTTTACAGAGTGATATCCCATAGAATTTCCAGAACTTTTCGAAATTTAAAGAAAACAGAACCTTGATCATTTTAAAAAATATCTACTTATAAAACACTTCAATTGTCCTCATTGGCGCTTGTAAGTTTAAAAGCACGATATACATGTGCAATTTATGCTAGTTGAGGATGTTTCATACTTACATAAAATAATAACAGAATCTTGTGACAATTAAGAATAGTAATATAAGTCCATGGCTCGAAGGATTTTTTAATCTTATGTTTTCCAGTAGAGAAAAAATTGATCATTCCCCTTCAGAATTTTTCCAGCAAAACGGGAAAAATAGTTTTGTCTAAATCAACCATCGTCTTTATTTGTTTATTCAACAGTTTATGAAAAAATGCCAATTTTTTATTTAGTTCTTTGCTTTTATCTCCACTTCTATTGCTCTTATAGACATTTTTCGACCTCCAATCTCTTCGTCATCAAATTTCCTATGAAATAAATACTTTTGCAAATGCATTATTCAATGTTAATAACACGTGAAAAACGGAAAAGTGTGAAAAAAGTGCAGCCCGTGTTTTGCCCCATGCGCACTGCAATCGGTCGGTCACCTAGTCGCAAGAGAGGGGTACAGTTGGGGGCGCTGAGCTGACGCTGATTGTTACAATGCAACTTTCTTAATTTTTTTTAAATTTAGATTTCCTTTCACTAAAATCGATTGAGTACTCTGGTAGTATAATGCAGATATACATGAAGATGATACATAAATTTTTTTGCAATAAAAAACCCAATTGTTAGTCCGTTCAAATTTTTTATGTCTCAGCTTCAGAGTAAGCTGGAGCATTTTTTTTTTTAAATTTGTATTTTTTTATGACAAATACAATGCCGATTGTTGCAAACAAAAATTTGCAAAATTAACTGAGATATTTTCAAACGTTTAAGTTGCAAAATACCATTTTTCGTGAAAAATCGTCAAAATTGACAAAAATCAATTTTTTCTTTTTTTTTTTTTTGTCACTATTAATTTTATCAAATACGATGGTTTTATCGAAGCAAAATGTTGATAAAGCATCAGTGAAGTGTGTAATAACACTACAAAGTTTGAATTTAGAAAATTACTTAACAAAAAAGAAATAATTATTTTGCAATTTTACAAATAGCTTTTTGTAGTTCAACTTAATATCTATATTTTCTCATTGTTACATTAAAATTGACGAGATAGTTTTTTTCCTACGTTGATCTAAAGTTTTTCGGTATAAAAAATTTTCTTTCACACTTTCTTGTTTTTCACGCGTTATTAACATTAAATAATGCATTTGCAAGTGTATTCATTTTATAGGAAATTTAATAACGAAGATATTGGAGGTCGGAAAATTTCTCTAAGAGCAATAGAAGCTGAGATACAAGCAAAAAACTGAATAAAAAATCGGCATTTTTTAATAAAATGTTTAATAAACAAATAAAGCCAACGGTTGCTTGGACAAAACTTTTTTTCCCGCATTCCTGGAAAAATTCTCAAGGGGAATAACCAATTTTTTCCTTACTGGAAAACATAAAATTAAATCGTAGTTTTTTTTGTCTCCGGGCAATAGACTATATTTAGACTCCACCATTTTAAATCCACTTAAATCTTTCTTGCATGCTTTATAATATAAGATATTGAGAAATAACATGATAAAAAACCGTGTTTAACATGGGCTTTTACGGTACGGCTGCTGAATCAGCATTAAAAACTATGATAGAAATAATACATATTGACAAAACTTACAGGGCTGACACCAAACTATTGAAGAAGTAATCGTGCAAAATTTAGATCGATGTTATAACACTTTTTAAAGATTTAAAAATGAAAATGATTAAAATTTCTTTGAAAATCACTCAGGTTTTCTCCACGTGTTTCTCCATATGTTATTACATATGGCATCACCAATCCAAAACCTCTTTTGTACAGGCATATGTAAGACCACATAAAATGTTGTATGGCTTTCCCGAATACATGAAATTCGGTCATCCCTTTTTCAGGTGGGTAGCCTAAATAAAATTTCCGATCGTTAATATATGTAAACGTGACGTTCCTAAATGGCGCAAGGACCTGAAAGTATATAAAACAAAACGGCAAAAGTACACGCGATAAATTCTTATAAATATAAAATAATGAATGAGCATTATTAAATTATTTATTTTTGAAATAAAGTGACGTTAAACTGCCAAACTTGTATTGTTAAAAAAAATAGTTCCTCCATAAAATTCTTATCCAAGCTTTGCTTCCCTGATGGGTGTCGTGACACATTTTTTTTTTTTATTATTGTTGAATTCACACATTCTTTTCATTTTATGAGTGTTGGATTGACACTTTGACTTAGACCTGTAGTTGTTGATTATCACGGGCTGCCAAAGCAACACGTAAAAATTAAAAAAGAGCAACAATAATCACGGACTTGACCACCATGTTGAATATATAGACTACAAGGTAATAGATCAATAATATTACACTTGTTAACACTCTAATTTATATATTAATAATGGAAATCAAGATTATTTTAGATTACTAGATCTCTCTTAGTACCGAGAGAGACTCTACGAGAGCGTGCGTGTGCAGCATTGGCCATGTTTCGACTATCTAACTGTATCACCATGCAAAGTACATATACATATTATCTTGCACTTATAGTGTTAGTGCCACACAATAGATGTTGCTAGTTACATATTTAATATAAATTCACTCATATTCTAAAAAATTCAATTCCAAATATCGATGAATATTATAATGAATTTTACGTAGGCAATCAAGTAGTTGTTTTTCCAACCAGCAGCTATGAAATTTAAGGTATTGAGTCATTTTTTATCGTTGTTATACAACTTAACGATAAAGCTGTTAGCATCAAACAAAACAATAATACTCTTCGCAGCGTGATAACGTGTCGTCATACTATTATATATTTATATGTATATACTAGTGGGGCTCACGCCCCCCTGCGCGCACTGCGCGCCAACCCCCCAACTTTTAAATATTTTATGAGAAATACATTTTTACAATTTTCGTGTATTCATTCTTATTTATTCTTAACTTTTTTATTTTTCAAATTTAAAAAACTTATTTTAAATAAATTACATGGGGCTACATCGTTTGAAGACGTTAAAAAACATAATAGAATAACATATAAAAATTTCAGGGAGACTGCAATTGTAATGGGTTTAATAGAACATGATTCTGAAATCGACAATATTTTTGAAGAAGCCATAACAATTATGTTCCCATACCAGTTAAGACAATTTTTTGCTTGGTTTTTGATTTCAGAAAACATTCAAGGAGATAAAATATGGAATGAATATAAAAAATATTTTACGGAAGACTTTGATAATGATAATAATAATTGTGCTCTTCTACATATTGATCAAATTTTGGTATCGGAAGGTAAATCATGTGAGTCTTTTAGTTTACCGACACCAACCATTAGCAACTATATAAATAATTGCAATATTGAGGAAATATCTTTCAGTAAGAAAATGTTTGATGTAATGTACATAAATTTAAATGAAGATCAAAGAAAAATTTTTAAAACTATTTGTGAACAAGATGAAAAAGTATATTTCATAGATGGTCCTGGTTAGTCCGGAAAAACCTACTTGTATAAGACACTCATTTATTATTTTATTTCTAGAGGTAAAAATATTATGTCAATGGCTTGGACAGGAATTGCATCTGTATTACTACCAAAAGGTATGACCAGTCATAGAACTTTTAGTTTACCTCTAGACTTAGATAATATTGGAAGTGTATTTTTAGAATTTGAAACTGAAAAAAAAAAATTAAGGGAAGCTGATTTAATAATATGGGACGAGGCTTCTATGATTCCGAAAAAAGCCCTAGAAATCGTTGATAGAACGTTGAGAGACTTGTGTAATACAAAACTTTGCTTTGGTGATAAATTAATAGTATTAGGAGGAGATTTTCGACAAATCCTTCCAGTTATAAAAAACGGTAATAGAACTATAATAATAGAAGAAACTATTAAATCATCATTTTTATGGAACTTCTTCAAAATCTTAAGATTACAAAATAATATCCGTTCTAGTAATAACGAATTTTAAAAATTATTGTTAAGAATTGGAGAAGGGGACATAGAAACATTTAACATTCTTTTTTATTTATTTTTTTATGTATAGGTAAAATTTATTAATTAATAATACATATCATAAATGTATATCGTGTTCATCTATTGTACCAATTTCAGCAATTATTTAAAACAGAATAGAAATGGACGTAAGTCTTAATGGTTTAATCAGGCTTTGTAAGATGACTCATACAGTGATGCGAAACTTTCATCGTTCATATTAACGATACTCTAAATTTAACGTAAGTTTATGTACGTAAAAAAAAGGATTGTGTATTAAAGGACTATATAAGTAGTGATGATATAATAATTATGCCATGAAAAAATTCGCGGGGGTCGGTGGGAGGGCCGTAGGGGATAGGTGAGGGAATGTGGGATGTTTTGAGAAAAAATACTATACAATATTTCCATGTGATTTGGTAGAAATGTGGTAATAGACTTTAACACATTGACAGGGCTGGCAAAATGCAACGTTACAAAATGCTAACAAAAAAAGTCAGCCCACCAAAAACTTTATGCTTACAAAGAAACCAAGGGATCCAATAAATTGAAATACAATTAATTGTATTTAAGTTAAGCTGATTATAGTATTGTGCACTAATCTGTAACTATTTCATTAAATATTAAAACATACATTGTTATTATCCCATAAAGCCATACGTGGTTGAACCCTCTGGCTTGAATAAAGACTTATACTATACTTCTATACTATACATATAATATTTTGTGGGAAGTCGGTGGGGGGGAGCAGTGGGGGGCCATGAAAAAATGCGTGGGGGGTCGGTGGGGGGCTGTGGGGGGTTTGAAGAAAAACTACGATATATTAAAATAAGATTTTTACCTTATTTTGTGAGGGGTTGGTGGGGGAAAATAGGGGGCGGTGGAAGGGTTTGTGTGGAATGCCTCACTGAGTTAACTATATAATATCGGAAGATATATATATATATATATATATATATGTGTGTGTGTGTGTGTGTGTGTATGTATGTATATATATACATACCTAATATCTTCAGGTGCGCATTATCGATCGGTAAGGTAACTTGATTAATTTTTGTAGAGAAGTTATAAATATACGGCTACACTTAAAACAACTTACTTTAAATGGGCATAGTGTACAACAACAACAACAATAACAACAACAACAGTGACAAAAGTAAATTTGGGTGAGGCTATGAAAATCAATTAACAAAGGTAAGAACAATTAGTCATTCACGAGCCACCAAAATTTAACAAAGCTATGAAAATCAACCAAAATGGATGAGATGGATAAGTTGTCGATGAATACCCAAAGCATTAACACTTTATAACGTGCAGTTCTTAAAAAACTTGAGTCTGAACGTAAGGGCTCCTGGTGGAAAATAACTTGTGCCTTTTTTGCTGCCTGCAAACAAAAAAACTATGAGATGTAAGAGATTCTCAACATTCAGTCAGGTTTTGTATTCGATGAGTCTGTTGCACACTACGAGATTCATGCACATCGACCCCATATTGCATCAGCATTTGATAACACTAATGAGAATTCGAATCTTAATTCAAGATAAAGATTTCTGTCTCTTACCTACTCAAAGTTCCCTACATATTTCTGGACGTATTACAAATGAAGATGATGGTATATTGTTAAGAACCACACTAGTTGACAACGTTATCTACCAGCTGTTTGAAGAAATACGAGAATAACTAAATAGTATAAAAATTGATAAGTGTAAAAATGTGGGATTAATAATTTTAATAAAAGGATGGATATTTTTCTCCCTCAGTCAGAGTTTAATGCTCGAAAATGCTGGTTGGATTGACATTAAAGAGAAAAAATTCATGATTAATAATTATTCTTATTTTAAAGTGTCAATACCTTTGAGTACGATACTTGGTTCCGCTGAGGACTATCGCAAAGTTGTGGTGAATGAAAAACATGAATTAATTGTCATAAGATCAAGAGATCATGTTAGTGCCGTTATACAAGTAGCTAACAATAAAAATTTTGAAAAGTATAAGTTTACATTGACTCAGATTGAGTGGTTTGTGCCTTACATAACTGCATCAGATAGACGAAAAATTTATTTGCTCGATATTATTGCAAAAGACAAGTCTATTTCTATGAGTTTTCACAATTAGAAGTTGTATAAGTACCGTCTATTACCAAAAACTTTTTGACAAGTTATGACTGTCAAAACGTCCCATTAGTTGGAAAAGCCTCGTTTTGTTATTTTGGGCTTAAAAAAAATAAATAAAAATATAAGCCTGCTTCTTATGCTTAACTATTCTTAAAATCACTTTACTATCCTTATGGAAATCTCAATTTTAATATTAATCAAAATCAGTTTTCAATATTATACGCTATGTATAAGAATTCCAAAGCAGTCTATGACAGGACAGAAGTAGAACCCACGTTGAATAAAACGATTCTTTCAATAATTTGGGTACAGATAAAATTTTAAACAATGATAAATTATGTTCAGCTTACACTTTTGAATGTAGAAATTGTAGTAAAAGTTATGTTGGTCAGTCTTATCGCAAAACTCAAGTACGGATAAAAGAACATATAAGAGATTGTACGAACAAGAAAGAATTATCTACTGTGTAAATGCATATAAAAGAAAGTGGACACACATTTGATTTCGATTCCATGAAAATTTTGAATCAAGAAAATTCGTTAAATAGTCTTTTAACTTCAGAAATGATTTATACTACTAAATTGAATACAGTGAATACAGTTACAGATACACAAAAGTTAAAAACAATTATTAAATATTATATTTAACGTTGCCTCAAATAAGTTTGTTTCACATCAAACTTTTTGGACTTTATTTCTTTTACACAAAAGTGTACTATGCATTTACCTTCTTTAGCTAGCTTTATGAATTTATGTACACGTTGCCGACATTATTTTGAGTAGAGACACATTGCTTTTTTCTTTGACGTTACTGTTAGCAAATTTGTAAGTTGCCTTATAATTATACAATTTCGTCCATTACAAATTTACACATTAGTTGTCATATTACTGTGGTCTTATATTATTGTATATTATGTTATTTCAGAGGTTTGACAAGGACTATCTATTGTGTAGTCGAAACGTTGTCACCTACATATCAATAAATCTATGAAGAGGATAGCCCTCAATTTTCATATTTATGTTAAATATATTTGTTTGTAGAACGAATTTACGAGTTCCCCCCTCTACTTAGAAGTTTGGACGTAAAAATTTTATCGCACTCTGTTTAGAATATGATCAGTCACAAAACTTTTTTATAAATAAGAATACATCCAGCACACCATGAATATTTATAAAATTCTTTAAATGGCTCTGTAAGTTGACAAATAACAATGAGCCACCTTAATAGGGAGATACCTTCTGGTTTGTCTTATTACGTAACAAAGTGTAACTTAAATCTATGTTTGTATTAGTATTATATCATACGAAAACATATCAAAAATGAAATTTTTTCTACAGTTTGTTTATAAAATTTATTATATATTATTTATAATTATTCGTCTGTATAAAGTCTATTTATTTTCATTTTAGATAGTGAGGAAAAACAGATTTTAATTAGTATTTAGCTTAAATATTCAAGGATGCACGTATGAGCCAAAGGCCTCGGTTCCTTAATTGATACATTCTAAACCTGTAGGTTCTAAGCAAGCTGAACGCTTATTTAAATTTTAAAATCCTTAACTCTCAAACCCCAGGCAAGCTGGAGGCCTGTGCATCTAAGTTGCAAAATCTGAAACCGTGAAACCCCAGACAAGCCGAAAATCGGTGCTTTTAAACTATGAAACCCGCTATCCGTGAGCCCCAGACAGGCCAGAGGCCTGTAGTTTCAAATCTCAAAACCCTTAACCTGTTAGTCGCAGACAGGCCGAAGACTTTTGGCTTTTAACCGTAAAATTCCAAACTCCTAAACCACAGTCAGGCTGGTGGCATGTATTTTATAACCTCACATCATGGGACCCCTATTCCATTTCACACAGGCCAATGGTCTGTCATTAAAACTACACATCTCCCTAACTATAGATAAGAAAAAGCTTTATTTTTGTAATATACTGCAAAATAGGTTATGTAGTTCACTTTCCTTTTAAGTATAGATGTTTTTCATTTTCTATATTTAGTTATTAACTTATGTGTTAGCGGGAATTAATTACTTTTTACGAAAGTTACAACACAAAGAAATTAGCGAGTAGTGTCAAGTTAATAAGTAATATAATAAATTTTTTTTAGAACAGACCTCAATACATTTAGAGAATTACATTTAATGTGTTAATCAAAATATTTGTTTTATTTTTACACTCAATATCAACATCTTTAACGCTATTACAATACAAGCATAGAAGAATTTTTTACTTTTATTCTACTCAATAAATCTGTGATAATCTCATGAATAACAATAAAATTTTAAATAAAACATATCTTAAACTGTAATAGTTGTTTTTGTCGATTCGTATATATTTGATTTAGTTCTTATGTATAGTATGTATGTTATACAATGTGAAAATTGTTACTTATTGCAATAAAATGACTTTATACGATTAACAATAATGATAATCATTAAAGAAATAAGTTAAACATAATTTTTTTGCACCACGAGTCCTTTATTATCGCTCTTTTATCACATATGTCGCATTTTACATAATACGAGTGTAAACGAAATTCTTTCGCATTTAGTCTTTTTTTTAGCTGATCTTCAATGTGACCTGCTTTATACCAAGTATAGAAGAAAGAATTTTTGAATCTGGGACTTGACAGTTGGTTATGCGTAAGTATTTGCATTTTAATTATGTTGTTTTTATCGTGTAAATCAACATCTCCGTTTAAGAGCAGGACAGTATCTTAAAAAGTACGTATAAGATTTTTCCACATACGAAAGCCATACAGATTAAGTGGTTGGAGTTTACCTGTTGTACTTTCAGGAATTTGTCAAAGTATAAAAGTATTTGTTTCTGGTTTTACTTGGTAAATCACATCTTGGCAATTACCTCTTTACCAATCTAATAGTACGCTTCTAGTTATACGCTTGATGCAGTCATTTTTTGAAAATGCACATCTCTGGCGCAAAGTTTCAAAATTTTTTCTTCGGCAACTAACCAGGTTTTAATGCCACGACATGCACATTTTTAGCTTAAAAAAAATACGTTTTACAATTCATGCGAGTTCCCATTTGTTTCTTGCGAATCTTACATAATATTTGACATAAGTCCTCCTTCAGCTGATACGACTGGTTGAATTATGTTGAAGTTGATTGTTGAATGTACTGAGTAAATGATTCTTTCTATATGTTTTTCTTCTGCAACATTAAGGCTATGACCACTACGTATTTCATAGTTGAATCCACTTTGGTCTGAAAGGTATACTTGCTTTCAACCATATTTCTTCATGTCATTTTTAACAGCTATGCGAAACGCTTTTTTTATCTAAAAAACTCTGTTTATGGTAAAGAGCTTTTTTCGTTATTACTTCTGTAATCTTTCGTGACAACTTTTGTTAGCTGTCCGCACTAAATCATAATATACATTATCCTCCATTATATATTTTTTTTTTTTGCAATGACCCAAAATTTGTAAAGAGTAGCATTACAAATATCTGCATTAACTTTAGAATGAGGATTGCCGTAAATGCATTGAAAAGCGGTTGAAATTTCATTTTGTAAATTAGTCACATATTCGATTCATTATCATTATCACGGTATAGTTGACGACAATTAGCAATTGTTTTATTGATATCTAAATTAGATTGAAACTGTAGACGTTGCTCTAGAATAACTGCTTCATTATCTTCGTACTATTAAATATATTTTTTGTCTGCCAAAATAACGTTATCTTCATTCCTAGTCAAATCACAATTTCTATATCTAATTATTTGTAGCTGTTTTCTTACAACATAATTTTTAAATAATTTGACAATCCTTGAAGACAAACTGGGCGATGAAAACATTTTGTAGATCTTCTTGTCTTCTTTCATACTGATTAATGTAATTTTCTTTTAAGATATTTGTTGAACCTGCATCAACATCAATTTTCTTCAATTGTTTTTGAGATTTTTTAATTCTGCAGCGTTTTTAAGGCAAACAGTTGGAATATAAACAATGACATTCGATGTCTTTGACATGGGCTCACGTAGTAAATACCAAGCTGCTTCTGGACTTGTGATCTCAACTTTATTTAGAATGTAAACACCAATTTTTTTAGTTATTTACACTATGTCGAATTCTGGGTGCTCATATATGACTTCTATTATCGTAGGCCGCAAATTACTTACTCCTCTGTTTGTTTTATTAACGTTATCATCTTTCACATGGTTCTCGTATAAGGAAAACTCTTGGCCATTTTATTCCAGCTCGCAATGCATCAAAATATTCATCATCATTATTTATTCTATGTTGTTGGTAAAATGAATGTATATCTATATAATTATTACTATTATTATTTTACGAATTTATCCAGATACTTGTGTAACGTTTTTTTGTAGTCTGTAAGTCGAGGATCTTTTTTTCCATAGGTATTCATCGCCAATAACAATGAGCTACCTTAATAGGGAGATACCTTCTGGTTTGTCTTATTACGTAACAAAGTGTAACTTAAATCTATGTTTGTATTAGTATTATATCATACGAAAACATATCAAAAATAAAACTTTTTCTACAGTTTGTCACTAATAATAACAAAAAAAATTTCATCACTCCGATAACTTCATACTTTCTCTGAAATTAAATTAAAATTGAAACAAGTGGATTTATGATTTTACTCTTAGTAATACAATTTTAATAACTGTTATTTATTCGTCTGTACGAAGTCTATCTATTTTTGTTTTCGATAGTGAGGAAAAACAGACAAAAATTTGTATTTAAGCAAAAATTTTTAAGTACGTACGTATGAGCTAAAGGCCTGTGTTGCTTACTGGATAAATCTCAAACCAGTGATCCTAATCTTCAAAGGTTTTGTAACTGTGAGGGACCAAAAAATAATTTCATCTGGTTACTGGATTCAGGTACGACACACCTTATGTTCATGCATTCTTTTTTACATCTCATAAATAATTTGGTGCACATAACAAAGATAATGTATTGAAGAGTATACAGGATTTTAGTCAGGTTCGTATAGCTCCTCACTAGAATTTTAATGGACCTTGCGTCATGGGTGTATTATAAAATACACTGGAGTTCCTCGTTAATGATTATATTGGCACTTTAATTCTTTACCATCTCAAAACTACTACGAGGATGTACAGTCAAGAAGATCAGCTCAGATAACAAAATTTACTTCAAGAATCACCCTAGGATCCACTGCTAAAAAGATTTGCTCATCACTTGTATTGCTAGGATTATTAGTGGATGGACCCACGATGTAGATAACGGTGGTGCTCTGAGCTAGTCCGTAACGGCTCAGCTGAAAGATCTGTTAGATCTTGCTTACTGTGTAACTCCATAATTACCATTTTTATTTTGAGGCACATTTAAATATTTTAAAAAACAAAGAGTTTAATAGCCTTTTTAAATATAAACTGATAAAATAGTTGTTTTCGCGCTCATTCAACGAAAACTACTGTTTTATTAGTTTCATATTTTACCTACCGAGGGCACACCCAACCCTCACAAACGCCCGAGATCGAAAAATAAATGAAAATACGGAACTTCTAATCTCACATTGCACAAACTTATAGTAAGAGGAAAAATGTATCAAGGACTTTTGGTAGTTTGTTGGTTTTTTCTTCAAGATACACTTTTTAAATAAGAAATCATAGAAACATTCGTGACATATCGTAAATGCGATCACAGTCATAAAAGTCAGGTGAATTAAGATAGGTAGGAGTGTAGGCCTTTGGTATATAATATTATGGTGTATGTTTATAATTTTAAAACAAAAAATAACAAAAGTATTGTTGCAAGCTTAGGATATTTAAATGTACGTATATGATTTATTTTTAATTAAGATAAATCTAATCAAGGTAACTAAAAATATAACATGGATGTAATACTACTACAGTCTTAAGATGGAAGAACAGTCAAAAGTATGAATCAGCTAAAAAGTTCACAGCTCTGTGTTTTGATATAAACGAGTTATTATATTAATGGACTATTTAAAAAAGGGACAGACGATTACTGGACAACATTATGGCTCATTATTAAGTTAGCTAACGGTAAAAACATAAAAAAGTTACCTTCATTCGAAGAAAAAAACTTCTCTTTCTCGAGTATAATGCATGAATGCCTACGTTCACAGTTTTAAGGGATAAAATCGAGGATTTAAAATAGGAATGAATGTATCATTCACTATTTTCATTATACCTAGCCCCATGTGACATTTTTTTACTTTAAAAAAATAAAATAAAAATGATTCAGCAGACGACAGTTTACGTTAAAAAAGGAAATCTTTACTCACACATATGCTTATTTTAAGGAATTACCACAATCACACTTTTCTAAAAGATTTAAAAAATTAGAAAGGTATCTGTTTAAGTAAATTAAACTTGAAGAAGATTGCAATAAAAAAATTTAAAAAATTCACCAAAAAATTGTTTTTTAATTCTTTCTTATTATTTATTAAACTACCTTCACATACCTACTGATAAAGTGCAAGGCTGACATTGAGTAGAAATATTTATCAACTTAGTTCCATAACCTTCTGACCTATCATTGGTAATAGTGCAACATTTGCTTCTTACTCGTAACATAAATAAATACACTATAAGTCTCATCAGTAACATGACTGCATGTCATTGCCATAAAAAAAGGATAGTTGACTTGGCCATACTGTCAAAAGTGTTCAAAATATAAGCATGTAACTGTTTCAGACCTGCAAAAGTTTCATATAATTAAAATTATAGTTACTTTATTTATTATTGTAATTATGGGCTAGAAATTCAGTAACACCTGTCTCAACACAGTCATTTTTATTAGAAAAAAAAAAATTTAATTTATATATTAATTTTGGTAGAATTCTTTTAATATTCGTGTACTCTTTCAACACAAAATTTTTTTGCGTGTACTCATCAACACTGCTCCCTGTCTTCTATGTGCCTGTAGGACAAAAAAAACTCCAGTTAACTTAGTGGCAAAGCTTCTCAGTAAGACCAACTCAGAACCGGTCAACTTGGTTCTTCCTCAATCTTCTGGAACCATAATGTGAGCTTAGACACCGAAGCTCAACCCTTGTGTATTTTTTGCTAATGTGAAGACACTACTGCCTAACAAGTAGTTATGGTGGATTATCCCACATGTAGTTTTATCAAACTGCTAACGTGTAAGTTGAATAACAATATGCATTTTTCCTTATTTTATTTTTAATTTATATGCAAGTTTTAGGAATGCGCAAAACTAATACAAATAAATGTTCCTTTATTATCAGTATAAATAAAACAGCATATCTTGCTGATTTTTGTACAATTATAAGCACTTACGAATAGGGTTGCCAACTTCTTAAAATTGTTATAGAGTACATTTGGTTCGAGGGAGGGAAAATTAAGAGTACAGACCTGAAAAATAGAGTATTTTTTATTTTAATTTTTAAAACAGTATTTTTTTTCGTTTTTTGCAGCAGATAACAATTGAACGTTATTTTTAAAAAAATTATGCGATTGTAAACATTCTATTTCTAAATTTATATAGATCAGAAGCTCATTCTTTATTAATTTTAATGATGCCTTGTTTCTTTCTTCCCGCCACTTTATATTCATGAGTGAAAAAATTCTCTCACTGAACGCTGAAGTAGCTGGAATAGACAATATATAGCCAATAATCTTTTTCAAATTATAAAATTCGTCTGAACATTTTTTAAAAATAAATTGCCATTTCTCTGCAGTATTTTTTTGCATAAAAGTAGTGTCACTTATTAACTTTTCCTGTAATTTTTTAAAAACTATTACTTCTGAGTACAATCTATCCATGTCTATGATTAATTTTTTTAAATTAAGTTTTCCTTCAATAATTTTTTCCAACTGATCAAATTCAATAATTGTTTTCAAAGATATTGAATCTAGTGAGAATAACCAGTTATCATTACTAAAATCGAACCATTTTTGTAAATAAATTAAGCATTTGTCTATATATAAAGAAAAATTCTGGTTGATTTCATTAAAGAGGCCAGGCAACGATTGTAAAATCGTCTTCATTTTTTGTTTTGTTGTATAGCCAAAAAACTTATCGTTTTGTCGTTGAATTAAATCTGTTTTTAAATTATTCATTATACTGAAAACATCTACAATCGTTATATTGTTACCCTCAAGAGATTTAATAGTTTTTTGGAATATATTTAAAGCATGACTTGCAAAACTTAAGTAAATTCCAATTAAATCGTATTCACTATTTAACATCAACAGATCACTAATTATTGTTGGGCAATCATCCTCAAGACTTTTAAAATATACACATATAGCATGCCAATTCAACAAAATATTATCGACACAAGGGAGTAATGACAACCATCTAGTACCAATATGCCTTCGAAGTTCATGAAATTCTCCATCAACTGCAGAAACAAATTTTTTTAAATCTTCCCTTCTACAATCGAACATCGAACCGAAATACGCATTCGGAACGGCTGGAACAGTAGGATATTGTTCCCCGATTGAAACTATGAATTTTCAAATAACGTTCGTTACTTAACCTACCATCGGTAATGGCGCGCTCAATTAAATAAAAAAAAACCTGGTGTACCAAAAAATAGAGTATTTTAGCGTACTCTGTGAGCATTATAGAGTATAGAGTACGCTTCCATGAAATAGAGTACAATACTCTATTTAAGAGTACGGTTGGCAACCCTACTTACGAACCATAAGTTTCGTAGAAAACAGTGTTTTTTGTAACTTAAAAGTAAAAAAAATAAAAAATACTAAAAAAAAAAACTAAAGGCCACAAGTTTTTAAAACTTATTTTAAAGATGTGTACAGAATTGTAAGAAAATAAAACTTTAAAGATTGTATGGATATCCTTAGAACTTTGGCTCACTAAACAAAAATTTATGTAGCGTTACTTCTTTTCTATTACGTCAGATACAGCATATGCTTATTACTAAATTTTACGTAACAAATATTCACCTTTAACATATTATCAGTGTTTTTCTAATGCCTCTATTTTATCAATTTTTTAGTGCTAGCCTCTAGTACAAAGTTCTCCTCAGATATCTAGGTTACATATTTTGTGGGGTGTGATTTCTAAAATAAAGCGATCGTCTCAAGTAAGCACCATCCGTCATTAAGCTTAGTAAAAAAATTTGTTTCGTTAACCATCCAACTTGCTATACTAATTTTTTTAAAAGTGATGGTGACTTTATTAATAAGCTGACTAGGTCAATAGCGCTGACGAAGAAACGTACACCAAAGGTTCTAACGAACAAACATACAGCCCAAGCCCTCTGACAAAGAATCGTACAAGCAGCTATGTTCCAATGAAGAATTGCACAGACAGTTACGTTCTGACGAAAACTCGTACAGGCAGCCTTAATCTGACAAAGAATCATAAGTAGATAGGCTAGGCCGGTTCTGGACTCAACCCCCCTAGGATGGTAGAGGGAAGGAGGAAAGGGAAGCTCGTGCTGTTGTACGAGTGCTTTTGACCGTGGTAGTGGTGGTAGGAGGAGAGGGACAGTGCGTCAGCTGGCCAACAGCTTACGCTGTTGTACGAGGGCTCCAGAGTACGGTGGAGGGGGAAACTACGTGAGCATGTTCTTTTTTTCTCTTACTCCAATGTAAGATTTGTGGATGGGGACACTTCGTGCCCGAGCTCTCTCTTCTCGCTCTTACCTTAGGTAGCATGGATATATTTATCTTGCTCCACAGAGTGCTCTCTTTTTCTTCCTCCTGCTGTAAGACGAGGGTTCAAGCGCTCTATGTAAGTGTATGTATGTATTTATGCTCGTCCTCTCATGCACGCGCTTACGTATACACCTGCACATTTGCACACTCCTACGGAATAACATACATGCTTGTACGTTACTCATGCACAAGCACACGTGTACAAGCGCGAGCGTATGCATGCAACACGCAAGAGCGTACGCATGCTCGCGCGATCGTACGTGTGCACCATACGCGACCGTAAGCATTGCTTGCGCAAGTGTGAGCATGGTCATACGTTCGTACGCGTGCACCATGCGCGATCGTACGTATGCATCGCGCGCGAGCGTAAGCATGCTCACGCAATCTTACACGTGCATCACGAGCGAAATTACACGCAAGCACCACGTGCGAGCGTACGCATGTACGCACAAGCATGCAAGCTCTCACACGAGGATGGATAAGTATGTTTATAATCTTAAATTATTATACAAAAAGCATTATAGCTTTGCGTTTAAAAAACTTGCATATGTGCATGCTGTTGTTGTAAAATGTAAAGATTTTTTTTTTTTTTTTTTTAATTAATATTGTTTGTGTGCACTATAACACTCATCTACATCATATGTCCAGGTTTTTTAAGATAAAGTCTTGATAAGCCATTCTTACACTAAGTATGCTTTATATAGTACACAAAATCGCTGTTTGTTTTCGAAATGTTGATGTGAATATGTAAGACACAAGCGTGAAGAGTTATCTTCAATTTCTTTTAAGTAAGGACAAATTGTTAACAAATCATAAACTTCACGTGCTAAGAGGGAACTGACGTACTTGGCTTCACCATTATCATAAGATGAGGATTGGTTAAATATTCCTATGGTTTTGGCAACCCTTCATGAAATTTAATTTTCCATCCCCTTTTTACAAAATTTTACTTTTATAACCATCCTGAAACTCCACATAATAAAATAAATAACGCTTAAACGTAAAATTTGTCATTTGTTATATATTATTTAAAAATCTTTTAACAAAAACTTTCTTCCCACAGGCAGTTGGACCACACATCATACTTGTTCACGGGTGTTGCCAGCGGGTATCCATTATGACAATATTTTTTATACTCATTAAAAGCTTGTACGTTAAATACTACGTGATTGTGTTAGCGATGGTTCGGTGACGTAGCTAATACTTTCACGTATACATGAATAATCACATATATACATATACAACCACGCATGGGTTGGTTCAATGTGTGTGCGCCAGCTAATTTGTCTCCACGCTCACATCAAACCCCACTCTCACCTTCTCTCAACTGTTCTCTTGGGTAAATTGAACGAGCATGCAGCGGAAAAACCTCACCTGACTTGATATCCAACTACAAAAATGATCGACTCGTATACTTTTATTACTTCTATTACTTACAAAATTGTTGTAGTCCCTTATTCGGATTTTCGAAGATGCAAGTCCTGAATAGCTCAGTTGGTTAATGGTTTTATTGGCGCGAAACATCGATTTAACTCGAGCACTTCAGGACTTACATATTTTTTTTTTATTTACATATTTTTTATTCCTAATATTTATAAGTATGGAATTTTTGGAAATGAAGTTTTGGATAGGAAACCTCTTTAAAAAAACACATAAATATCAATTACAACGTTTATTTGCAATATCTTTTTAAAAAAGTACAGTAAAAATTAATTGATTATTTTTTCTATTATCACTGATACTATCTTCTAAGACTTGATAACTGGATAATGGTGGTCGTGAACTTTCTCTTTCAAGATTCCAGAAGGCGTTACAGTATGCATCACTATCCTGCGATAAGGCTTTTAGAGATGAAGTCTTGATGATCCATTCTGTTAACAAACACGCTCTATGCAGCGCACAAAATAACTATTTGTCTTCGAAATGTTTTTGCGCATGCATTAGACATATTGGTAAAGATTTTTTTTTTAGTTTCATGCATTGTGAATGAGGTATGAATTTGCGATAAGTCATGAACCTCGCGTTTTAATAACGAACTTATGAATTTGGCTCCATCATTACCATACATGTGAATTCTCTCGAGATTTTTAGTGAGTGTAATAAGGCAATGTTTTCAATCACTTATTGTGATATCACCTTCAAACCACTCTATCCCGTGAACTTCTAGCATGTGGTTATTGTTATGTTTTTTTATATAGTAAGGTAAATCTTTAAATGGGTAGGGTTGTTTAATTAACCAATGACCGTGTCGTTTGCGTGTATTAATACCACTGCAACTTCTTTTGGTATAAAATACCTGTCAGAGTCGTAAAAACCTTGGATGTCTATGACGAAATCCATGATGATGAACCACTACATTCTCTCGTAATATTTATTCTCTGGACAAGATTTTTGGTTACTGGAGAATCAATCGGTCGTAAATTTTTTTACCGACGAAAATAGCGATTTCTTTTTTTCTTCTCGTCCTCCCTGTTAAGAAGTGGGGTCTTTTTTTGTAATACCCTTTTCTGTCTGACTACTTGTAAACATCATGAAATACTAAATAAAAAACAGGTTGCAACATGCATTTATAATATCTTTTTATAGAATGTAGCGACATCTTCCTCGTATGTTTGAGTTAATTATTAAAAATACAGGTATAAGATTAACTGTGTTAAAATATTGTGTACGCAAACTTTTTTTTTTTTTGTATAACAGTTCTTGTCTCCCCTTCCCTCTCTCTCTTTCACACACACTCTTATCTTAATGAGCACTTTTAAAAAATATCATAAAAATGATTGTCTTATGAGTAAAAGAGATGAAAGAAGCAAGTGACTTATCTTTTAAAACTATAACCATCGTTGTTTCTTCTTCTACAACATTGTTATATAGTGCACGTTTAGTATTAAAATTTTATAAAAAATTTAAAATTAGGGAAAAATGAAAGGTTCCACATTTATGTTCTATATTATATTCTATAAACATATCTATTTGTATTTATTATGAATGAGATTTCAGCAATTGTAATGTTTTCAAATTCTTGAATATTATCGTTATACTCCGCAGAGCCATGGTAATTTACGAGTATCATACTTGAACTTTTAAAATAGCCTATGAATTCCACATAAAACATGATATCTGAATGTGTTTTTATTTTGTACATTTTTTTATACAATTGTCTGTAGGCGGATATCTGCTGCTTATTTTTTTAACTCTATCTAGGTATGGAATAATGAGTGCCACGATAAGCCTTGGAAGGTTGAGCAAAAAGTTTGAAAGCGTACACATTTGGGAAATCTACAAAGTTTTTCAAAACATGAACAGTTTGATAGAGAGCAGTATGTTTGAATAGTGTACAAGAGATCTATAACAAACAAATTAAGGTGTCGAATGAGTTTAGTCAAGTAATTTTCATATACGTTAAAAAAAATTTTTTTTTGAAACTCATTTTTTAATAACCTCAGTCTACGTTTATGTTTCACATCAGTCCATCGTTTGTAATATGTTTTTTTACCAAATGATCGTTGCGATATTTATAAATTACACCGTCATCACGTTGCTCTTCATCTAAACGTCGAACTTTATGAAAATGAATTCTTATACTTCGATTTGTATCAATTAAATGCAAAAGTTCTGATGTTCTTGTATTAAAAAAAATATGAACATCTAATAGATCATGATACGGTACTTTAACTGATCGTCCAGTTTCAAAATTTCAACGGGTTTTTGAAGCCTACATATGACGTTCGACTCATTAAAATACTCCAACACTCTTACATATTCGAAGGACATCTCAATAAAATGAAGCTTGGATAGATTTTTATACATTTCACGATACGCTTTAACTTTTCCATCTGCTTTCAGCTTAACAAGCGTATATAAAAGAAAGTGTTGTGCTAATCTTTTTAGAGAGGATTTATGGGGTGGATAAAACTTGCACGTTGGCACACAACAATAGTAACGATGGAAATCACAATTCCCGTCTAAACAGACTTTTTTGATTTTGCGTACGGCATCTATAACAAAAATAATTCATTTGTTTTCATTCATTTTCTTATAACCGAAAGGATACAATAAGGTTTCTGAGATAAACTGCCGCCTTTTTAAAACTATTTCATATGCTTTATCTTCATTACGCCTTATCACTTCATGTATGTGAGACTTTCTAATCATCGTATTTTTAATTTTTATTGTTTTATCTGATTCTACGTTATTTTCATTCCATTGTGCGACCATAGTTACAATAGAATCGATACTTATTTTTGATGAATTTTCGTAATTTAATTGAGTACTCTTAACGTTGCATATATCGTGAAACCCCCCACTAGCTATACGCACGCGGTACGTATAAAATTTAGGACCTCCTGAAACAAACGTCTTTGTACACGATCCTTCACCATACACCTCTAATTCATCTGTTAACTTTACTAATAATGAGGTAGTAGATGGTTGATATTCACTTACATTTTCATTATTTCTTGTACATATTACTGAGTCTGTACGTCCATTGAGAGTAACCTCGGGGGGTACCATTTTTATTATCTACAATATATATTATTATAAATTGACCATCAGAAGTCTGAGAGTTATATGCTATGCAGATAAACGAAGTAACAGTTTTACTTTCAAATTCCACTGCAAAATCAACAAAATTTTTTGGTACTCCTCACCCTCGGAAATAAGCTGTTTAACATCACAGACATCACTAATAGCGCGGGGATTTTCTTCTATCTCGTCTATACATGCATTGTATCGTACTTGCGCCATGATAAGGATCAGTGAATGTATACACGTGTTAGGTGTATCATGTAATTATATACCTTGACTCATCACAAAGACATAAAAATAAAACAATTCTAATTATATAAATTATACCTACTTTGATGTAATAGGTTGCAGACTACTTAAGTTAAATGTCCCTATCAGTAGAATATGTCCCTATTTATGGAATATAAGAATTCATGTATTTAGTGTGCAATTCAGTTGATAAAAAAATTGTGGTCATTGTATATTTTATGTCTATTGATGAATTCACAAGAAAAATTTCATTTGACGTTCAATAAATGACTAATTTTAAAGATAATTCCATAAATAGGGACGAAGTTGTACATAACCTATCTTTTGAACTGTACGTATTCTGGTACCAAACTTCAACGAGTTATTTAGATACTTCTAGTAAACAAATAAACGATATAATTATTTTTATTCAATAAAATAGTTTTATTCAAGTGAAAAAACTTTAACTGTCTTAAAATTTTATACTAAATTTACGTTTTTTGAAAAGGTTCATTGTAAATTGCAGCTTTACAAATGGCAGTTTACAGAAGGTGTAATTATAAATGCACATGTATGGAGTGAGCTCAAAAATCATTTTGCTTCCATAAATTGTTACTTTAACGAAAAAAACATTATTTAAATGGAACGCATACAAATGGAAAATATCGAGTTGATATTGACATTATCTTACGGAATGAAATCAATAATTTTTGGTAAAAATGAAATTAGCGACGGACAAGATGGAAATAAGAAAAAAAAGAAAACGTACGGTTCGACCATTGTCAAGTAACACGGTACCTTTTTAGGACTCACTCAAGCTGTCATATGTGTGGATGAGAGACTACGCCATATCGAGTGTGCAGCAACGCTAGTTAACAAGTGTAAGAAATTCATAGTAAATGAGTTAACTGTTTTATTAGAAATTATAACTCTAGTGAAGAAAACCAGTGTATCAAATTTGTATAAGTTGATTAAAGAACATTACTTTAATTTACGAAAAAATGTTAAAGGAAATCTTCACTCTGTAATTAATAATTTCTTTTTAGAGCAAAATTTTAATATGGTATTTTAGAGTTAACTACGTACTGCAATATTAAAGTATGACTACAACGGCAATGCTGTCCAATGGTATTTATTTATTTATTAAAGCCGTTGGAGTCATACTTTAATATTGCAATATCCTGCTGTCGTCAGATTCATAGTATTACAATTAACTACGTACTGCTTAGAAAAACTTTAAAATGACATACATTTGAAATTGAATAAAAAAAATAATATTGTAGGACATTAAAACATTTTGTTACATGTTTCATTTCAAAATATCGTTTATAGTTTCGCAAACTATTTTCAAAACTTTTACATCACCTATAAGACTTACAAATAATGTTAGGTGGTGTGGGTTATACGACTCCTTCACTTTCACCTACGTTTTCAGCTTTGTGGTTAATCCACCTTCATAATCCTAGAGCTTTATAAGTAATAAACTGTTTCTCGAAATATTGACACATTCAAAAATCAAATTTTATTTTTAATTAAAATAACATCCAATGGTAGTACTGTCAAATTTTGTATTAATTAAAAAACAAAACGACGTTTCAGCCGTTTGGACAATGTCCTGGCCCTCATTGGGAACAAAAATCTATGAGTAATAAGAAAATTCTTTACAATACAAATTTTGATAAATACAATAAACACAAATTAAGTAAAGTGTATAATATACCTCTGACTTTTACAAAGGGAATGTTAAATCGTAATGTAGTCGGAGTTTCAAGTTTCGTTACTTTTATACCCTGCACATACATAAATGACACAATATACGCACACAATACAATCAAATAAGAATCGCAAGCAGTTTCTTGTGAGACGTACGCAAACAGATCATGTTTTTCTAATACAATAAATGAAAGGGGCCCTCAAATTATGTAAATCAAGTAAGCCTCCTTTCTTAATTAACTTAACGAGAGACTTGCAACAATCTTTTATTTTTTCTGTATCTTGTTGTCTATTAATATTATTATTGAAATAATGTATAATTATCATTTTGAAAAATAGTCACTTTTTACAATTTTGTTCCGTGTCCAAAATTTTTATTTTATCAAAATTAAAGTTGTGTGTAAATTCAATGCTATGTTGTGATAGTACAAATGTATCTTTTTATTTCTTTATGTCTCTTTTATGTTCTGCCATTCTGAATTTTAAAGCTCTCGATGATTAACCGACATAACATCAGTTGCAATTCGCACATGGTATGTGGTGAACAATATTATTTTTATCGAGTGGCTCGGTTACATCTTTTCCAAGTAAAAAGATCGAATTCAATTTATCGTTTAAACTGTATGCAAGACAAATGTGAAGTTTTTTACAAAAATATTCAATAGGGCCGTACAAGTGGGGAATATAGTGTGATAATAAGATTAGTTTATAATTATTATTGTTTCTATTAAAAAAATGTCAATCATGTTTATTTTTTTAAAGGTATTTATTCTTTTGTTTAAAAATTTATCAATAAATTTTTGAGGATAGTTGTTAGCTAGTAGAAATTTATTAATTAATTTTAAACTATCGTTATGAAATTGAGTGTCTGCTAACTTAATGAAAAAGTCTACTAATGTGTAAATGATACCTATTTTATGTTGTATTGGATGGTGGGAGAGAAAATTCGAGTATCGGCCTGAATGTGTGGGTTTTTAGTACCAATTAGTTAGCACTGTGTTATTTTGCTGAATAATAACTTTTAAATCTAAGAAACTAATGCTGTTATTGTTGCATGTCTCAACAGTGAATTGTTATTCCGGACAATAGCTATTAAAAATGTTTTTAGTATAGTTAATATATTTAGTAGGCACATATATGAGAATATCATTCACATACCGCACATACAGTGAAATATCAAGACATAACTTCTCTAAGCATGAAATTTCAAGTAAACGCATTACAAGATTACACAGAACTGGACTACAGAGACTACCCATTGGAGAGCCAAAAATTTGTTTATAAAATTTGTTGTTGAAATGGAAAAGAGTTGAATTCAAAATGAAAGATACACCTGTGCAAAATTCATTAAGAGAAACATTGATTTTACCATTCAAGAATTTCCAAAAATGTCTTATTGCATTTATGATTAAGGTTTCACTAGTATTAGTAAACAAACTAACAACATCTATACTAATACGAGTGTAACCAGGTAAAATGGTAATATCTTCTAATTCATTCTTCAACTCATAACTATTTTTTACATGTGATTTTGCCAGTGGAATATTCTTAATTAAAAAATCAGAAAGAAATTTTGAAAAAATATAAGTAGGTGAATTCAGTGTCAGGACAATGATACGGATAGGAAAGCCTTCTTTGTGTATTTTTATTAGTCCGTAGCATTTAAATAAGTTTTTTTTATGAATATCTTTATCAAACTTATTTAATTCATCAAAAATACCGTATTGATTCCACT
Organism: Copidosoma floridanum; assembly: GCF_036245765.1. Classification (NCBI taxonomy): domain Eukaryota; kingdom Metazoa; phylum Arthropoda; class Insecta; order Hymenoptera; family Encyrtidae; genus Copidosoma; species Copidosoma floridanum. Next base: position 2,814,194 of record NW_028321879.1, read on the forward strand.
TGCTTACAAAATTTTTTGTACCTTTAATTAATTGCTTTAAAGGGTTATTTTTTAGCTGTTAATAATATTTATCATTACTTAGTAATTCTTCTACTTTATTAATGTAAATTTCTTTGTCAATGACAACAGTGACATTACCTTTGTCTGCTTTAGTAATTAAAATGATTTTATTATTTTTTAGAAATACTCGTGTTCACTTTAAATTGTCTTGGAGAATTCCATCATTTAAAGAAAGACGAGTAGATACATTGTGTCTATTGTTACCAATAATGTTAAGTAGTTCTTTTCTGACAGTCTCAAATTTTCCCGAATATTTTAATGAATGTTTGACATTCTTGAAAAGTTGAAAATAATAACATTTATTAATATTAAAAAAAAAATTAAATTTATTGCCAAACTCTAGTATGTTTGAGACACAATCCGGTAGCGGTGTGTTAGAAAGGTTACGTAGCCAGTTTTCTTTTATTTCACTTATGCCTTCATTGTTAATAAACGCAGGGCACCGAACCGGGCCAGGGTCACTGACACTTTTAGTTGGAAGTGTATCGTATATACCTTCGCGCTCAGATTCTTCATGTGAGAAAAGGGCATTGAACTTTTTTATTAATGTATAACGATATTCGTAAAAAATGCTATTTAATTTTAATTCGTAATAATCAATAAATAAATTCATCCTATCAAATTTACAGCCATTACTTAATATTATTTCTTTAATTTATTTTATTTTATTTCTTAAAAAATGAGTTTTTGTGTACGAGTCTGAAATTTCAGTATTTAAAATTAATTTGTTTAATTTAGAAATAGCTAATTAATGTTTCATATTTGATCGGAAACTAAAAAAGGTAACAAAATTAAGCTTATTGGTCATTGTGTGATATGTCTTCGAAAAACGTTACAAGTCCTACATTTAATTAAAAATTTTCGCTTTAATTCGCCTCTTTTCACTTCTTTCTGAATACAACTAAGCTTATAAAAACTAAAACTTACATTTTAACCGAAGCATGCACGTATGGAGTCAAGCACCTTTGAAAGCGATTCAAACTTCCTACTGGTAAGGATGGTTAGTAGTTGTTGCAATCTGGTGTTCTTCATAGCAGCAAAGTGTAGATGCCGATGTAAATATAAAGAACGTACAGCTTTACTACCGTCCACAAATAATAAAATAAGACGTCCAATGATAGTTGGTTAATAATTAAATTTTATTCATTTTAATACTGCTTTTTCGACACTAGGGTTCAGGTTAATTTCTACCCCTGTCAGTGTTTAGTTATACGAAAAATGTATTTCGATACTTTTTCTACGCATTTATATTTAACAAGTTTTTCAATAGGAATAATGAGAGTTTGTGATCGTCAATTAGAGAAATATTTTATACACGAAGAGATAGAGAATGTAATTTTACGTAAACACATACCTACAGATAAAAAGATTCGGAAACAAAGATTAATAGTTTTTATAAATGATAAAATTAAGTTAAGGAGAGTGTTTTGTGTAATTTTCGTGATGTTATGTGGAATCCTAACCAACAGTGTAATAACTTCGCTACGTTCTGCAGACTGTCTTAAACATAGACAAGTAAAGAAAAAAATGTGTGTGGAGTACCATCTTTGTTTTATAGTCAAGATTATATAAGGATTTATGCTAAGATATAAGGATATTCTGATCTTTATTGAGCTACTGTTACGAAAACAGTTTTTGTGTATGTTTGGATTATCAAACGATTTTGAACATACAGCCTGAGAGGCTACTGTTAAGTTTTGGAGCCACCACTTTTGTCTTCATAACGTAAATATACTTGAAGTGAAATGTGAAACAAAGGGGTGTGAAGAAAAGTGTCAAAAGCCTCAAGTGAATTTCACTGCGAAATGTGAACTTGTTATGTTTCTAAAAAATATGATGGAAATGTAACTTTTTTTGAAGAAAAATAAGTAAGCTAAGAAGTAGATATAAAGCAGCACGTTTTTTTAAGTTTATAAGCACGAAAGTAATTCTTTTACTTTTTAGATGCAAAAACTATTCTTAGGCATTTTTTGTTGATTTTTTAAATTTATATACGCTTGTATGTAAACATATTGTGTATGTTTCTTGTAAAATATATGCATTGAATAAATTTTGAATAGATTTTATTCAAAAAACCTCACTTACCACCCACTCCTGTTACTTTCATAGTAATAAAAAAAAACAGAAATTGTTGTTACCGGCCGAGCAACGTCGGTAACTATATTTAAATTACTTGGAATACCTTGCGCTTTTTTCTGTGCACCGCACGTTTATCGGATAATTGACTCACCAAGTCACGTAACGTCTGCGAAAAAAAAAATTATTGTTACCGACCAAGCTATGTCAGTAATTATATTCAAATTGTGCGTAAAACCTGGCGCCATTATTTCTAAGTTCTTGGGGCTATTGGATTATTGGCTTAAACCCCCCGCTTCTCTGATCACGTAAATCTAATGAGTTAGAAAACCACATTACGTTATTTAAGCTTTTTAAACTAACCGAAAAAATCAGAACGATGTAAGTGCTAGTATATTTGATGACTGCAATATAAAAAATGTGAGGCTCTATTTCAATTCACAATATCATTCTTATGGTGATCAGAATCGTGATATAATGCGTAATCGGCATGCATTGCTATATCATATGTATACGAATTTTCAAAATACATACCATGGCAAAAATTGTACACCTTTACTGGGCAAACATCACTTTCTGAATGAAACACCCTTAATCGTCCTTGATTGTTCCAAACAAAATGGAACAAAAAGGATATGAAAAAATAAAAAAACAATATAATTAAATATTATAGTAGCGAAAGATGGAGTATTTTAAGAAACCGGGTAATGATTATGTGCTCAAAGAATCGGCTATCCTTCCACTCAATACTAATGATACAGAAGCAGAAGTATTTCTTTTTAAAAGCATTCTTTACCTGGCGAAAGTTACCACGAAATTATAAACATAAAAATTTATAGCTTAAACTTTGTTATCACGGACTAACCTGAGACTTAGAAAAAGTCGAGTATGCGGAGATAGGAACAATTTTGTGGAAGAATCTTGAAAATACTACGAAGATACATGTTATTAGAGATTTAAAAAAAGTGGCTTGAAAGATTTGGCTTCAAAGTCACTGATATGATGGACTATCCACCGTTCAAACTCCAAAAATTGGTTACTACTTACACACATCACAACGGAGCGTACAAATCCATGTGTGCTCTTTATAATGTGAAGCGAATGGAAAATTTTTATTCCAATATGAAATGGGTTAATGACAATTATAATGTAAAGCTGTAATCATGCATTGTATTGTATTGTATTTTGAAAATAAGATTTTTAACAAAATCATTTTGTAAATCATGTACATTTTTGAAATATAAACTGATATATATATAAAAAAAAAAAAAAAATGTTCAACAATTATTTTCCTACCACTTCACACCCTACATTATTACGCAACACGTTCGCTAAAACAAAAAGTTTTTTATTTGCATATAAATTTGCAAGGTAGTTACCTTGTGCACAAGCTACACACGATTTCGCACATCCAAACATCATACCAATGAGATGGTTAACCAACTGAGCTATTAAGGACTTACATATTACAGAGCACGAATGAGATCTACATTCCATAATAACGGCAAGTACGTATGCACATTTTTTGAACGCTAAGCTACGTTGCTATCTGTATAATATTTAACATTATAAATATATTTATTTCAACTCGTGTAAGCATGCGTACCCTCGCGCGTGGTGCATGTGTGCGCTCACGCATACATGCAAACGCTTACGCATGTACGCGTGTGTGTTTGTACAAGAGTAACGTATAAGCATGCACTTTAATCCGAATGGGTGTGCATGTGTATATGCATGGGTGTGCATGAGAGATAATACATATTTACATACATACATAGAGCAATTCAACTCTAATAGCAGGAGAAAGAAAGAGAGAACACTCTGCGGAGCCAGATTTATATGTATGACACATGGGGCCCATCTTACAGTACAAGGCTTACCGCACCATTGGCGTAGTATTCCACTATCCCTACTACCATGCTGAAAGTGTTAAAAAAAAAGAGAAAGAAAGATAGAGTACGCATGGACCCTTGCCCAATAGCAAAATGAAAAATAAAGAGAGGGCCTCCTGCGGACCAGTATATATCCCTATATTATATAGTTATTACGTAGGAAATTCCACATATCCCCCCCACACCCCCCCACAGACCCTCCACAGCCACCCTCTCACAAATAAGCTGAAATTCGACCATTTTCGTCGCTAATTTGACATTTTATAACTTTTTTACTCTCCATTCTTTTTGGTGTACGTAAATTTAAGCATCTACATGATTTATCTTCTGATTCTAAAATTTGGTTAATATGTAAAAGAGCTAAATTATCTTTATTATGAGGCAAACTCTTCGTGAAAAATTATTCGTATTAATTCCATATTTTATCACCTTGAACGTTTTCTGAAATTGAAAACAAAGCAAAAAATTGCCTTAATTAATGTGGAAACATAACAGCAATTGCTTCTTTAAAACTATCATCGATTTTTTCATCATTGTACATTAAACCCATTGCAATTGCAGTATCTTTAAAAGTTTTATAAGTTATTCCTTTGTATGTTCTAATGTTTTTGAACGATGTCGAACCAGTTACTTGATTTAATACAAGTTTAAAAAAAAATCTTTTATGATCTTTTAGAGATACAATGTTTAATCGACCAATTGCAATATTTTTTATTATATTTTTCCTTTAAGATTAATTTTTAGTGTAAGATTACTATTTAAATTTCCATACGTTTTAATATCGTTGTTCGAGAAATTAACTGTAAAGTGAACATGTAATTAATCTGAGAAGCTTTTAATTTCAATACTTGTACCATAAGTCCCATTTTTTTACACTATGTTATGTTTTTATCACTGCTTTTTACATTTTGATAATAATCGTTTCCTACTATAAATTCATAATAATTTTGCCATTTGTTTTCAACATTATTGATTACGAAAGAACAAGCTCTCATGTGGAAATCTTCGTCACTATAGAGAAAATAAGAAAAAGGTCTGAAAAAACAATTTCCATCCCCTTTTACGCTAACTTCTACAATGTTTGTTTCTAAAATTTTTAAAATATTTAGTTTGATTTTAAATTAAGATTCAATATTACAAAGTACAAACGATTCTTCCAATTTACAGTGTGGAACACTGTGAAGAAAATATTTCTATATTTGTTATTGAATCTGAAAATGAAAAATTCTTTCTAACCACTTGTATTCACTGATTTAATATAGAATGCATAATAGTAAGAAAAATAATATAAAGTATATGTTATATAAAATTTTAATAATTTATAAGTGATTAAAGACATTAAAAATTTATGTTGTTTAGAATTTAATAATTAAAAAAATAATGTATACCTTTTTTCTCCAAACATAACGGAGGGTTCTTAAAAAAAACTCCTAAAGTACCACAATAGTACCCTCTGGGTGGTGTGGAAATTTACTGATAAATATGTAACTAATGTTTGATTATGTAGATCAAAAACTCTTCTTCCTCACGACATTCTGGGCACCAACCTCTCCTCACTAACAGATGATATTTAAAGACTCTCCTTTCAAGTTAGAACAGTAGGGGGTTGGCGCGCGGAGCACGCAGGGGATCGAAGCCCCACTAGTGTATATATACATGTGTGTGTGTTTGTGTGTGTGTTTGTGTGTGTATGTTTATGAATATTGACTTATGCGGACTATCACGTGTATGTAAGGGTTATTATAAGGACAAAATTGGAATTATGTGGACGTCCGCATAATTTTACAATGTTATTAATATATATGTTAGAATCACGTAAAGTCCGCATAAGTCACTACTTATAAGCATATATATATATGCATATATATATGTGTATATATGTATACGTATATTGCTTGGACCCCGTATTATAGCTTGTCTTATAGTACACACTTGCCCCTGGCACAGTACTGAACTGTCCCCACCACTATTCTCGATGATTGATTTAACCACATCAACGCGTTCTACTTAAAAATCGTCAGAAGTGATACTGGTAGTAGAAAAATGCTGTGCAGCAAAAAACGAGATTTAATAAATCGCGTGAGAGACTAAGAAAACTTTCCAGTATATTATTTTAAAATTTGTAGTATATGTGTGTATTGAAAAAAAAGTTAATACTAACAATGATAAAATGTTTAATTATCTTGTTGTGTGATTTTTGTTTGGATATATTTTGTAAATGAACAACTACTTATCGTTTTTCATTCTTATCACTTTCCTCCAAACATTACTTTTGTATAATTTTTTAAATATAACTGTATATATATATATATATATATATATATACGCACTTTAACATACAGATAAATGACACTATCAAGGACTTATGCATAAAGAGAGAGAGCCAGAGTTTGAACATATATGTCGTGCTAGAGCTATTGCATGTGTCCATGCGTTTGTATACACAAGCGTGTAAGCTTGTGTGTACATATTAGCTCATATACTATACTATTATATAAAATAGAATACGAAAGCATGCGTAGAGAGTTAAAAATGTGATGAGAGAGTGAGCCCTCCATATATCGTCTAACAGCTCCCCTATCCACTACTGTAGAGCTTGCAAGGTATCTTATTTAATAGGACGATCACATTTCCCGCATCTACGAATGTAAGGTAATGGCCAGAAGAAAGAGCTCATGCACGCAGTGTCCCTATCCACAAACCTTACATTTGAGCGAGAGAGGAAAATAACTTGGTCACGCGGTTTCCCATAGACCGTGTCCTGAAGCCCTCGATCAGCAGTAAGAGCTGTCTAAGGTAAGAGCGAGAAGAGAGAGCTCATGTACGCAGTGTCCTCATCCACAAATGTTACAGGCAGATATATTCTGACAAAGAATCGTACAGGTAGCCTTAATATAACAAGAAATCGTACAGGCAGCTTTGTCCCGACGAAGAATCATACAGTCAGCTATGTTCCGACAAAGAATCGTATGCATCCGTGTATTTCAATGGAGAATCGTACGTGTCACTTTATTTGCATGGATAATAAATAATTAATTATAGCGCCATTATCATTATTTAATAAACGCAAGGAGAATAGTTAATTAATAAATATTGTATTTAAGTAACATATTTTTTAACGGCTACTTGCTATAAAAGCATGTAAATTTTGCACCCCAAACTGACACGCTAAAACAGATATATCTATGTTTAACATTTAATTAGTTGTAGTTAAAAATTAGTCTCTTGATTTTTTGTCAACACTATGAGGCCCTTTTTTCTATTTTCGCTTTTAAGTTTTCCATTTAACATTTGGTACAGTCACACAGAAAATTTTAACTATGACTGATATGGCAACGCCGATAAGGAGTCATGTAATGTATAGTATAAATAATATTGTTCACAACTTTTCCGCAAGCATACAATGTATTTCTGTTAATTTTACATATACTTACAATCTTAGAAACAAAATTGTAATTATAAAGCACATTTAAGATATGTTATAAATCTAAATTCATGATTTGTTTTAATCGTCTGTAATATCTACATTGAATAAATTGCAAAATAAAGTGGTCAACATAATTTAGTTTTTTGAAGTTAAACTTTTTATGTTGGGCCCTGAACAGCCGCGAGAGAGGAAATGCATTACGAAATAACGTAGCCACCCACCCTGCGGCCCAAGCCCTCCCCTCAATCTTCTCTCTTATACACTTCCTCCCACTCCGTCTCTTTCTTTGGCAGCGTGCGCCACTCTACTGTCTACCGTTTTCTCTCTTTCTCTCGCATGTACGCTGCTTGCTCCCTTCTCCTCACGTTGGTACTATACCTATACATGTATACATATATTGTAGCTATGTTAGTATGTATGTTTCTAAGCTTACACTAAACCGATGCGCTTGCTCAAGCTCAGGTATAGGTATGGAGAAAAGAGAAAAGAAGAGAAAAACAACAGCTGTACTTAAACTAGAGGCCGAGTATACGTATGTATTTCATATACATACATACGTGTTACAAGTCCCGGTCATTGCATACATCATTATACGTATACATGTAAGTAAAAAAACGTGCATAAAGTATTAAATATGTATAATACAACAATCTTACCTTTGAAAACAAGAAAATAGCTATATTTATATTGTTTTCCTAATCTCAATCAGATAGAGTGGATTATTTTACTTTTATAGTAGCCAAAGTTGAAAAAAATCTTTATTGCCGAATACAATGACTCCAATAAGAAATAATTGTACACATATGATATCATATTAAATGCACAAATAGTCATTTTAATTAAAAGAAATTTTTATCTCACTGGACAAAAGTACCTTTTTTCTGGGTGTTATGGGGAAAATTTTTGTTTCGTTCTGCATTTCACGACCAACAACTCATACATATATTATTACGTATATCATAGCAAACATGAAAGTACTTAGAATTCGCAAATCACATGTAACAGAAGTATATGTATTTTATGCATGCGCGTGCTCGAATACTATTTCAATATCGGTGTGGCCATCGGAGTGTGAAAGGAAGAACATGAGGCATACAAAACAGACAAAGTTGATTTATAGAATTTTTGATTATTTTATTAAGAAACAGATTATTATAACTATATAACTATACACACCTCACTCGCTCAACGCTGTGGGCTAACTGACTGGCCGTTACTAACTCTCCACTCTCCCCGTCTCTGTTCGCCTTTTGCTCCCTCCCCTTCTTGCACACACATGCGCACAAGCACAACGCACTTTGAGCAGCTTCACGACCTGTCGACTTTCGATAGCCGGAAGAACGAGTGGAGCGTCGGTTCGCCAAGCAAGTTAGTTATCTCGCAAACTGGGAAAATTCAAAGGCAAAACCCACACCGTCGAGATGATTGTAACCTGAACGGCCCCAGGTAATTTTACCTGTGCACGCTGTGTGACCTTCATAACAACGGGACATTGCACCCTTCGAGGTCCATTATGACAATTTTTGGCCTAAAGGTCACGATTTCTCGTGCCTCGATCACCTCGACGGATCCAATTACAACAGTCAAGTACCACAATAGCGTACCCCAACGCACTTCATGGTCGCTCCAACGCTTCCACTTGTCAACCGCTCTATTTACATTTGAGTTTCTTTTTTCTTATTTATGACCATTACATAGAACGTCAGCTAGCCCAGGTGGTCTTACTTATGTTTACGCAGCACATTACAGTAGATCCAGTTGGTACATATAATTGGTAGTTAGCGATCCACGCAACAATAGAAAAAAAAATACATACTTAGAATTGGTAATAATACAACATTTTTAAAAAGAAAAATTACTCGTGCGGTTCGATCTCTTACAATCAGATTCTTAAAGACCTATTGAAATTAGGTGTGATCTAATTTTCTCAGTTTCTGTTATACCAAGTTTAATAATATTTAAGTTGAAAGTTTCACTTCTGGCGGGGGTCCCGAAATCCATACCTGGTTTTATCTCTATTTCTTAAAAAAAAATTTTTTTTAGTCTGTCTTTATAACACTGACATTCCAACCTAAAGGAATGTTCAAAACTTAATATAGTATACTGGTGAGAGAGAGAGATATAGAGGGTTTTGAGGTAATACATACTTTGTGTGAGGAGGCGCACGCGAGCAACTGTAGATGTATGCGTGAGTATGTATGATCCACCTTCTAGAACCATCGAAAAGCCTCGCAATCTTTCGATAAGCGCTATCAACAAGACCGAGTCTTCGCTTCTCCTTTTCAGCAATTCCTTGCCTTGTGTCATACTGCGTGTTATTCTTGAATGCTACCTAAGACAGTCACCATTTGTTTTCTCTTTAAGAAGATACATAAATTGTAATTAAATCTGTATGTAATTCCTTAAGTGCCTCTCTTCTGTGAATTTTTAATCTAAATTTTATTTGTTAGTATTCAATAGTGTTATTATGGTTGTTATTATGTTTTCGCAATATTGCTTTATTGTTTAATTAAATGGCATTTAACTACTCACACATTCCGATTCATAAATACACTAACTCTTTGTTTCAAAATAAGCAGTGGAGTATGTATGGTCATTCCAACCTTTGATCATTGGCCTAGTGAACACGTTAATAATCATTCTCCTATTCACGCTTGCATGTAAGGTCCTGGCGAGCTTTCTCTCAAACTTATCATGTAAATGAAAATTAAACATGGTCCTTCGAGCCGGATGATGGGTGCGCAAGTGAGGGGCATCACAACGCACGTGCTATTGCTAGGCCATCTTGGCCCTGTTGTAGCCTTCGTTGTACCACGAGGCAGTCATTTTCATTCTATCAGTGCATTCTACTCAGATAGAGACTCAGGAGAGGGAACACTGAGTTTTGCTTCGCACATACTCACTCTCTCCCTCTCTCTCTCTCTCTCTCTCTCTCTCTCTCAAGGTACGTACTGACAACACGTCGTTTTGTGTGCTCCTGCTATATCCAGTTAAAAATTTTGTCTTATACCTCCGTTGGAGTTCTTTTAGCAGGTATACCTTCTTCTAAGGCCAGGACGAGCTCTCACCTTGCATGTTGGTGTCTCGGCTTCCTGGAGCTCGGAGATAGACGCTAACTGTGACTACCTGGTCGTACCTAACCTCGAGTGCCTGTTGACTGCTTGCTGTTCGTGCTGCTTGTTGCCTGTTGCTGTCCCTGGGTTGACCCAGGCCACTGGACCTAGCTGTTGTTGCCTGCACCTACTGAGTGAGTCGCCGGGGTTTGAGTAACGAGGAAAACTTGGGGGACAGTCTCTGCATCCTGGTGGGCCATCCACTGGCAGTGGTGATCGCGGAGCCCCGGAGGTGAGCGCCATCTCGAGATAGCCCTTTAAATCGAAGTGACGAGGTTCTGTTCAATTCTCATTATCTTCAGCTGGGCTTTCTCATATAGGCCGGTAATATCATCATTTGTCTTGCTGCCTTATCATGTTGTGATCGCGCTGTGGCCTATCACGCGTATTTAGTTTGGATTGGCTTGTATAAATGCGAAGGTTGGTACCGTGATCTGAGAGCCTTTAATTTTCGGCACATATAATATTATACTAGGCCTAAAAAATGAGTGTAAAGGGTGGGACTTGTGCTGGCTGCTCACGTCCAGTATCTCAAAGCGTGGAATCGTGCACCACATGCGGTAATAGCTACCACAAGGCTTGCATGCTGACGCATTTAAATAAAAAAGATCGAACTTGTTTCGTCAGTGAACTGGTCCACGATAGCCGGCAGGAGCGTAAATCACCTCGACGTAATATATCAAACAATCAGCAAAGTTCTCGCACTGTAAATTTCGATAGAATTCGTGGTCTTGCACACTCAGACAGTAACACCGAAATGTCGAATGTGTTGTTAGGGGGCACTTCTATTTACAATATACGTCTTACATTTATATTTAGATTCTTCTATACATTGTATTTATCCTTGAAATAGAAAATTCAAGAGTACACATTTTTTTATATACATGTAAAGATAATATATTACCTTTAGATGTTATATGTAAGATATTAGTTTGTGAAACACATGTGTGACAGTGTAAGTATCTTGTAACAGCCATAAGCTGAGATTTGAAATGAATCATGTAGAAAGTTTAGTTTGAAACTAACTCTCGTCGTATACACATGAAAAGTATAAATTCTGTACATAGGGAAGATCAGTGGAAATAATAGGCTTGAATGTCGTTTCTCTTTTACAGGTTTGTTAAATAAGTAATCTAGATCCAATAAAACTCATTGTATAGTATACTCATATTTATAAATAAAATAAAACTCTTTTACAGAGAAACTCAACTGGCTTATTCATCTGAATTCCTAGCTAAATAACACATTATATACATATATTTTATTTCTATTTGAAACACGAAAATTCAAATCTGAACGCCGCGCGTGGGGAATGTGCGTCTAGTACGTTAAGACAACGCTAGAGCGCGTTCACCCAAAGAAGGAAAAACCTGCTACTTAAAAGGAAACAACATAAGCATAAAAGGCACCAGCGCGCAGTATAAAGTCAGTCCTTCTCCAGCGAGCCTGGGACGCTGAAAATCCGCTGCTCATCCAGACCTGGAATTTTCCCGTGCACCGGTACATTACCGCGACAAGCACAAGGGGAGAGAAAGAGACCAAGTACGAAGGCCGAGAACTTAAAAGTAAGTTTGTATACCACCTACAGGTATCCCTTCCACTAACCGGTTCCTACTTGGACTTTCGGTGCTCGACCGCTTTAAGCGTGGAGACGACGCATCCCCAAGTAGTCAAGACACTAGGGTTAGCGACCACGTTCTTAGGTGAAGTTCCTGGGTTGACGACTTGAGCAGTGCTCAAGACACCCACAGGCCCTGAGAACGACCTAACCCTACGTGACTTGATAAGATAGGTAGTTACCTAACATTAACTTTCCGTGGTTGTACTAAAAATTCGTGCTAGTCTAACCTAACGTGTCTAAGCGGAGATATTAAGGAGGGAAAATTCAAATTGTCATTTATGTAAAATTTTCTATTAAACAAAGGCGGATAAATTTTAAGTAAATTCTAAATTATCGAGTACATTATGTATTTTCTTTTTTTATTATTAACGTAAATAATCGCGATTACTCAAATATAATTAATATATGTAGAAATTGAAGATACAATTTCCTTAGAATCATATGATTGAATAAATATAAGATAATTAAAAATAAATTGATTGTACTTATTTAAGCAAACCTTCCCTTTTACGTATGATTACGAGTTCCTTTTTTATAGTTTAAGATGAAAACTAGAATAATAAATGTTAAGATATTTATGAAATTGTTTATATGAACTGAGAATATTGTCTGTACCCAAAAAAGGGCAGGAATAAATTAAAAAAGATATTAGATTTAGAAAGATATTGAATAAGTTGAAAAAGACATTAAATTAATTAACTTAAGGGAATATTCAGGGAACGATGAGAATTCAATAAAGTAATAATCAAAAAACAATTGCTGTATATTGTGCAAGAATTAATTGATTATTCAACAGATAAATTTTGAAACTTGATAATAATTATTTTAAATATTTTGTATAATCGGCAATCTGAGCAACTTCGCTCTTTTACACAGGGCAACGAACCCGCCCTCCGACATATAAACACTAACATTGTTTGTTTGTTGGTTCCTAATCTTAGAGATTCCTCGGTACAGATAATATTCTTAGCCGATTGTTACCACCATCAATTAACCGGGGTTATACTCAAAGAAAGAGAAGTCGTAGTGTTAAATGCCCTGACCCTACCAGGTGGCCAAACTCAGCCGGATTTAGAGGTGTCAGAGGTTGATGAGCTGTATTATTCTAGTGCGCCATCAGAGCATGAAAATAAAGGTGAGCACGATTTACCTGAAGGATGGGAAGGGTTCTTCGCAGCACAGCAATTTCTGCACCTATATAAGGCAATTAAAAATGTGGGCCACTCAACCGACAAAAAAGTTAATCAGCTAAGCAGCCAAGTTAGCAATAATGTCAATAAAATTAATCAATTCGAGAAGCAAAATGCGGACTTACGTGCTGAACTAGAACGGGTGAAGGACCTGCAGCGTCACCCAGAGTGTTCCTGCGAGCTTAAAATTACAGGCCTGCCAACATCTTACAAATTAGATGCACGTGGTTTTCTAAATAGTATTTTTACGATGCTGAACATGCAGCAATTATTACCGGATGTGGTTAACTACCGACAGGCGAGCGGTAAACGATTAAATGGTGTAGCCGGGCAGAGCTTTAATACGCTGATAGTTACCGAAATCGACGGTGGTGCGTGATTTAGTTTTTTGAACAAAAAAATCCTTTGGGGATATAAAGTTCTGTTCAATTTACGCCGACTCTCAATGCGATAATGTACTTAGAATGTATGAGATGCTTGCTCCTGTGACTTTCGCGCAATGAATGAAAACCAAGGAGAGGGCCAAGAGCCTGAATTACTCCTACGCTTGGGCAAGGGGTGGCAGTGTGTACATTCAGCGCTCTAGGGACACACCGCGCATCTGCATTAACACAGAGTACGACTTGAACTCTCTTCAATGACTCGCATGTAAACGAGCGATTGCTCCTGCCTCGCCTGCCTGCAGTTCAATTTCGGTTGCACAATTGAATGTAAGCTCATTACGCGAGCATTTAAATGATGAGCAAGTTTTTATAGAAGAGCAATCAATTAATATTTTATGTCTATCCGTAACTTAGTTAACACCGCAACACTGCTCCTCGCTCTTTGCAATTCCAGGCTATTTTCTTATTAGAAATGACCGTGGACTGTTGTCGGGTACGGGCAGGCGTATGTTCGTACAAGGTGGGGAAGTGAAAATCGAAACGAACCACGTCGAAAATCAGTAATAAAAATTCTACAGAATATTTACTTCTTGATGTACGTTTGGGAGGAGGGGAGCGGCTACTATTGGCCTCAGTTCATCGTCAGCTGAAGGGTGAAATCCTAACTGACTTTTTTAGATTAATACAAGAGGAAGCACGTGGATTTGCAAATATTATATTGGCAGGCGACTTAAATTCGGATCTCTTTTCATGCGGTTATTACTCAGAACATTTAAAGAGTTCAATGTCGGAGTACTCCATGTACTTGGCATCAACAGGAGCATTTCACCACTGCAACCCCGCCCATACCTGGCTCGATGCGATTTTGGTCAATTCGGAAAATAGAGTGGCTCGTGTGGCTTCCTCTCCCTCACCCTACATAAATGGTCATAACTATATTTTTATCAATTACGCGATTAGCATTCCCAGGGAGCTTCCACGGCGCAGGATGCGTGACTTTAGCAAACTCGGCTCAAAAGCTTTCACTGCGAGTGTTGCAACAGCCCTTGGCTATCAAAACTTAGATACTGGGGACATCAACGAGATCTTTGCGGCTTCAGCGAGTGCCATTAGGGCAGCCTTGAATGTGCATGCACCTATCACAACAAGGCTGTTTCGACGGAAGCCGGAACCCTGGTTTAATGCCGAGTTACGGGCCAAATGCCATGAGCGGGTCAGAAGTGAGATCAGACTATCAAAAGAGGTGTACTTGCGGGACTCGTTACGGCTCGCTCGCGGACCCTAGAAGACTTGGAGTATTCTTCGTCGGTATGGAGTGGTTGGTCGCGATAGGTCTGTGCCCATTAGTGCTGATAAGCTCGATGACGTAGCAAGGCACTTCTCGCAGATGTCCAGTGTACACGCGGCCTGTACAGATGTAGATCTGGAAAGCATGATAGCGGAGTCGCCTCTCTGTGCCCAGCGCTTTACTTTGTATCCGTGTACAGAAAGTGAAGTAAGTGAAGCCTTTGTTGCTTGTCTGGAGAGCTCGCGGGGCCGCAGTCTGGATGGGCTTGCACTTGTCTATTTTAAATCTATGCCTAGCGTTGTTGTGCCGTATGTGACTAAGATTTTTAATTTGTCCCTCACGAGTGGTATCTATCCGACTGAGTGGAAACAGTCACTTATTATTCCTTTGCCCAAGGTGGCGAACCCTCAGGCGCCGGGCGACTTCCGGCCGGTCACTAACATCATTCACTTCGCTAAGGTGTTTGATAAGGTGATAGCAAAAAGAATTGCTTATTATTTGGAAAGCAACAGTTTGCTCTCACCTTTACAGTCCGGATTTAGAAGACATAGAGGGACGCAGTTGACGCTACTCAAGCTTACAGATGATGTCCGCGAGGGGATGGAGGCAGGAAGGGTAACCATACTTGTTCTTTTCGACTTCCACAGGGCATTCGATTCCATCAATCACACGGTACTTTTACGAAAGATGAGCTGCTTGGGCTTTGCCGGGAGCACTTTGCGGTGGTTCCATAGTTATCTTACGGGTCGTTCTCAGGCTGTGAGTGAGCCTAACGATGGGCAGTCTGCTTTTCTTCCTGTGACCTCGGGTATACCGCAGGGCTCGTCCACTGGACCACTGCTTTTTTTAATATTTATTGATGGGATACTTTCTGTGTTTCGCAGTGCGTCCGGGGTCTTGTTTGCCGACGACCTGCAGTTGTAGCTGTCGTGTAAGCCATCGGAGTTGGCAGTTGCCATCGGGCGTTTTAATGGAGACATCGGAAGAGTCGTTTAGTGGGCGGAAGCTTGCGGACTTGAGTTTAATTACGGCAAACTGTATGCGTTTGTGATAGGCACTTGCCAGAGCCTTATGCGCTTGAACAAAACAGCTTTTTCTCCACTTGTTGCAGGGGATCGGGTAATACCATTTGTCGATAGGGTTAAGACGCTCGGAGTCCTGCTCGCTGAGGATCTAAGTTGGAACGCGCATGTAGCAGCCTTATATTCGCGAGTACACTGGGCGATGCATCGACTGCGTTACCGAGCGAGGATCTTGTCGTCCTCTTTCAAGGCGATGCTCGCGTCTGCCCTTGTTATTCCTTATATGGACTACGCATGCCTAGTCTACGGGTCGTTATCGGAGTACCTGTCAAACTTGATAGGCTCTGCAACACGGTTGTGAGATTCATATTCAACCTTAGACGCGATGCATCGCTTGGACAATATTACGAGAGACTTGGCTGGTTGCGACCTAGTGTAAGGCACGAATACTTTCTAGGTGTCACAACATACAAAATTTTTACCACGCATAAGCCAGAGTACTTATATGATCTTTTTCCGCCTGCAAATCAGGACTTGCGTAGGTCCGAGCGTTTCCTACACTCTGATTTTCGTATGCCACGCGACTCTTTGAACGTATATGCACTAACCTTCTCTCAGCGAGCAATGAAACTATGGGACAAAATTCCAGTATCCATCAGAATGAGGGACTCACTCGACGCGTTTAAAGCGGATTACCATAAGCATTTGCTAATAAAGTCAAGAGAGAGTTAAGTAAATAAGTAAATAAGAAAATAAGTAGCAAATGAGCGTGTATAGAGACTGATTGTTACCATAGAAATTTGTACTTTTATTTTAGCTATTTTTACTATGATTGTGCCTACTGCTTAATACTATTGTGCTATTAATTGTATTTGCGAAAGAAAAGTTATTTCGAATGCGTTTATGATGTAATATTTTGCGACATCTTATGTATAAGCCATTATTGTATCTCATTTTTATTTTATTTTGTAAAGCAATGTAATTTATGCGTCCGTCATTCTGCCTGTGTTGTGTTACACACACACACACACACACACACACATACACACACACAGAGAGAGAGAGAGAGAGAGGCTACTCCTCTATTGCTATAGCGTTGTGTCGCTGCTTCCCTGCATGCACGCACGCACATGAGAATACTGCCAATGTAGACGCACTCATTAGTACATGACCATATACCCAGAAGTTGCCGTTTCCAGCGTATAATTGAATATTCTATCTCCATTTTCGAATGCCGTGTTGCGTACTTAAGTCTCATGTATCATAAACATAATATAAGTCAATAAATTGATGAGGTATTTACTGTACTCATCACTTTACATTACTAAATTCAACACCCCGGGTCCAAGAGCTGCCATTACTACAGTTGCTTCACCAAGCCAGTGCTAGAAAATTGCTTTGCCGCCGCTGCTGCTTTTAAGTCAGTTGCTTACACTGAGTCCAACGTTGCTGCTACCCTTTCCCTGTAATCCAACACCCTCAACATCCCTGTTTACATTGCTGCCTGTTTGTGAAGGCTCAAGGTTTGGCATTGCTGCTGCAGCCTGTCCGATTGTTAAATTTACTTTTCAAAGCAGTTACTCCTGGCCATCATAGCTTCTTCAAAGAGCGGCTTACTAACGTCGTATCAATAAATAAGAAACCTAGTTATAATGTGTTTCATCTTTACTACAATTTAATATTTAATACTGTGATCTATAATTATTTTCTTTCATCATTCTAGAAGCAGTTATACTTAATAAAAGTTTCTGCCACTATACGTTGAGCATTGTCCTCCACTCGAATCATTTAGCTCTCCGTTTCCGTTATTTTTCATTGAAACAGTGCAAAAGGAGCACATGTAAATAATTTGATTTTTCATTCTCATATTCTTGTAAATTTTGCAATAGCAAAATAATCGATTATCTCCAAGCTCAAGTTGATTGTTTCAACAAAATTATGAATTCTTATTCCAATTTCAAAAAATTAGGTCAGGCTGAAATGATATACGGTCAAGCTACAGATTGTTTGAAGCAATGAGAAAATGCCTTTTCTGCATTTCAAGCAAACCATAATTTCCTAATGAGACTAGTTCCTCCACTTGAAAAAAGTAGTGAGTATGCAAAAAACGAAATCTATGAAACGGTAGAAGACCAGTATTACAATAACCTAGGAGAGTTCAATGATTTTATAGACAACCTTAAGAACGGTAGCGCTTCTTCAACTTTTATTAGAGTTATCGAATTGCTGTCCTCTTTACCAACTTATCCCCGTATCGATATTCCCCAATTTCCGGGAAGTTGAAAGGACTGGCCTCATTTTCGTGATATCTTTAGAACGTTAGTCCACAATAAACCTGGAGTATAATTAGCTTATCTGGCTCGTTTATAATCATTCTCCTATTCTCACTTGTATCTAAGGTCCTGGCAAGCTTTCTCAGGAGCTTATCTTATAAATAAAAATTAAACTTGTATAATCAATCAAAACATGTTAGAATTTCTTAAATCTTACTCAAAATACAAAACTCTTTCAAAAATTCAAACGTGTTTGAATTTAACTTTAAATTTTTATGCAATCATTTTTAATACGTACGTTAATATCTAATATATAAGCATCAACTATTATAATCGCAAACTATCTGAAAATTCAAATCGTACTAGAATATTAACATACATTTTATATCTAAATTAAAAATGGGTACTACTTTTCATATTATAATAGAAATTAAATTTTCAAACCAAGTTTTAAATACTTCGCATTTCGGTTTATTAGTATAATTTATCAATAAAATGTACCCTTAGGCAAACAAGCATTAGCAATTAGAAATCCATCTGTTCTTTCAAATTATTTATAGATGAATTAATTCCTTAGAAAAGCAAGTATCAGTGAATGAAAATAAAGTTATTTTTAGTATCAAATATTTAAAAAATGTTTTACCAAGCGAGCAAGCATCAGCGATGAGAAATCCAACTGTCTTATGGTATTATATGTTAATAATTGAATTCTTTAGGTGAAACAGTATCGGCAATAAGGAACCCCATTTTTTTTAGTATTATTTACTAATACATTATTTCTTTAGACGAGCAAGCATCAGCGATTTGAAACCCAACTGTTCTTTAGTACTATTTCTTAACGAATTGTTTCCTTAGGTAAGCAAGCATCGGTTACTAGAAACGTAACAGTTTTTAAATCTTGTTCAGTAATAAACTGTTTCCTTGAAAGAGCAAGCATCAACGAATAAAAACAAGTGTTTTTAGTATAAATTATATTAAAAATGTTTCCTTCGACAAGCAAGCAGCAGCGATAAGAAATCCAACTGTGTATAGTATTATTTATTGATAAGTTAATTTCTCAGGTGAAACAGCATTGTCAATAAGGAACCCCACTTTCTTTCAGTATTGTTAACTAATAAATAATTTTCTTAGACGAGTAAGTATCGGCGATTTAAAACCCAACTGTTCTTTAGTATTATTTCTTAACAAATTGTTTCCTTAGATAAGCAAGCACCGATGACTACAAACTCAACGGTTTTTACGTATTATTCAGTAATAAATTGTTTCCTTGAAAGTGCAAGCATCAACGAATAAGAACAAGATGTTTTTAGTATAAATTATTAGAAAAATGTTTTCTTAGGCCAGCAAGCATTGGCAATAAGAAACCCAACTGTTTCATAATATTATTAATTAATTAATTGGGTGTTTAGGCAAAACAGCATCGGTGATTAAAATCGAACTAATTTTTGTTATTGTTTATCGATAAATTGTTTTCTTAGGCAAGCAAGCGTTGGCGATTTAAAATCAAACTGTTCTTTAGTATTGTATCTTAACGAATTGTTTTCTTAAGTAAGCAAGCATTGGCCATTAAAAATCCAACTGTTCTGTAGTATTATTTATGACCCACTTTTTTTCTTAACAGAGCAAGCATCAGGGAATAGAGATGAAATTGTTGCTTACTATAAATTATTTAAAAAATATTTGATTAGGTGAGCAAGCATTGGTGATAAGAAACCTAACCATTTCATAGTTTTATTTATTAATTAATTAGTACATCTAATTATTTTTTAGTATTATTCTTCAATAAATTGTTTCTTTATAAGAACAAGCATCGACGAATAATTAAGACATTATTTTCGGGTACAAATTATTTAAAAATGTTTTCGTAGGCGAGCAAGCATCTACAATTTTAAACTTAACTATGATTTAGTTTTATTTATTAACAAATTGTTTTCTTAGCTAAACAAGCATCCACCATAAAAAATCTAACTACTTCTTCGCCAGCACCAGCAATAAAAAACCCCACTGTTTCTCGATATTATTGATTAACAATTTTTTTCCTTGGGGGACTAGTAGTGATTATCTACTCTACTGTTCTCTAGTATTAATTATTTATTAGTATAATAATTTTTTCGATAAGCAACTATCGGCGATTAGAAACCCAACTATTTTTTAGTATGACTTATTAATTAATTCTTTAGGTTAGCAAGCATTAGCAATAAGAACCTTAACATTTTCTTAAAATTACTTATTGATACATCAATTCTTAGGGAATTTTTTTTTTTTAGGTAAACAATCATCGGCAATAAGAAACATAACTATTGTTTAGCATTATTCATTAATAAATTATTCTTTCAGATGCGCAAGCATCAGCGATAAAAAATCGAACTGAATTTCAGTAGTAATAATTGATAAAATGTTTTCTTAAGCAATCAAGCATTGGTGATTAAAAACTAAACGGTTTTTAAAATTATTTATTAATAATTAGTTTCAGAGGAGGGCAAGCATCGGCAATTACTGACGTAACAATTTTTTAATAGTAGTATGTTAACAAAATATTTTTTAAGGTGAGAAAGAATCGACGATTAACAACCCAACTGTTTTTTAGATTATGATTTCACAAAATAAAACTTTGATCGAGCAAGCACTGGCTACTAGTAACCCAAATGTTTTAAGATGGGTATAATGTATTTATGAAAGCCGCTCTTAGGTAAACGAGCATCAGCTATTGGAAACTCAATTGTTTTTAACATTATCCATTAATTTTATGTACCCTTAAAAAATTCAGTAAACAAAATATTTTTTCGTTGGAAAAAGCATTAGTGATGAGCAACCCAACTGGTTTTCAACAATTATTTAATAATAAAATATGCCCATCGACGAGTCAGCATCAGTGATAAGCAATCCATATTTTTTAAATTAATTATACTAAATAACAGTTGAGTGGCTGATTGCAAATATTTGTCCGCTCAATTACGATTAAAAACAGTTTATTTTTTAATCGCCAATGCTTGCTTGCCAAAAAAAATTTTGTACATGAATAATATTCAAAAACAGATGGGTTTCTAATCACTGATTCTTACTTGCCGAAGGAAACATTGTATTAATAATTTATACTCAAAAGCAGTCAAAATTTTAATCACTGATGCCTGCTCTCCTAAGAAAACAATTTAATAATTGATACTTAAAAACAGTAGGGTTTCTAATTACCAGTGTTTGCTTGCCTAAAGAAAAAATTTGTTAATAATTAATACTAAAATTCAGTAGGGTTTCTTATTGCCAATGCTTTTTCATCGATTGAAACTTTATTACCGATTGATGGAAAAAAAGTTGGGTTTCTTATCATTGATGCTGTTTATCTAAAAAAATCTATTAGAAATGAATGCAAACAACAGTTGGGTATCTTATCGCAACTACTTGCTTGCTTCAGATAAAATTTTATAAATAAATAATTATACACTGCTCATCTACAAGAAGTATTTGTTAACAAATAATAATACAAAATAGTTTAGTTGAAAATTGCAGATGGTTGCTGGCCCAAGGGTACGTTTTGTAACTAAGTAATACTAAAATTCAATTGAGTTTCTGGTCATCGATGCTTACTTGTCTAATGAAATAAATCATGAATGAATAATACTAAAAAGCAATTGGATTTCTAATCACTGACGCTTGCTCACCTATGAAAATATTTTAATATTTAAAAACAGTTGGGTTTCTAATCGCTGACGCTTACTTGCCTAAGTTTGGATTATATTCAGACAGCTTAAAAGCCAGTCGGTTATATTAGAGCAGATATAGATATTATTTAATATTAAGTGGACGTTGCTCTACATAATTAAGACTTGAAAAGGACTGCCTAATGTGCAGTCGAAACGTTGTCAACTGAATAAAAGACTGAACAGTAAGCCCTCGGAGTTTATTAATTCTTCGTAACGATAGGATGTCGGTAAAACCAGTATTTAATTAATGTTTCAGAAGTATTTGACCTATGTTTTACCTAAACATATGACCGACTAACAGAAATATGTTATATACTTACGAAAAAGTTGTAAAAAATATTATTTACACTATACATTACTACTTATCACCGTTGCCATATCAGTCATTGAGCGAATTTTCTATGTGACTGTACCAAATATCACTAAAAACCGAAAATACGAAAAAAGGCCTCAAAGTTTTACCAAAAAACGAAGAAATTTATTTCAAACCATTACAACTAATTAAATGTTAAAAACAGATATACCTATATTTCAGCGCGGCAATTTGAGAGGAAAAAAAATCACATGCTTCTGTAAAAAGTAACCGTTGAGAAATATATATATAACTTAAATACACTGTGTATTTAATTAACTGTTATTCTTGTATGTGCCAAATAATGATAATGGCACCATAAGTAATGAGCCATTGTTCATGTTAATGTAGTGGAACGTATGATTCTTCATCGAAATACTGGAAAGCGCATAATTCTTCGTCGGAACAACTACCTGTACGATTCTTCGTCAGAACAGAGCTGCTTGTACGATTTTTCTTCAGAACATAGCTGCCTATACGATTCTTCTTGGAATATCAGCTGCCAGAACGATTCTTTGTTGGAATATTAGTTGCCTGTACGAGTCTTCGTCGGAACAGAGCGGCCTGTATGATTTTTCCTCGGAATATTAGCTGAGCGTACGATTGTTCAACGAAACATGGCTGCCTGTACGGCTCTTTGTCGAATCTTTTATGGAGTACGTTTTTTTGTATAGGGCGTCGAAATATTGGCTTTCCTCGAAAAAAAACTCCTTGGAAGTTCAGATATCATCTAACAAAATCTATTCATTGTCTAGTATATAATAAGTTGTTTTTTGGTATCTTGAGTACTTGGCGAAAAAGCCTGAAAAAATCATCTCTATATTTCACAACAGCATTTAAACCCACAACCCTTTGAGTTTCTCCAGCTAGAAAAAAAGCACGTTATTTTTCAAGTCAACGAAGCTCTTTACGTTGCATACTGTTTATGCTTATTTTACAGTATAGAATAGAAAGCCACAGGATTTCATTAGTAATATTGAGCATTACCTTTTGATTTAGGACTAACAAACTAAATTAATTCTAATGAGAGAAACAAAATAATGTTATTATGTTATGTCAAACTTTAAAATGTAAAAAGGATACAACCATACATATACCACCAAATATAAACATCATTACAAAATCAGCTGTTTTTCCACGGAACGATCCTTCTTCTAGCATACGGCAATATCTATATGTGAATATTATGTTAAAGAAAAAATTGAATCCAATTGTTCCAAAAAACAAAAATGTTGTGATCAAACGCCATAACTACAAAGAAAATGAAAATGATATTTTTATAAAAAAATCTTCTTATTTGTACAAACTCTTTTAAAGATGATTACTAATAAAGTAAGTATAACGTAGTTCTTTCAAATAAAAATCAATACACTGTTTAATTACCTGAAATTGTTTTGTTATCAAAATTGGATTGAAATAAAGTTGAAAAGGCGATATCAAATCTAGTTGCTGAAAAAATATTGTCTATGTACTAGTTGAACCAAATTTTAAAGAAATTTTTTTAATTTATTGTTTAACGTAAGTTAAAAGAATAATATAAAAAAAGTAAGAGAATACATGAAAAATCGGTAGTACACTATATATGTCTTCTTATAACTAAACAGTGCGTCTGGCTTTTTATGTTGCGTTGAACTAATATGTTATATTTTTTATTTTTATTAATAAATCATAAAAAATACCTTAAAAACATATTTTGATGCACGTATAAGATCTAAGTGTAATTGAGTTGTTATATAAGACTACTTTTCATAGAGTAAATACTTCATTTTAATTACATTAGAACACACTCTCTATAGCAGTATTGCGATCAAAGAGCTTATTACTTGGCAGAAACTGGAAAAAATAGTTTAATTTAGATTTATACTATTGCTTAAAAATAAAAAAGTATTTTATCTTCCTTGTGTCATCGATAAGTCTAGTAAATCAATACAATCAATAAATGTAAATCAGCTTTGACACGGTTCGTCTAGTAACACCATTGATGCCTCTGTTTAAACATATAATATTTTGCTCCACGCAAAAAAAAATTAAAATTTTTTATGTTGTCAAATTTTACTCACGATTTCATGTTCTTCAAAGTTGTTTTCATTCTGCTTATGCAGTAATAAGAAATGACAAATTATTTGTCTTCGAACTATCCCACTTATCTACTAACTAGAGCAGTAGTTAGGCTTATTTGGATGGAATGTGTGCATACAGCACAAACAAGCGGAAGAGAGAGAGAGAGAGAGAGAGAGAGTACGTGAATTCGTATGCAATTGTTACATCCCGAGTTGATATAGATGAATAATACCATGAGTAAAAATGCAATTCATTCGTTGAATTCATACACGTTATAATGTGTATGTACACAGGTTCATATGACAAGTGGAGCTTGTACGTCACTTCTATGTATGTGTGTATATTAGCTTCAAGGTACATGTTTCATAATATGCTGACATATAGTACGGCCAGCCTCGTTGTAACAAGGCATGTATGTATTAAAATTGTACGTTATATGTATTTGTGTATGAATAAATAGATTATTTAGCTATATTGATTTTGTAATAATTCAGAGAAAGCTTAATAAAAAAGAAATAAGAAAACATAAATTATTTGCACATTGATTGCTCATTTTTAATAATGTATACTTATTTCAAAACTGTAAATGAAAGATTATTTCATTAGATTAAAAATTGATTGTAAAACCTTCAAAAAGGATTAATTGCGAAATTTGTAATCTTTTTCTCGTTCTGATGCTACGAAAATGCACCATCAAAAGAAATAATTACTCTTTTTACACCGGTCACCTGTCCCCTAAAATTTTAGTCAACTTTTGACTTCCGCGTCCCACGACTACCTTATAGTGCGAGCAAACTAGATTTTTGACTGAGAAATCTAGACTGGGCCAAAAAAATTTTTTTTGTACATATCTTGAGCTTGATAACAAACGTAACCACTTTCGGACAAAAAAAATGTCAGCAAAAGATACAAAAAAAATGATATAAATGGCAAAATCAGATTTTTCACTTCTACCGAAAAAGCTGTAATTCGGTAAAAAAAACGTTTCATATGAAAAAGATGCGCAATTTTAAGACAAACAAAATCAGCCCTGGTAAACCCAAATCGGCCCTACCGTTTTTCCGCTAATTTCCAAAAACTGCCAATTTCACCCTGTTTTTCGGTACTTTGTAACTGGAGTTCTAATTGATATTTTGACTTCAAATTTTAACAGAACATGGGTTTTATGATTTTTAACAAACCTACAAAATTTCAAGATCATCGGTTGTAAATTTTTTGCAAACCATCAAATAAACTAAAAAAGGTCCTTCCGAAAAATGGCTCTAAAAAAGTTGTTAGACCACATACAACCATTTTTCAAAATGTTTTCTCTTAATAAGATGCATTTTTTCGCAAAGTACCCGCGGTGGCTCGCGGCGGTGCTAGATTGAGCGCACCACCGATTTAGGCATCTCCCACTTCCTTACAGCGCCGTGCCGATCTAGCGCCACCGATGGTACTTTGCGAAAAAACACTATTTTACAATACATTTTTAGGATACTTACGAAAAAGTTACAGATATGAAAATTTAACTAGTATTAGATTAACATCTTATTAAGAGAAAACATTTTGAAAAATGGTTCTATGTGGTCTAACAACTTTTTTAGAGCTATTTTTCGAAAGAACCTTTTTTAGTTTATTTGACGGTTTGCAAAAAGTTTACATCCGATTGTCTTGAAATTTTGGAGGTTTGTTAAAAATCATAAAATCCATGTACTGTTAGAATTTGAAGTCAAAATATTAATTAGAACTCCAGTTATGAAGTACCGAAAAACAGGGTGAAATTGGCAGTTTTTGGAAATTAGCGGAAAAACGGTAAGGCCGATTTGGGTTTACCAGGGCTCATTTTGTTTATCTTGAAATTGCGCATCTTTTTCATATGAAACGATTTTTTCGCTGAATTACAGCTTTTTGGGTGGAAGTGAAAAATCTGATTTTGCCATTTTTACCATTTTTTTGGATCTTTTGCTAACATTTTTTTTTGTCCGAAAGTGGTTACGTTTGTTATCGTGTATGTACGCATAACGTGTTGGTTGAGGTAACTCGGGTGTATTTCAAGGGCATCAATAGTCCTGGACTACGATAATGCGTAAGGTACAGCGTAGGAGGCCCATCAAAAGTGATTTCAGCGATAGTAGAGAAAGCAGAAACGGCAACTTTTTTTTGACCACAAACTCATTCGTATCGTTTAAGGGATCAGTAAAAAATGCTGCACGAAGCATTAGGAAACTCTGAAGCAGCAGTAACAACCATCAGTAATAAATGTAAGTTAGTTGTCAGTAACATAATTAATACAAAATCTTGTTAGAGTGACCCAAATAAATTGTGTTTAAAAGAATAAATTACTTTTTATTGTTTTAGTAAAAGAGTATGGTAACTAAATTTATTAGTATTATTTAAAATGCTGTTATGCAACTAAAAAGAACAAATAAAGCTCACGAGCCGAATTCTAGGAGATCCACAAACGACACTAAAATAAAACGGTTAATAGCATACTCTGAACAAGTCTGGTCACCTTTCCATCTCCACTGCTGGGTATCACCACCCAGTCACCTACCAGCTCCAGTAGAAGCTCAGATCTGAACTTCTGCTGGAACAGAAGCAACTATCTTACTACCTTAGAGCCTCGAGCACAGTTTTCTCATCATTGTTCGATCTCGACAGCCGATTCAACACCCCCAAAGGCCATTCTCGTCACCCCTAACTTCCCCTCGCTGTTTTAAGTTTTCCACCCTAACAGGCCTTTTTAACAACACCAAATCTTTTGTGACAAATAATCTTAAGCTTATCTACAATAACTTAAACTCTAAGAAACTTTCAAACTTGTAAGTTCTGAAGGTAACTCCTAATTAGTCTCAGATCCACTCTTGGGGGTCCAGAAGTAGCATAGGATATTTTTCGACTTGGCACTTTGATTAGCTCTAATATTTTAGGAACAGACAGTTATCTACTTTGACTGATTAAATGTGTAACACTAATTAACATTCCTTGTGAACGAACACGTTCGTGCAATTCATTATTTTTTGAAGAGTTAGTATGGCACGCGGTCGCTTTGTTGCTCAAGTTTTTCCACTGAGTACAGACAGTAATGCACAATGCTCTGTTGAAGAGCCTCAACAAGCGAGACGTTTAAATTTGCACAACCTGTCCACGTTGATTCTTAGAATGAAATTTATTGCCATTCGCCGTATCAGTATGATTCAGCATTAGCGTCAGACATATAGTAGTAGGGTTCTCAGATGGCCGAGGTGCCACAGAAAGCAGAATGACATTAGTGGCAGCCTGACTGTACTTTAAGTTAGCGGTATTGAAGGTAACAGCACGTATGAAACTATCCGTTCCAACATGAACTGCGGTTATTCATCCAAGATGTTAGAGCCCGTTAAAGAGAAGGAGCAATTGATCTATGAAGATGTCGTTTACCTGAAATTTTCACTGGCAAGAGTTATATTTCAATTGCTGTTGTAGGATGATTCTATACTTGTGACTCAAACGAACCCAAAATTAATCGTGAACGCCTCGTACAAACTGCCACAGGATCATGTGATTTAAATCAACTTGAAGACATCCAATTTCTATTGTGGTGTTGACGGGTGTATGGCAGCTCACGAGCTGTGTGGTGACCCAAATCAGAGGTTAAGTACAAATAATGGACTGATAAAGATGAGCCATGACTAAAGTCAAGTGTCAAAAGTCAAGTATTGCAGATGACTACAGCCTAAAATGATACTATTTACAGGATAAGAAGGAGTTCAGTGTGGCATGTGAGGGCTTAACTGTAGTAAAGCTCATTCGAATAGTAGTTGCGTTAGCTTAGCTGAACACATGACATGTACGGACGACCGAGGTATGACAGACACCTTTAATGTGGCACGTATTTATATTTTTACATAATATGTACGATAAATCAAATAAATGCATTTGTAGAGAAGGGTGAACATAATAATCATTACAAAAACTTTTTACGTAAAAACGATGAAGCCTTTTATTTGATAACAGGACAGATCTAAGTTCCTAAAATTGCCAGTAGTGCCTTGTAGCGAGGTAACTGTAGCATGGAGATGGGGTGTATGAGAAAATCTAGGAAACTTTTAACTTTAGTGATCTGTAGTTTGACTTAAAAAATTGTAAGTTTAGTTTTATTTCTGATTAAAGTAAATGTGACTTATTATTAACTATGTATAGAACAATGGCAGTAAAAAGTTTCAAGCTCATTAAATGCTTTCCCTTCTTTTAAATATGAATTTTGTAATGAAAAATGCAAAATTTGCGTTTGAGACTTCCAAAAAATTTCGAGTCCTTAACAATTTTATTTGTACGCCCCGCAATGAATTGATTTTATAATACTTGCATCAAGTAATTATAACCTTTCTACAAAACATTTTAAAGTCTGCAAAGTGTGCCCTCAAAAAGAATAAATTATTTGTACTTATGTGAGTGATACTAATTAAAAAAAAAAATTTATTTCAGATCTTCTTAAAGATTTTCACAACGCGCCCCATCCATTATTGTGAAAATCACAGTTTTACTATGAAGCACGTGAAAAAATTTAATTATTTTCAAAATCATACATTTTTTCACAGCACATCGGATATTTCATCGAAAAAGGGTCAGTATAAGTTATGATCATCATATTTATTTATTTATATATAATTGCAAAAAGATCGGGGCGTAATGATAATGCCATTAAAAAAATTTTAATCAGTTAAGAAAATCAATAAATTTAGTCAAACATTATATCAACTTAGGAGCCAGGGACTTTCGTAGTTTCTTCATTTTATATTTTCTCATTTACGTTCTTTCAATATGTTTTGACTTACTGATATGATTTCAAAAAATAATCATACAAATAAATTAATAGTACATTACGATTTTTTATTGTGTAGGAATCTCAAATTATCTATCATCTAAATTATCTGAATTTTAAGTCACTATCAAGCTGATTCACATAATATCAGACAACTGATGACTTATGAAACGAGAATCGTCTGCTCCTGCTGCTGATATTTGTGAATACACATGCAGACGGTAGAAGACAACGAGTTCAGTATTGTTTTAGTTTTTTGTCCGTGTGCGCTTGTATTGTCGATGACGAAGTGTTGTATATTCAACGTTCGACGGAAAAAATAGTAAGTGTTCATAAATAAGTACGTTTATTTGAGTATTTTATGAACGTATACTTTTATAGAGATGGCTCCTGAGACGCAAGAAAGCAAGTTACAAAAAGTGAAAGAGAAAAGAAGAAAAGCAGCCAAGAAATGTGAGCAAAAAATACTCAATAGACGACATACATGGGAGAAAGAAAAAAGAAGAAACGATAGTTCGACTCATAATGGGAAAATACTTGGTGAATACGACGGAGCTAAGAACAAAACAATGAAGTGATTGGGAAAGTTAGGCGATACTATGGTAAATTAGAAAATTTGTCTAAAAAAATTATGATAACGT
The DNA here is from genome assembly GCF_036245765.1 of Copidosoma floridanum. Classification (NCBI taxonomy): domain Eukaryota; kingdom Metazoa; phylum Arthropoda; class Insecta; order Hymenoptera; family Encyrtidae; genus Copidosoma; species Copidosoma floridanum. The sequence continues at coordinate 2,844,077 of NW_028321879.1, forward strand.
TATTAGAAGGAAAAAAAAGTGAATTTGAAAATCTAAATTCAACAGATACAAAATAATCCAGTAAAGGTTCACTTATTATGAATCAAACTCCATTGATTCTAAATGATATTTCAGATAAATTTTCATCAGAAGATTCCGTTGATGTTGTACGAGTAGAGTCGAAAAGTATCAAATCAAATGAAACTATCTCACGTTTGAAAAAAAACCATAAAAAATTGTAAAAAACGAGAACAGACTTTGAGGCGTAGGGTTAAAAAATTAGACCAAAATATTCAAAAGCAACGTAAGACCATACAATTTTGGAAGAAAAAATATTACAAAAAAAAAAAACCGTTTGAACAGAAAGTCGAAAAAATTATCAACAAAGGGATACCAGCGATTAAAGAAAGATTATTATATTAAAGTTCTTGAGACTCAGTTCTTAGAAAATACCAAAAAAATTGAATCTGGTAGAGAAAAATCAATTTTATCACGTTTAGTTGTGGGAAGTATTGTAAAAAAATACCACTGTATGAAAAAACCTTCAGGTCTATAAAGTTATTATTGACAAAGAAAAAAAAAGGTCATCGTCATATGATTTAAAAAATGCTGAAAGTAAAAAAACAGAAAAATCAAGAGATGAAAAACGATGTAATCAAATTTTTAGAGAAAGATGAAAATTCTGCACCTGAACCTAGTAAAAAAGACATTATCATCAAAATTTGAACTGAAATACGTAAAAAATACTTATTAGATACTTTAGACAATTTATACCTAAAGTTTAAAACCTAAAAATGCTTTAAAATATCTTGTTTTACGTTTTACAAATTGCGCATTTATTGGATAGTTAGTCGGAAAATGTCAGAAAGAGAAACGTGCTTATGTACAAATATAAACTTCATTTTACAAAAGTTGTCAAAATTGAACATATTGCCTTCAGCAAGCTCTAAATCTTGCTCCAATTCTATAACTTGTAACTCAATGTCAAAATTATACATGCATCGTGAATGTGCAGTTTGTCAATAATAATGTGTCGATTTATCTAAAAAGCCTTATAAGACATTCTATTGTCAGTGGAACAGTAGTTTCATGGATCGTTTGGGTACAAAAAACAAAATGTATCATGTGAGAGTTACAACAAAAAATCGAGAGCAGAAAATTTTTTTGCGCCCTCAGTACTTTTCTGCCTTAGGGCCTAAAATGATTTACTGGGCGCAAAGTGTGCCCACGGGCACGAAATCGCACTTTGCGCCCTCGGTAAGAAAAACAGTATACGCGAATCGGGCACCAACATCAACAATCGCGCACTTCGGGTGCTCATGTTTGTACTTTGTGCCCTAGTGACGTAACGTACTATTGATAATCAAATATAAATTGAAGTGTATGTATTTACTTTAAAATAAAGTCATACAATGATTAGTACGTAAATTGTTGACAAACTTGACTTAAAAAACATCCATCATAGAATTAATATACTCAAGCCCTTAGACGCATATACTTTATATTTACAAAATATGTTTTTGCAATAACAGTAAAATACTTAGTGACAAATTATTTTAAAATGTCAAAATTTAAATAAAAAAGTGGAAAAATTTGACTTAAAAAAAAATAATAAATAAATAAATAAATAAAAATATAATGTCCTAATTAAAAGGCACATGTAAGAATTGAAAGTATGTTGCTCCTAGTAGAAAAATTAGATACATAACCTTAAAAAATTTGGTAACCATCTTAACAAAAGATGGTAAACGAAATTATTTGGAAAAGTAGTCGTACACTCATGATATTATTAATGACTAGCAAAAATTATTTTTAAATAATTTTCTGAAAACACTACCTGAAAACATCCTTGTATTTGATTATCAGGAAAAAATAAAAATAACAATTTGGAAAGGTATTTTATACAGAACACAAAAACATTAAGACTAACGAATGAATAACTATTCCGCGATATGTAACTGAACCCATTTTTGTTAACTCATTTTCATAAACTAAGGTTTAAAGTTTTTTTAATAAACGCTTGTAAAAGTATTAATTTTCTCAAAAAAACTTATTATTCATGAATCGTGGAACACATAGTTTCATAGAAAAAACAGAAACTTTCATTATTTTTTGTAAAAAGTCTCTATTCACTTGTATTTTTTAATTTGCTGCAAAAAGTTGAATTAAATTTTGATTACAAATTTTACCAAAAAAAATATATCAAGAAATTTTCGGAAAAAGCTTAATATTTCTTGAGATACTTTATAACCTTAAACTATTCATAATTTTTTCTTTTTCAAAAAAAACTTCTGGAAAAAACTTTTACAAAAATCTAAAATTTTCTCTACAACAATCAACAAATCTAGTAGATGTTTCGACAATTATTAGGCATACCAAACTTTAAAAAAAACTTTATAAAGTTCGTTGCACTGAGCGTGCTCAAAAATTTAAGCGTCACCTGCAGGAAACACGGACAAATTAAGTGTGATCTAAGTTTAAAAACCAAGTATTTTCTAACAGTTTTTAATTGCGTTTTAAAATTGTTTACAATTTTAGTTTACAGGTCAAGCTATAAAAATACTTCTTTATTTATTAACAAAATGAAATTTTTACGTTATTATTTGTGCATTACAACGTGACTTAGGACCCACTCAAAGTACATTATTTATTTGTTTTGTGGCCTGAACAATCTTGGAGAAACATTTTCTGAAGAAAAAAAACTTTTTTTTTTATTGGATTTTTCCATGATAAAATATATGTGAAATACTATTTTCAAATTGTAAATCTCCTTTTTTGTTTAAATAATTGGAAAACATTGATTAAAGGCCAAACATGTCCTGAGCTTGAATTTTGGTACCCTAAAAATTCATAACCAGCAACTCTAAAAACGCATAATAACGCCAGTTTACTCTTACATTTACAGGCAAGTATCCCTCCTCACGTTTAAACTGAGAAGACAACCAAAAAGGAAACCGACACCGAAAGATGTAATAACAATGACCTATTGTAGAAATCTACAATCTACATCAGCGCGTCAATATGTGTTTAATTGTTATCTTTGTGTCATGAAATTCACGAATGAACGGGTATGAAACGTTAATGTACGCTGTGAAAAAAAACAATTGCAACAGCGCTACTAGGAGAATTAATAAAATGTGCTTGTAGATTTATAAGCACAACATACATTCTTGAAAAAAATTATGTACCAGGATTCACAGAGGTAAAACCACAGAATATGCAGGGCAAAATAAAAAACATGACATAAATTTCGATGGAAATTGATTCAGATGTGGCAATGTCAGTTATATTTTGGTAACATAAAAAGAGATTTTTTAAAATTACAATTATTGGTAAAGCTTAAATAACTTTAGTAAATTACAACGAATCAGTGTAAATACCACTAGGCATGCTGCATTATATTCAAGTTAAAACAATTGGTATAACTCTTTTAACAGATGAGTATGTAATAAGACCTATTGGCACTTATAAAACTAATAGGCTGTGATTAAGGGCAGCAAGCTTAAGACCTTTTCATAAAAATGTACAAATAAATTTTATGTAGTAACAATTTTAAAACGTACTCAAATTAATACTTAATAAATATTAATAATTGTTTTAAGATCATGAGTAACAGATGTGAAGGGAATAGTTATACTGAATTTGAAAAAAGACGCGACGAAAAAATACTAACGCGTTTAATAATAATTAAAAATGATCTAAGATTAGGAAACAATAAAACTTATTGTAAAAAGTTAATTGGCAACGTTAATTGTGCTAAAGTTGAAATAGAAGATTATCAAGTCTATGTCAAAGAGCGTATCGATTTTTTTTACTTATCATCATGCCCTGTCGTTATTAAGCAAGATTAATAGGTGCACAATTTTAACATCGCAGGAAAAAATCAAAACGTGGGGAAGAAGTGCCAAGTAGAAGTAGAAACAACACTAGCCAGGACGGCTACAGCTTTTTAGTTGCGCAGAAAAGGATAAAAAACGTGTAAGTATAATCTATAAGTACTAGCTGCCATAGATCTCGTAAATTGCAGATCTTATGTATCTATTCCTGTGCTGTTTCGTTGAAAGCAGTATTTTTGATTTTAAAAAGGTTTATTTTGTCTAGTCAATGCTTTTAGTGTTTACGAATGTGTTTAATACCTCTGCGACTAAGAGTAATAATTTTAAGTTCTTTTCCTTGTGAATTGAGCAACCAAATAATCATCGTATGAGGTTAGTTGACCCATACTCACATTAGTTACTGTTAAGAATTTGTATCAGAATAGTAAGTTTTTTAAATTTTTACACTTGTTTTTTCATTGACAAAGTACACTTTTGTGTACATATTTATTTTCAAGTAAAACTCATGTGTTTTTTACTGAAATTTTGGCATTTTGATATTTTTCATATTTTATTATACTGGATAGTCATAGCAAAAACATGTGACGTGGATATAAAAATATATCTTAAGACTTAAATAAATACATTTATAAATTCACTGACATTTTTCAAAATAAGTTAGTCAGAAACTAAAATAATCCCTCTTTTTATGACTGCATATCTATCTATCTAAGGTAATTAATTGTAATAAGTAATTATCTTTCTTTTTATGAAAAAATTAGTCATGAAAGCCTACCATTTTATAAATTTTACTAAATATTAGAAAAACTGCGAATCATATTGAAAAATGCTGAATGTAAAAGTTGTAACCTATTCATATATCTACATTAAAAAAAAGTTTTATTATGTCACCTAATCGCAACAAAACAGTTTTTTCGTTGTTACTAAATAAAGGTTGTGAAAAATATAATAAAATGCCGAAAACCTATCAAAATATAGCATGAGTCATGCGGAAGTAGTAGTCTGAAAATAGAAACGATCGAGTGGATAGATTTTGAGCAATTTAACTTACAACAACAAAAATTCGAAAAATCCAATATCTTTTTTTTAACTATAGTACATTAGCGTCTTTAACTGTGCTTGTTTAGGTAATTATATATTTGACATTCAATCGTAAGAGTAGTAATTCTTTAATAATAAGTCATTATTTTTTACTAAACACATTTTTTGAGTTGATTATTTAATAAATAACTTATTGATTTGGTAAAACTAAGTAGTAATGTTAATTCTATTGTGTTACTAAAATTTTTCTGCGGATACTAGTAGGAACAAAATGTCGCACGACCAATAGGAGCGAATATGAATTTTGTTTTGAAAATCACTGTGAGTTTGTTTATGAACATGATGATGCGAAAGTATAGCATAGCACAACATAAAAGTTATGCTTTCAGAGAACTTTTTATTTGATCGCGAGCAACTTACCATTCGATTGCTACAATAAAGTTAAGTACCAAGTTATTTTGTACCACCTGTAAATGTACCCAGGGAGGTAGGGGAGAGCGAACTCAAGCGCTTGCCTAAGTCAACCAGTGCGCTTTTCTTTAAATCCAAGACATCAGAAAATTATTTAATTTTTTTTTCTGTTTTCAGACGCTCCGTTTTTTTTTTTTTTTTTTTAAGAACGAAGTTCTTCATCGCGGGTTCTGATGAAATATACATTTTCTGTGTGTAAGGACGGTTGAGAATAGGAACTCATCAGCCAGAAAGTGTAAGAAAAAAGCGTGAACGTTTAGGGAGGGGGGCACAAAGTAGCAGTGACAACACAGAGCGAGAAGAGAGAGAGAGAGCCTGCCAGTGCAGGGACCCATCAGTCAGAAAACGTAAAAATGAATCGTGCACTTGCAAGGAGCGGAAGCACAGAGCAGTAGTAGCAACACACAGAGAGAGGGCAAGAGCCAGCCAGCTCAGGGATCTATCAGCCAGAAAGCGTAAGAATAAAGCATACACCTGTAGGGGAGGGAAGCACGGAGCAGTAGTGGCGACACGTACAGAGTGGGAGAAAGCTAGCCAGCGCGCGCAGGGATCTATCAACCAAAAAGTGTAAGGAAAAAGCATGCAGTTTTAGAGAGGGGGAGCACAGAGGAGCAGTGGCAATACATAAAGAGCTAGCCAGCACACAGACGTACCAGCCAGAAAGCGTAAGAAAAAAGCGTGCACTTCGATTTTTGCTGAATAAAAAAAAGCCAAATTAAAGAGAATTTGATTACGAATCGAATATAAAAAGAATTTTTGCAAACCGATGTTAATTAAATAAATAGGAGCACTTTTTTGATCGATATGAATACACATGACTCTCACATCTATCTAAGCCCAGACGCCACAATCACATTACCAGCTGGAAATTGGTGGCAGATTTGAATACTAAATTTGAAAAAATAAATAGAAAGAGCAAGCATTGAATACGCGTGTATATGCATACCAAGTGAACCACAAAAAAGTGTTCAAAGAGACTGAATGTATGTATGTATGTATGTTGGCACCCTCGCTTTGATGCGTAAACATTATTGCGCAATGTGCATATATTTTTGCACACTCGCTGGCAGAGGAACAAGTACTACCAGGGGACTCATTTTGGTAAACGATATACGTAGTCGATTTCGAGTTATGAGAATTATAATTCGGTGGAAAAAATGAAAATTAATGCTTTCTGGCTGATGCATTCCCAAGCTTTTCATACATGATAAATGTACAGGAAAGATATATCCCGCCGTAACCCACGAAAAAAACACATATTGAACTCACATGTATTTACGAACCTTGTATTTTACAGTATACACGTAATTTTTACATACATGCGAGAACTTCGTTTTTACCGGGGGACTTCGAGTCCCACACGCTGGTTTTTTTTTTTCAAGTAGCTCGTTGATTTACCAACAATGCTGGTAAGAATTTTTTCACTAGAGAATCCTAATAAATTTATCACTCGCCTTTCTCATTGTTGCTGATTCTTTGAGATGGATCAGAATAATTTAATAACACTTTGAAATTTCTTTTATTACTAAATTTTTTTTAAAATGTGCAAAAGGAATTATATCCTCTATAAATATTCTTTGTTTAGTAACAAAGAATATTTGGTTACTATCGTTGGTAAAAAGGAGGTATATCAAGCTAGCATTACTAAATTAAATTTCCCATTCCTAATGAGCCTAATAATTTTTCGCTTATTATTCGCTAACTAGTTACCAAATTAAACAATTTTTCACTTCAGCCAGTTCATGGTAAATCGCTTAAACGCTAGTTTGACACCAATCTAGCACTACTCTTGACGTATCTTTTTGTAGGAGCAGCATGGATCTAACTTATAGGTACCTAATTTGTCGATAGTTTGTTAATGAAAAATAGCACTATTGACGATTTTGTTGCGAGCCCAGCGTCCAGCTGTCTAACGACTAACGTCATCTCAAAGGACGTGAAACTAACACTACACTCAGCATATCTCCTTGTCAGAGCAGCATCAAGTAAATGTAGAGGTACTAAAATTTTTTACTTATTTGTTACTGAGCTTTATGTTTAATTGCTGAAAATTTTTTTTGCTGAAGAATTCGTTTTTTTAAATAGCTATTTCCGAAAAACTATGATTCTGTAAACTTTAGACTTAATGTAACGTAGCCAAAGGTACTTTTTGGGGTCTCTTACACTTTTTAAAATAGGTTTCGTGGCATACTTTTTTATAACTATTCGTTCTATGTTAATTTATTACTAATTTAATAAATAATTGTAAAATATGATTCAACTTGAAATATGAACATTCTTTTTCTATATTTACAATGATCTCAAGGGAAACATGCACAGTAGAGAAAAAGACAGTCAATTTATACGACAAGTAATCAGAGATATGTAGCAAACTACTTTTTAGTATTTTTTTGATAAAAATGAATTGTTAATTGGCAACCGAGTAGGGGCAATAATTAATTTACTATTTTGCAGTATAGTTTAATGAAAATTGTTATGGTCAAGCAAGCATTGGCGATGAGTAATCCAACTGTCATGTTTTTACTACGTTTAAATAAAAAATATAGTTTTCGTCACAAAAGTACCATCGCCACTAGGGCTATTTTTACGCTTAAGAGACCGTCAAGTTCAAATGTTATGAAAAATGCCCTGAGGTAGATAATAATTTTTTTTGCAATCAAGTAATACTAATAATAAATCTTTTATTTTAAACGTGTTAAAATAAAAATTACTAAGCATGCGTAGCACTAAATATTTAACTAAAATTTTTATCACATTTAATGCTGAAAAACTGATGGTTCACTTTTTTCTGATGTTTACTAAGATAATTATAAATTTTGTAACTACAATTCAGTGATGCAGTACGTTTACGTATTAATTTTTTAATCAAATCATACTGAGGAATAGTAATTTATTTGTCATTGATGCTTGCTCTCGCAGTTACTACATGTTTTATAAAAAAATATTGCTCAACAGTTAAGTCACGTATTGCCGATGGTTTTTCATTTAATAATTAATTCTTTTATCAACTAACTTTGCAAAACAGTTGAATTACTCATTGCCAATACTTACTCACTCAATCATAAGTTTTTTCATGTCATAGGACCTCAGATAATAATGATATATTAATTATGTTTGTATATTGAATTCTAACTCTACTTTTAAAAGAACAACAAGTATACGAGTTTAATAAGGAATTTATTTTAAAAAAAATCTCTTGTAAGAAGTTTAGATAAGTGTATAAATGAAAGCCTTAAAATATTTCAAATCAACATAAAGTTACAGTTACACATAATTTTATAGAGTTCAAATTACACAGGTCTGAAATAAACTATTTTATTATAAGATGCAAGTCAAAATAACTATTTTTAGAACCATTTATCAAACTGTTAACCTTATGTAGTAAATTTGAGATGAGGTATGATGCTCGAAACGTATTATCATAAAAATACAAGCAAGCATGAATACATGTAAGAAATTGTTCATTGTTAAAAAGAGAGACACAGTCTGTGCACGATTTAAAATTTAAGATTAAGTCATAGTTAAATTACTATCAACTAACGTATCAATTACACCAATCTAGAAAAAAACCATGTCAACATTAGGAGCAAGTAGAAATAATTTTTTAACCATAAGAAGTTATTTAAACTATTCTATTTTTTTTTGCATTTTGTAAAAAAAACATCTCTAATCACTAATACATGACATACATGAGTCAAAAGATTAATACAGTTATAAGTTCAACCAGTCTCATGGAAACATATATATATTAACAACAGGAAAATTGTGTTTATTAGGTTTGAGTTAAAATTTTTTGTTGAAAATCAAGCCTTTGTAGCTTCTTGGCCAGTTAGCAATATGCATTTTTTATAATGATTGATTATTTAATATCTTTACGTAAACATAATAATTTATTAAAGCATTGGGTTACACTAAAAATTCAATTAGCAAGGGACATTATGTTTGTTCGAACTTATTAAATATTAATACTAATTTACATTTGAAGTCAGAAAACAATGCTATATTTTAAGGAAAGAGCATAAAAGTATGAATTTTCAATACAGGACTTTTGTAATTTTATATTTACTTCATAATTTTAACATATATTTTATTACATATTCTTTAACAGTAATACTTAGTATTAAAGATTGAGTCATATGAGAGAAATTTATTTCCGCAAGGAAATCGTTAACAATTATTCACCTTATCATGAGATTCTTATAAATGATAAGTTATGTGTTGTGTTGAGTCACTCTGCTTAACATATCTTGTGTAAATCTACTAACTTGTTGTTATGTTTCTTTCAGACACAATCAATTTTTTTCTTCTTTCGAATTCTTTCTCACTCTTTTCTTCTTTACTTTGCCATCCGTTTCTATCCATCTAGAATACGCCACTCTCCAGCTCTCACTATGTACGAGAGATACACTACTTTTAGTATTTCCTAGTACATTATCAGATTGTGACATGGTACGTTCTTACCAATGGCTTTTTTTATCTCAAGATTTGAATGCGAGGCTGAAGTGACTTAATGAGTCGCTGATTTCGTGCACTAGCGTTAATAAAACAATTGTAGTTTTTTTCCAAACTAGCATGTTCAACTTATTTAGAGTTGTAGGTTTTTAATTATAATTTGCACGTGTGTCACTTTTGATTTTCTTTTGTTCAACTAATTCTAACAAACTAACCATAGATTTGAAGTATAAAGTTACTATTATTACGATACGTTGTCACCTTATGACTGTAAGTAGTCGTGCAGCGCCACTAGCACTGGTGGTCCGTCATTTCTCCAAAACAGCTCTCATTAACGTTTATACTAACATCGTCCTATCGTTGGCAGTTGTTTATGTACCTAAGCTATATTTTTTCGAATAGCGCACCTACTATTTTGTTTTATAATTTTTTTTATCTTTTCAAAGCTTTAACACGCGTAGTCTTAGATAAAAGTCAGAGCTATCCATAAGAAAATTACTTTGAACGAGTACCTCTACCGTTTGGCCGAAAACGTAGACTACGTATCATAACTTAGATATAAGCCAGTCATAACTTCGTATTAAATTAGTCTTATCAGTCCTTCTATCCACATCTCAGTGTAGCAGAAAGGCTAATCAAAATCTAAACAACTGTGTACCACCAACCACTTTATTACACATTGAATTCACTAACTTTTACAACCCATCTGTTACTGGCATTTTCATTGAAATTTCAGTATAATTTTTCTCAACTGTAACCAGATCACAGGCGACAAGCCACCAGAAAAAAAATTGGTTACCCGCATTTCATAACTACATTCTTGACATCACCTTATATACGTTCTCACTCTCGACAAAATAAAAGGCAGTAGAATTGATATCTGTTTTTTTTTATTTATCTGATAAATCAAACTAAACCGACTACTATATCTGATTTTGTCATAAGCCCTTTTTTTTTTACATTTTTCTTAGATATTTAGTCGAGTAAATTTTAGTAGCAATATCAAATATTATAAACATATGAATACGTATACTTAAGGGGAATCCCATCGAGTAAAAACACCAGATAAAATCTTTCACCTTTTCTCTCTGCTTGCGATCTAGTAATAATACCTGGTTGAACAAGCAACCAAATCTTTTGCAAGTGACTTTAGACTATTTACCAATCCCTGGGTTCATTTTTTTCTAAAAAAAAACCCAGGGCACAAGTCAGGTAGACTAAGGTTACAACTTGTCCTACCTATTCACCCAATGCGAGCTCGAATAAGGAGTTGTGATCTAGCCATCGGATGTTAATTTATCAATAGTGTAATATAATTAAAATTATCCCCGTTGATATTTTCAGATATTTCTGTTGGCTATATAAGAAATTCGGATAGGCAAATTGAAGTATTTGAAATTGATTGTTTTTTTCCACTAAAACGAAAGTATTAAAGATAGAAAAAAATTAAATACAAAAAAGATGAGCAATTAAAAGCCTGATAAAATTAGCCACGTTGGTACCAAATTGGTTCAGTAGTACGCTTGTAAACTGAAAATCATCGCTATTTTTTTACAATACACTGCCAAAATTCGGATTTAATTATTATTAAGTTGTACACTCAACAATTGTTTTCTGGTAAAAATTTTTCATCCAATCTGTTTGATATTGTAATAAAGTGTTGTTTCTATCAGTTTATATTCACGATTGATATTGAAAAACGTTCAGGTGAGTCCCAGTGTCTCCTTATGATTAAAGTTACCAAGTCACATTTTGGCGTTCTTAACAGTCTACACCAGTTGAAACTTACACTTAGATCACAGTCACTCATGGGTTGACGAGTCCACCCTATCTTGCCAATCGCGGACTTTTTTTTTTTTTTGATTAATGTAGAGAGGAGGAGAAAATCTTCGTGGACACCTCAGCTAATCAGGTGGTAGTATCGGATTCACCCAGTATGCCTACCGACTAAAAATTAACCTTCCCGCATGGGACAAATCCGTGAGGACCACTCCCCTAAAAGACAAAAGGGTATAAGAAAAGAAAGAAGAAGGAAAATAACGAAAAATTTCGGAGGCCGGCTAGCTCCTAAAGGGATGAGAAGAGGGGGCACTTACGCATCTAGGCGAAGCTCGAATCTTGGCTTGCACCAGAATAGAGTTAGATAAGATTAAATTTGGTGTTATTGCATGTGTGAGTAGATGTGTGGGTCCACTGTGTGTTATGTATTTGGAAGCGTACTTGTAAGTAGTGTAAGTGTTGCATAAGGTTGAGGCCGTAAAGATTTGAATAAGCTTGTACAGGAGGCCCTCATGCCAAACTCTGTATAAGGCCTGCTGTACATCTAGGAAAGCTATCTCGGTGAGGTTTCTGTGAACAAGGCTATCGGAGAGGTCTTCCATGACTCTCAGAAGCTGGTGTACAGCCAAATGTCTGGCTCCAAAACCATGCTGCACGTCTGAAAGGATGTTGTTTTCCATGGTATACTTGTTTAGGCGGGTAAGGATGACACTTTCGGTGATTTTACTAAGCGAGAAAAGTAAGCTAACGGGTCTGTGGCTCAAGGAATTGCTGAGGGGGTTTCCCGGCTCAGAAGGCAGATGACCGTAGCCTTCTTCCACGCACATGAAAAATAACAAAGGCGCATCACGGCGTTAGTGATGTTACAAATCACCATGATGAATTCTTAAGGGAGAATTTTCAGGACGCTGTTGGAAATACCGTCTCTGGGGGCTTTCTGGGTTTTTAGGGAGAAAATGATACCTCTGATTTCGAAGGGTGAGCAGTGTTCAAATTCCGGGTTATCGAGAATCTGTTGCTGCACCGTGTGGTTAATTTTTACGGGTTTCCGCGCTAGTTCTTAAGCGCTAAGGTTGAGGGAGCATTGATTTTGCAACGAATCTGCAAAGATCTCTGCTTTGTCCAAATCGAACGAGTAGAGTTTGTTCCCGTGTTAAAGGGGGGAGGGGGAAGGCCGTTTGTTGCGAAGTTTATTAACGACGTTCCAAGCATTTTTTGAATGGGACTCTGCCTGTGATATGTATTTGTTAAATTTCTTGTTTCGGAATTCGAAAACTTAGGAGTTGACCGCCCTTATGGGAGTAAAGGTGTTCTTTTAGTTCAATTGTTCTCCGTTTTTGCAAGAGTTCCTGAACTCTTTTTTTCTCCGTAAGGATGAGACAAATAAAGTCACAGGAAAGTTGTTGTTGTGGTGGCATCTTGTATGCACCTCTTAAGTTTGTCTCTGTATTCGTCAACTGCAATGTCGAGTTCCGTTTGGGACCTGATAGGACGACATTTGAATGGGAAGACTCGAGAATATATTCAAGGTGGACCCAGTCTATATAGCTGGTGGTAACGGGTATGGTAAGGAAGGACTTAGGGATGTCTAGGTAGACTGGGTTATGGTTGCAAGGAAGGTCTGGGGAGGTTCGTGGTTCGGTAGGGATGGTTAAATTTTTCGTCAGAAATATGTCTAAGATGTCCGGGTCTTGGTCTAGAGAGCTAGGATAGTGAGTCGGTTTACTCGGAACCTTAAAGTTGATGTTGAGGTTACGCAAGTATTCCAGAAGGAAGGGACTTTTAGAATTTTTTTGTTTGCAATCCCACGATTTATGCTTGGCGTTTAAGTCGCCAGCAACGATCGTAGGGATGTTGAAGTCAAACGGTGAGGTTATGCATTGGAGGTTAGGATCCTTCTCCTGAGGAGATTAGAGGGAGATGATATTAATAGAAGCGGATAAAGTGGTGTGTACTTCGATTCCAACTGTTTCACGGTTGGCAGCGTCCGTACTTATGACTCAATGGTAGATGCCGTTGCAAACAAGGATAGCCATTCCACCATGGGATTGTTCGTGTCTATCTCGTCTGTGTACCGTGTAGTTTGGTATGTAGAGTATCTTTGTGTTGTCTAGGTGAGTTTCAGTAATGCATGCAAATTCAATGTTTCTAGTTCTGAAGTATGTGTATGAGTTCAGTTGTTTTGTGTGTGATGTTGTTCGCGTTTCAGTTGAGTAGTGTAAAGTCCCTGTATAGCATGCTGCTGTTCTGTTGCCCTCAAAACTTGACATTTTTCGTTTATAAGGAGAGAACTCAAGTCTGAGTAAGAGCGATGCGTAACGGGCATGCGTAGAAAGCGTGCGTTCGTTACGTACGCTCAAGCAAGACTGCCAATCGCGTACTTCAACAACTTGCGTGTGATTATTGTACCACTCATTGTTTAGCTGCTTAGGTAAGTCTTTATGAGATTTACGTTGATAATGGTTTGTCAAGTAAGCTTACAATATAAGAACCCAGGAGTGAATGCAAGAAATTACTAGAATTGTGCTGTCTCGGTGGCTTTTTTCCTTACAAAATGGATCGTTAAAGTTTGCTTAAGTATTATCGAATTTACCTTGAGAATTTCAAGTTTGTAAAGAGAAGTATCTCAATTTTCAGAATTAAATTTCCTCAATGGTAAGACTGAATTATGATTTCATACTAACGAATTTCAATTTGAGTTGCCAGTAAATGATCTTTTAAAATTTGGACAAAACACACTTGGTTAGCTCGATTGTCTGAGTTTTTTGACCTTCTGGGATTGGAAGCCCCTGTCATTATATTTGGTGAAATACTAATTGATTGGCAAAGACCAAGGTAGATTCTATCAAAGTGTTGAGTATATCACGATTTGAGCTATGTGCGGCACAGCTATTATCCATTGTCCCAAGTCATTTAAACAACATTATTTCACTAAAGAATGTGCCATTACATATACAATCAGATTCCCATAGCATATTTTATCGTCTTAATAGACTACATGCTTGATGGCCAGTGATTGTAGCTAACAGATATGATATTTATGAACTGATTTCATATGCTAAATGGTATTGTGTTACTTTAAAACAGAACCCTGCATCTAGGCGAATTTTTACTAGTGAGTTGTCTAATTAAAAATTGTGAATTAACGGTGTGGTACACTTTTACTAATTAAACTCTATATACATATATATATATACAAGGTTTGAGAAACATAATGAAAAGCAGCCATCTATGGCTTCTACGTTTACAAATCTACAAGGGGAAATTGAATTCTTTTATATTTTCTTGCTAAAACACTTTTCCTGATGGGAATACGTATTAAAATTACAGTCTTCTGTTGTCAATTTGCACATCGGTATTTACATAGGATTGAGCATAATCATACAAAACCCACAATCTTTATAGAACTTTTGATTGAGACTAACAGCAAGCCGCCGTTGCAAGCCAATGCAATCTTTAAAAACTGAAATGTTTTTTCAAAGCCTCATTCAATTTATCTAACGATACCTGAGTTCAATAATGCTCGACAGTTTCTATTTTTTTATTTTATTTATTTATTTTTTTTTTTTCAACATCCATAGATTCACTTTGATAATTATTATCAACTCCTGAAAAAAATTAGTATGCGGTGATCGATAACTACTACCACCCCTACCACTACCACTAACACTACGACTACCACTACCCGCCCTCTAGGTATTGGTGTGGTGGTGACCTTGACAGGTCATTACCAATCTCTACCCTGTCGTGTATAGAAGTAAGCACCAGTTTTAACATTGTTCTCAGATACATGCATCACACTCTCACTAAACAGTCGTTCCGGTTTGCGTGCGGCGGAGTTTTTCCTTCGCTGGCGTGGGGAACCTGGCAGCGGGTAAGGCCAGACGATGAGGCCCAGGTAAGTCTGGGTAACCGCATCTGAGATAGCTGCATGCCTCATGAACAAAAAAGACGTGGTGGGCTGATTAATATAGGCTTACTACCACTGAGAAGGCTATACGGCGGCACTTTAGTGCCTTACGCCAGCTCGTTTTGTCGGGTTTTCTGCGCCAGACGTGGGACTGTACACCTGCCGCTCGTCTCGCTGGGATGACTGTAGTGTACAGAGCGCGCGGTGGCTCAGTCGGCTAGGTCGTGGATTGGCACGCGGGGAGACCGTGGTTCGATTCCCGGCCAGTGCGACTTTACGGGCAAGTACCTCTGTGATTTTTCACATGTGCTTTTTCACCACGCAATGCTCCTCGAGGAGGGTTTAGGCGACCTCCTCGCAGCAAAAATTGCCTAATTTCCCCCTACCCCCCTTCCAGCAATGGGAGGCCTCCCATCCCTCTTCCCTTCCTTCTCCAAAGTGCTAAGTGCCCATAGTAGTGCCCTTATTAAAGGAGCCGGACGTAGAGCACTCTAATATAAAAAAAAAAAAAAAAAAGACTGTAGTGTACCAACATATTCATACATTACACACGAACATCATTCTTAGACTTGTTACTCAACGCCAGGGCAGTCTTCGTGGGTGGGACTGAGGGAGAGTGGCGACTCCCGGCCGGCCCGAGCAAGTAGCATGCTTCTCTGGTAATAGAGTAATCTGCTGCCTTGGTTTTAACCATTTCCAATATTCTTCACTAGAAAAAAGGGTAGTGCTGGCCTTCGCGGGTCAGTACGCCACTCAAACAAGTTGTCAAAATGAAGAGCGTCAATGAAAAACAACTACCCCAGGCGGTAACCTCTCTGACGAAATCCGCCGGCAGTTCCGATCCGGTGGCTGCCGTAGGCTCCACGGATTCTGGGGGGGACCACAAAGACGTTACTCCCATAGTAAGGAGAATCATGGCAGAACTGGGACGAGAAATGGCTGACTCTGCTTCAGAGCCACACGATCTTGAGCTTGGTGGAGGATCTAAACTGGACCCGGAGGTCAAGTTTCAGAAAAGCGATGACATCGCATTTAAGGTACTTCCGAGGGCGATGATTGACCTCAAGGCGCTTATGGCTAAGCACCCAAACACGGCGTCCCGAAACTAGACACCAGACACGTCGCTGGGTATGCCGGGTATCAAGCGCTGCGGGCGTTTGCAGGAGGAGCTCAGCGAAAATGGCGGTGATCTTGCAAGTAAACCTTGATAGGACCGTGCTTGCGCATGATCTGCTGGACCAATTCTCCCGCGCCCGGGGTGTGGACTTGCTCTTCATAAATGAGCCGTCCCGCACGTTACGGGATCGGGGCTGGTACTGCGACAGGACTGGATGCGCGGCCATCCTGATTCGCAGCAACAAGTTCCGCGTATCCGATTCCGGAGGCGGGGACGGTTTCATGTGGATCAGAAGTGGGAGTGTATTCTATGTGAGCTGCTACATTTCCCCTAACATATCGATCAGCGTCTTTAGACGACGGCTTACTGAGCTCGAGGATGCTATTCGTGTGTGCGGGGAAAATGGCGACATAGTCTTGGCTGGTTACTTCAACTCCAAGGCCATCACTTGGGGGAACCGAGAACCGACCTTACACTAGCGTCGTCACAAATGGCGGCACGGGTGTCTGACTGGCAGGTTCTGGAGGACTATACGGCTAGTTATCACCAATATGTCAGCTTCATAATTAATGAGGAACCTGGTGCAAACTTGCGAGGAGTGCCTCGAGGACGCGCAGTCGGGTGGAACGTGGCGAAGCTTAATCAATATTTGTTACGGAAAGTCATGACAAGCACACCCCCTCCCACCGATTTATCCAAGATCACCAATTCGGCGAAAGTAGAGGCTCTAGTAGAAGGCACCATGAGACGTGTCAAGAAGTGGTGTGACACGTGCATGCCCAAAAGAACCACCAGGCAGGGCCGGCGCTCGTGCTACTGGTGGACCGAAGAAATTGCTAACCTGCGTGGAGAGGCACAGCGCCTACGCCGTCTTGCACAGCGACACGGAAATCGCGAAGACGCGGAGGTGGCTGTTGCAGTGTACAGGGAAGCAAAAAGTATCCTGGTGCGGGAGATCAAGGTGAGCAAGAACCGATGCTGGCGCGAACTCATCGCTGATGTAGATAAAGATACGTGGGGCCTGGGCTACCGAATCGCGCTGAGAAGACTGCGCGGCTCGGACCCAGTGGTGCCGATGGAGCCTTCCTTCTTGGAGAGGGTGATCTCTTGTCTCTTTCTGGAGCATCCCGAGAGGAGGCGGAAGAACATTAGTGTGTGCGAGGTGCCTCTCTTTACCCTCGATGAGTTGAGGTCGGTGGCGTCGAAGACGACGCCGCCGGGCCGCAAGTCCCCGGGCCCGGACGGAGTGCCGTCCGAAGTCCTCAAGGTTATAGCCACGGAAAAACTACACGTGTTGCTGGACATGTTAAATGCGTCTTTGCGCAACGGACTGTTCAGCGAGCGGTGGAAGATCCAAAGGCTTGTCCTTCTGGACAAGGGCAAACCGCCCCCCTTGGTCCCGTCGTCGCTCTGACCTTTATGCATGCTGGATAATGCCGGAAAAATGTTCGAGAGGTAGACACGAACTTGTCTAAGAGGTGAAGTCAGTCTCTCCGACAATCAGTACGGGTTTCAAGGGGGATGATCGACGGTCATGGCTGTGGCTGAGGTCCTTGAGTCGGTGAGGGAGGCATGGAAACCCTCACATAAGACGAGAAGCGCCTGTGTCCTGGTGACTCTCAACGTTAGAAATGCTTTCAACTGGGCCAAATGGTCCGACATAATGAGGGCTTTAAGGCACCAGAATGTACCGGAATACCTTAGAAAGATACTGGATAGCTATCTTCAGGATCGTGTACTCCGGTACGACACGAAGGATGGACCAAGAGAGAGGCGCCTGACGTCGGTAGTCGCACAGGGCTCCGCCCTTGGCCCTGACTTATGAAACCTGGTCTACGATAAACTTTTGCGCCTTGAAATGCCTCCAGGGGTCAAGCTGACAGGTTTTTCCGATGACATAGCACTGCACGTCACAGCGAGATCCCGAGAGGAGATCAAGCGCAAGATTAGGTGGGCGGTCGCGATAGTATCGGAGTGGCTGCGAGATCACGGTTTCGTACTTGCAATTGACAAGACATATATGGTCGTCCTTACCAGGCAAAGGTGGTTCGGGGGGGGACTTTCGCCTAAACATTGCGGGTGAGGCAATCTGCGCAAGCCTGATTGTGCGCTACCTGGGGGTGTGGGTCGACTCACGGCTCACCTTCTGGGATCACATCAGAAAAGCCGCCAACAAAGCTGCTAGGGTTTTTGGAGCGCTTTCACGGTTAACGCAAAACGTTGGGAGCCTGCGGGAAGTAAAAAGACTGCTTCTTGCATCGGTCTCCAATTCGATCCTGCTGTGCGGCGGGGAGGTGTGGGCGGATGCGGTTGCGAGACGGGACGTCCGAGAGTGCCTCATTTCAGTGCAGCGCATCGGATCTCTAAGGATCGCTTCCACCTACCGCACGGTTTCCTCTGCTGCTCTTATGGTGATAGCACGAACGATCCCCGTCGTGTTGCTTGCACTGGAGCGGCGAAGGAAATTCCTGGGCTCCGGTGACGAAAGTGATGGCGATAGGCGGGCGAAAACGTTGACGACGTGGCAACAGGTGTGGGATCAGGCTAGTGTGGGTAGATGAACACACCGGCTGATCCCAAACCTGCGACCATGGGTGGAGAGAGGGCACGGAGGGGTGAATTATTACCTCACTTAGTTCCTCTCTGGGCATGGTCAGTTCGATGCTTACCTCCATCGCGTGGCGGTGAAAGCATCTCCCAGATGTACTTACTGCCCTGCGGTGGTTGATACCGTCAAACACACGTTTTTCGTGTGTGAGAGATGGCACCGTGAGGACCAGCAACTGGTGGACAAGCTCGGCGTGACACCCACTCCTGAAAACATCATCTCTGAGATGCTTCGCACCGAAGAGAGATGGAGGGCGGTGGACAGTTACGTCGGGTCAGTGGTCCATTGCAAGAAGGAAGAGGAGAAAGCCGCCGCGCTGGACGCCGAGGCTCCTCT
The DNA here is from genome assembly GCF_036245765.1 of Copidosoma floridanum. NCBI lineage: Eukaryota > Metazoa > Arthropoda > Insecta > Hymenoptera > Encyrtidae > Copidosoma > Copidosoma floridanum. The sequence continues at coordinate 2,863,606 of NW_028321879.1, forward strand.
TTAGGCGGCAGCATGGGGAAGCAACAAATGTCGTAGCGCTAGAGAATGGGTGCCAATCTACAGGGAGCCCAAGTCCTTTTCAGGACTCGAGAGGACTGGCACCTCTAGCAAATGGTAGCGAGTCAGCTCGTTAATGCTGTGAGACGCGATGGTCTCCCTGGTGGCTCTACCCTGAAGTAATGCTAATGCGGTTATGGGGTGGAACTAAAGCCACGCGGCATGTTGGGGAGGGGGGGGGTTTAGTGGGTATGGGTGGTCTAATAAAAAAAATACCCCGAGTCCCACACTACCGCTGTCCCTGCGGTATGCCACAATGCATTTCCCCTTTCTCAACAAAAAAAAGCCCGCCCTCTAGGGGCTGCAAGACACTCGTTAGTGGAGGTGCCTGGCTTGGGATGGGGTAGGCTCTAAAGAAATAGGTAATCATTTGTCTGAATGTGTCAAGGACTGGATTTCTCCGAAAACAAAAGAAAAAAAAGGGGGAAACTTTATGGAATGAATAAGAGTATGAGTGGTGTATGCGTTTCAGGACTAGAGCTCAAAGGGAGCTGTCTGGAGCCTCGAAGAAAAACCAGCCGACTTGGAGGGCCAGCAGGGACAGACCACCCGTCTAAGCTACTAAGAATCAGTCTGGTGTCTTAGTATGGTGGTAACCTTGACAGGTCTTAACCATTTTTTACCCCGTCGGGTATAGAAGTAAGCAGCAGTTATAACATTCTTCTCAGATACATGCATCACACTCTTACTAAACAAACAGGTATACTCAATAGTCGTTTCGGTTTGCGTGCAGCGAGGTCTTTCTCTGTCTGGCGTAGGGGGCCTGGCAGCGGGTGAGGCTAGACGATGAGGCTCAGGTAAGTCTGGGTTACCGCATCTTATATGGCTGCACGCCTCATGAACAAAAAAGACGTGGTGGGCTGACTAATATAAGCTTACTACTTCTGAGGAGGCTACATGCCGGCCCTTTAAGAGAATTTACACACCAGTTTGTTTTGACGGGTTGTCTGCGCCGGTCGTGGAATTGTATGCCTGGCGCATGTCTCACTGGGACGACTGTACTGTACCAACATATACATACACTACACACATACACTGCTTTAAGACTCTATGTACACAACGCCAGGGCGGTCTCCACTGGCGGGACTGAGGGAGAGTGGCGACACCCGGCCGGCCCGAGCAAGTAGCGCCTATCTTCGGCAACCGAGTGGGCTACTGCTCTGGTTTTTACTCTTTCCAAACCCTTATTTTTGGAAAAAAGGGGAGTGTCGGCTTTCACCGGTCAACGAGATTCCAAAAAGAATTAAAAATGAAGAATTTGAATTTGAATTTGAATTTGAATTTATTCTGGACTAAGGACTCCAACGGTCCTACATAGTCCTGCACAGTCGGCAGTTTACACAATTATAACAATATTAATTGTAAATTAATATTCACACAAAGTCTGTACAGTCAAATATAAAGTACATACAAAAATAAAATTATTTAGAATAACGAAAGATAAAATGAAATAAAAATAAAAACACAACAAAAAAAAAATAAATAAATAAAGTACAAATTTTATGAAATTTCACAAGCACAGTTAACTTGTTTGCTCACTACACTAGACGCGAAGGAGATGGTCCAAGAGTCGCTTCCTGAATCCAGGCCGTCCACAAAAAGAACGAATAACCACCGGAAGACTATTCCAAAGCGTGACAGCTTTAATACGGAAAGAGCATTTAAAGAAATCCGTCCTAGCCCAGGGTATCTCCAGGTCCAGTGCACAACGTCTCCTAGAGCCTCCAATGGTGCTTTTCCGATAGTGAAACTTATCAGCTAGATACTGTGGCTCCTCATGTTGTACGGAGCACAGTAAGCAAATACCAGCGTAATCCAAACGAAGACTGTACTTAAGAATGGCAAGTTCGATGTTCATCGGACTTATATGCTCGAACTTTTTAATACCCGTGGCATATCTGACTGCTGCATTTTTACTTCTCTGGGCCTTCATTTTCAGTTCTGCAGACATACCGAAAAACAGGCTCCCACAGTACTCATAATACGGGAAGATTAGTGACTTAATAAGCATTAAGCGCGTGCCTCGAAGTATCGAGTCACAACACTTTCGAAGTCAGGAAAGGGCAGCATAGTTCCTTCGCGTTGTTTCAATCAGTTGCGGCGCCCACATGAGTGTGCTATCCATGATGACACCAAGTACCTTTACTGAGCTGCAGTACTCGAGCGGCTGTCCATTGATGGTAATTTTAGGCATGTTGTTAATCTCGAGACGACCAATAAAACCACGGGTACCAAACCAGATCACCTGTGTCTTAAGGGGATTAATTATTAGACCACATGCAATGGCCCACTGGACTAGCCTCTCAAGATCCTCATTTATCTTGGCCACTAGCTGACGCACATCTTCGAGACGGCCGTGTATGTATATGGTACCATCATCAGCATAAAAGTGATGCTTGCAGTGTTGTATGACCAACGGTGCATCACCGATATAAACGGCGAATAGCAGTGGACCCAGTACACTTCCCTGCGGAACACCACTGCGTCGCACCAGAGGGAAAGAGCGCATGCTTCCACCGTCAACCACAACCTGACGTCTCCCCATAAGATACGACCGATTCCATCCGCATGCTGAGTCGGAAAAGCCCTTTTTTTTAGCTTCTCGACAGACAGGACGATGTTAACCAAGTCAAAAGCCTATGAGAAATCAACCGCCGCAAGTAGGGTGATTTGTTCCTTATCAGCTGCTTCTCGTATATCGTCCACTATGTTGACAAGCGCCGTATGTGTACTGTGGTTCTTTCTAAAGCCGGCCTGATAAGGATTCATTAGTTTTCGCTGCCTCATATTCTCGCCTATTTGGTGACACGCGACTGTCTCGAGCAGTTATGCTGAAGCATTTAAAATACTGATAGGCCTCAGATGTGCAACCTCTGTTGGTTGTCGCTGCTTCGGTATCGGGCGGATAATAGCACTCTTCCTTTTACTTGGAAATATGTTGGACTGTAGTGAGCAGTCGTATATGTGCAACAGCACTGGCAGTATCTCCGGCATACATCTCCTCAGATCGCCTACCGACATATCGTCAGTACCCCTGGCATTTGATCTAGACGATCGGAGAGCAGCCACATGCGAAAAATGAAATCGGTCCTCTGGTGGTATGCGGACAGTCGGTGTGCGGTCACGCAGCGGAAAGGCTGGCCCGAGCCCACGAAGTATTGATTGATATCATTACAACTAGCAGGCAGTGGAAACTCTTCTCTTGTTTTGGATGTTTCTCTTATCTCCCTGATGCACTTCCATAATTCAGTTGAATAAGCTGCGCTTGCTAATTTTACCGAGTTGTATGTAGAAATAGCGTTTCTTATAGCTATTTTCACTCGGTTTCTAAGGGACTTACAGACCTGGTGATCGATCGGCCGCCTATGCCGTCTATACACCGTCCAAGCTTTATTGCGAGAGCGAATCAAATTTTTTAAATCACTGCTAAGCCACGGGTGCACCTTCTGTTTAGGCTTAAATGATCTGTATGGAGCATGTCTATCGAGAAGTCCGTGAATGGCTGACTCAAAGACGGCAACCATTTCATCCAGATTCTGCGTCTGATGTAGCTCGCTCCAATCAAGACGCTGCACATCTCGGTGAAATTCCTCCTCATCAAAGCCAGCATAAGTGCGGCTGACAATGCTGCGTTGCTGCAGGCCAGAAATTCCAAACTGAAGAGCAGCAGTCAGCAAGTCGTGTTTAGATATAGCAGGAAAGAGCTCCTGCTTATATTCTATCACTCGCTCCAAATTACTTACGCAAATACAATCAATAGTCGAGGGCAATTCCCCAGCATGGTGTGTCGGGCCATAATCCAAAACCTGCAATTCACAGGTTGTGATCATTTCACTAAGAATACGGCGTGGAGTGGATGGTTTTGCCCAGTCGATGTTAAAATCTCCCATGAGGACCGAGAGTCGCAGGCAATATTACAGTTAAGGAGGGCATTTTCTACGTCTGCCCAGTATCCTGCCTTGGGTGGGCTGTACACCACACCTATAACTAACTTACGCTTGTCAATTTGTACTAAAATAAATAAATATTCAGGACGAATACTATTATCATGTTGCTGGACTGATTTACAAAGAATTTTGACATTTAGATTTTTACGGACAAATATTGACACTCCTCCTCCTCTTCTTCCGGGACGGTCATTACGCAGTAATATGTAGTCATCCAGCTCGTATCTCGAGGAGGGGCATATAGGTTTAAGCCATGATTCGGTGACTGCAAGCGAATGTAATTTTTGAGTTAATAGAATGTTATGTACGTCAAGGACATGCGGTTCTAGTGATTGTGCGTTGATATGGCCTATCCGAAGCTCGGATGTTGCTTTATTGTCCATAATCTATTAGAGACACAATACGCTCAATCCTCTTCCATAATAGTGGGCACTTTCCTCTGTCCCTGGCCGAGTGTAAGGTGACAGACAGCTTGCTAGCAAGGCAGTTCACGCAGCATGCAGCCCCGCTGATCTTAGTGCAATCTTTGGCATCGTGCTGTCCAGCACAGTGTCCACAGCGAGGAGTGTTACTACAATTCTTTGCAATGTGACCGAACTGACAGCATTTGAAGCATTACACGATAGAGACATGGTCCTCAAACCGACACGCCAGCCAGCCAATGCTGATCCTCGAGTGATGTCGCAGCAATGCCCTGATTCCCGGACTTACTTCAATTACGCACGATCTCGAGTTTTTACTTTCACGGACTGGATATAAGTAGACTTACATCCTTAGATGTAAATCCACACAGATTTAAATAAATAATTGTGTTAATGATTTCCTCCTTATCAAGGTCCTTTGGTATGTCGTGCACTATTATCCGGGGGTTTAATTTTTGATCAGGCTTGACTTCCAGTCCTGCCGCCATAAGAGCGTCACAATTTGCAAGTTTTGAGGCGCCCATCGTTTCACTTTCTATGATAACAGAGCTTTGAGGACCAAAGTAGACTCGCTGCACATCCATTTTCATGCTTCTAGGGTCAATGGTCTGAAAAATGGTCTCCCTGGTAGTCTTCGAAGACAGAAAATCTGAACGAAGATCCTCAACAGGGCCAACCGTCAATCGCTTTGCTTGTTTAATAGCAAAAGCCTTTCCCGTGCCCAGCTGAATCCTAGTAGGGCCCAAATTGCGCGATGCAACTTCGGCAAAAGACGGGACATCCGCGTAGGGCTCAAAAGAACCTGCCAAAGTTCCAGCCGCTTTTTCTATACGTTGACAAGCATCCCTAACACTGTTACAAGTGTCAAGCAGTCGATCCTCGTTTAATTTACACATATAAGCACCTGCAATCTTTGTCAACGCGTCACTAAAAGAGCTTACAAGGGCACGGATAGTTTTCTTTACGTTGGTTTCCTTTTCGTTATCCAGACGCTCTAGCAGAGTATCACGGTCTCTGCTGGCACGTTCGATCAGCCTGTTTACCTCACTAGCTGATAAAAGAGGAAACGGCTCGTCATCATCGTCCGAACCGTTCACCTGTGGTCTCTTCCTTGCCTTATCGCCGATTGATTCTTCAGTGTTCTCCATCATCGGCAATTTTAGAGCGCTCCGATCGCTCCTACTGCCGAAACGATAGAAACTATCCCTAAATTAGAACCAAGTGTCACCAACACAGCAAACAACAAAATCAGAAAAGTTAGAAAAAAGAGGAAGCACTGCACTGTCTGTCACCAATTCACAAACCACAAGAAAGCCAATCAAAACTGCACTATTGGGCGCCAGAATGGTAAAAAGAAAGTAACAAGAAACAGCCTTAAATACTCAATAATACGGAGCTTAGAAAGACACGTGCTCACTCTTCGACGAGCCAGCAGCCAAGGTCCGAACGAAGAACGTCAATGTAAACGTCAATGCGAAGAACGTCAATGTGAAACTAGTATCCCAGGCAGTAATCTCTTTAAGGGAATCTGCCGGCAGTTCCGATCCGATGAAAGCCCGGGTGACTGCTGCTGGCCCCACGGATTCTGGGGGGGGGGGGCACAAAGACAGCTGAATTGACTAGAACAAGCGTCCTTTTAAAGGAACAAAATGTAAAGACAAGTTAGAAAGAGTGTTTTAAACCCCTGCAATACAAAGAACATACAAGATATAATTTCCAAAGGCATGTTCAGAAAAGAACGCTGAACACTGCCCTTAAGGAAATAGAACAGGTTAAAAGAAACAGGAGTTTATTAGAAAGTCCTGAAAAACGCAAACAAGCCATGTCTTCTAAAAAAAAAAGAAAACAGGCAGAGGACAACAAGAAGAGGTTCTCCTGAACGACAAAAAAAACAAAAGAAGAGAGTTGACCTGACGACAACAGTACTGATCAAGATGGCTGAAGGGCAGATCTTTGCTAATGTGCTGAAGACAATGAAGGCGAACTTTGACCCTAACAAAGCCAATGCCGCAGTTAATAGTATTGTTACCACAAGGAAAGAAGACACACTCATAAAAGCCAAGGGTGTAGAGGATGCGATTGCATTCTCACAACAAATTGAAAAGTCGGTAGCTGGACAGGAAACTGTCAAAATAAGCACGAAAAAGTCATACTACAGGTCCGAGACCTGGATGCTATTGTCAAGGAAAACGAGATTAAAGAGTCTTTTGTGAAGACTTTTGGACAAGATAGCTAAGAGCCTAAAGAATCTCTCTTAAAACCAAACATTAGAGGACAGAGGCTGGCGTTGATAACGGTAGATGAAAAATTGCTAGACAAGCAGAGAGTGAAGGCAGGATAAGAGTCGGCTTCGTAAGCTGCCAAATCCAACGAAGAATCGAAGTAACAAGATGTTACCAACGCCTGGGATATGGACATGTCTCAGGCAACTGTAAAGAAGAAAGTAGGTCCAAGCTTTGCTTCCGTAGTGGAAGCTGCAAACACCGGAAGAAAGAGTGTTCAGGCCCAACACGGTGTTTTCTCTGTTCAACGACGGACAACAAGCAGTGGAAGCATAGGGCGCTAAGTACTTGTACCTATCAGCAAGGGAAAGCACCAAGCTTGTAGTGGTGCTTGCTAAGTTAGCAGCCTACTATGAAGCGCTAGACAAGGTGCTGATTCTCAGGGATCCCGAGTCCTTTTCAGGACTCGAGAGCATGGGCACCGCTAACAATTGGTGGCGAGCTTGCTTGGTAATGCTGTGAGGCGCGATAGTCTCCCTGGTGGCTTCATCCGGAAGTAATGCTAACGCGGTTTCAGGGTGGAACTAAAGCAACGCGGCATGGGAAGGGTTTTAGTAGGTATGGGTGGTCTAATAAAAAAAATCTACCAAGTCATATCATGATTAATATTATAATTATCTAATCAGAACTATTCTAAATATAATAATAATTTACACATAGTTAAGATTGGACTAATAACAGGTAATCCAAATCATTGAGCGGATAAAATTATGTCAAGTCCGTTCATAGTAATTATCAGATATTACTGTACACACACACCGACACACACGTATAAATACTAGTGGGACTCTGTCTCCTGCGTGCTTTGTGCACAAATCCCCTATGAATGCATTACAATTTTTTACATAGGTTTTGAGGTAAGACGCAAAAGGTCTTACATAATAAAGTTTTTTTTAATTGAAAAGCATGAATTGTTTAAGTAATTATAATGATAATAATAATAACAAAAATATAAGCAATACCTTTTACCTAGGTTACGTATCATTGTTATTTTATTTTTTATTGAGCCGCATTATCAACTACAAAAATTTATAGTGGTGTGTATTTTAACTGCAAATAAGCAGGATTTCTTTTTAACTTTTTTGAGCTTAGCTGGGTTAAAAAAAATCTTGTAATATTATAATCTCAATTACATGTTTAATACAAACAAATTTGTTAATCGAATTCTGCGGAAAAAAATACGTTAAAAACATGTGTCATGATCGTAAAAATATTTAAAAAATACTATTGGTATCTCAAATTTAAGAACTAAAATCTCCTTTTTTGGATATTTCAGAATTTATAAATCATTAATAATAAAAAATGTAAGCATAAGTGTGAGAAAGCTATTTCTTCGCTTGAAGCCTTCCCATACGCTATTACGATTGCGAATGTCACTATTCAAGGTGTTAACCCACCAGTGGCTTCCTTCTGGTGAGCAAAGTTGGAACAGTAACCAACTATTTTCCTTTAATAAAGAATAACGCACTACTTTCCTATATCGGCTATCACACCGTGACTAAGGTAATCGTCTTTTTCAATTCTTTTATTGACTTCATAATTATTCCTCTTTACCTGTAGAATCCACAATATTTATGGAAAAAACCTTTTTTTTACTTTGACACGAATAGTTTGAGATTGAATTTTGTGACAGGTTAAGGTTCAAGCTACTTTCACCACAAGGGTGCCACGAGTGAGATAACAGGCTAACAGCTCTAATAGTGTTATGACCTGGCCGTGGCCATCGGGCATAGATTGTCGAGGCGTAGATAGCGAGCTCAATCCTCCGAATTATCCTCGATGCTGGTCCATTTTCTGGTAAGGCACGTAAGGTGATGTCTCGGAAAGTCCACTAAAGTTTTGAAGATGTTCATCCGGGTCGTCTGGATCCGCCGTTGATGGAATTTCCACGGAGAATCTTGGTGGAGTTTTTAATTACTAAACTTTCGGAATTAACAAAATCATACAGAAGTTTACGCACCTCAGAATTTTCCCAGAGAGACCTTCGGAGGTTGAACGGAATCTTTTAACTGATGAAGACTGACTGGCTGCTACAAAAAAATGCAGTTCCTTTAATGCACCCAAATTTCCTACAGGTACCAATTGGTCTGAGATTCACCTTGTAATTCCGGAGAATTAAATCATATAATGACTTGCCATGGCGGTATCATAAAACTTTTGAAACTGATTTTCGGACCGATTTTCGTCAAATATACATGCACAGAAGCCGAAAATCAGTCGAAAAAACCTTCTTAAAAGTTATTTGATTTTCTTCCCAGGGACACTTTCTCTGCTTTACATAAGGCAAGGAAGCGGAGTTGTAGGCTAGTTTCTGTAGGATTTGTAAGAAGACCTGTTCGGAGCACTTCCATCGTTTCTCATGACACAAGGGTGCGTCATTGCAGATTCAGTCCAAGGCACGTAATTAGTGCGTACGCTTTTTTCAGCTCATGAGTTTATCTTAGGACGCTCCCAGATAAGAGCGTTTGTACGCGTGCAACCACGTTTGCGAGCATCTGGTATACATCGAGTCATTTGATATTAGTTGATATTGTAGTGAGATACTAATATAGTACCACGATTCACTAATATATTGCTACAATATCGACTTATATCAAATGTCTCAATGTGTGCCAGATGCACGCAAACTTGGTATCACGCTTCTAAATGTTCTTATCTGCGAGCAGCCCTATAGCATAGGCAGATGCAATAAAAAATCTTATGCACTACGATTACAGCCCCTGTTCTGTGCAACACTCCGTCGCTAGTGCTACACATAGAGGATTCCCTCATTCGGATCTTTTCAGATCAACCAAGTAACTCTAGCTTTGCGAAGCTGACATCCGGTGTGCGTTTAAAAATAAACAAATTGAGCTGTAAATCGGTGACGCGCAAAAATTGTTTAAACAATGAATAAAAAGTGTTCAGGTGGTGGTGTACAGAAAAAATACATCTATGTGAATTGAAAAATTTTTATGACTATATTTATACAAATCAATACCAAATCAGATCGCAATTGATTTGTTACGTACATTCGTAAAAAAAAAAACGATTTTTTTTACCCGTGGTGAACCCTGCCTACCTTAACCTTGAATCAAAACTAACGTGTTTACTTCTGGTGGTACTGCAGGTACCAGTTACGTATTTGTAAACTGATGAGTATCAAAAGTTAGAACAAAGACTGCGGAGCAGCGCTCTAAAAAGTGACGGCAATCAAGCGTCAGAGTTCTAATCGACTGTATGGGCCAATCCGCAAAAAAATGCAGTCACTTAAGTTCCAAGCTATTTGACCCAGTGACCCAAGCAGCGTTGTCTTACTAAGTGTATCGCGCACATAGTCTATGACTGAAGAGATGAAGCGCCACGCATTGGCGCGTCAGTTTTAGCGTTGAAACTTTATAAGTCACAACTATAATGATAAGGTAATAAGAAATTTATGGTAAAAATCGCTTAATAATTATATTTATGTAATATAAAATAAATGAAATTTTTTTTAAAAACAATTATTTACATAATTATTACGTACACACTGACGCTGCCATTGCGCAGTGCTTCTGTTTTTCAGTCATAGACTATGTGCATAATACACTTGGTAAAAGAAAGCTGGATCCTAGGGACCGCAAATTCATAATTAATTAATGCAATAAGGAAAGCTAAGGACTCATTTAAATTTTATTTCAATAACATACAATCTACGGCTTCCAACGGGCCACTGTGTTATAAATCTTGGGACTTAGGTTAAGTGTTTTTTCATATAATAATTTATTAAATTATTACATTATCAACTTGCTATCCCCCGGGTTACTATGTTAGAGTGCTTGAGTTTTAGGTTATTAAGTTTTTTTGCAAATTGGCCCATATAGGCAATTTGAATTCTCGCCCGTGATTGCCATCACTTTTGAGAATGCTGCTCTACAGCAGACATGATATTACACTCAGCAAAAATGTAGTTCACCTGGATACACGGATAGATACTGTTATGAAGCCTTGGATGATGACTGTACGTATAGGTATACATGATTTATGATGCTTGGACATCTTGAGAGACTGCAGCAGAAAAACTATGACAAGACCGTCACAGTACCACCAGCATCACAATGTGGAGGGTGAGTAAATTAAGTCAGTTACAGGGGCAAAATGCAAAAAACTGTCAATACGTAACCTAATACGCTACTAAATTATTCAATAAAGAAATCTTAAAACCACGTGACCCAGCGCGCTTCTTAGTTAATTGACAAATAAATCCTTAACCACGTGACCCAGCGTGCTTCTTAGTTGATACATAAATACTCTAATAACCACGTGACCTAGTGCACTACTTAATTATTAAATAAATAACTGATAATTACGTGACCCAGCGAACTCCTTAGTCAATAAATCAATCTCCAACCTCATGACCAAGCGGCCTTCTTAGTTAACAAATAAATTAATCAGTAACAACGTAAATAAGCGCCCTTTTAGTTAGTAACTAAATACATTAATAACCAGGTGACTTAGTTCGCTTCTTTATGAATAACTAAATGAATTAATAGCCACGTTACCCAGGGCTCTAGTTAATGTGGCTAGTAATTTATTTATTTATTATCTTGTAAACGCGCTGGGCCACCTGCTTATTAATTTATTTAGACATTAATCAAGATGCACATGGAGTCGTTTAGTATTTAATCTCATTATTTTTTAATGTTAGACGTATTGTTGTCTCTCGTAACTGAATTATTACGCATGCACACAGCAAGAAGACGAGACGCCGTAACGCTGCACTTCAGCGGCAAGTAACTACGGTTTTGTTCCCTCTCGCGCAGTCAGCCAGTCTGTTCACAAACGCATTCTCTGACTTTGCATTTCCTTTATAGTTTATCCTACTTTTTTTGTTTGTTTAGCTACTATACTTAAAATGGTAAGGTGTTAAGATAGTTAAGTCTAAAGATTGTGTAATTAATGGTGTCTGAGTTTAATTCTAAATTTCGAGTGTTGTACTTTTGTTCGCTAAGTCCCCTGCTCAAAACCCATACTGCTAACAGGTTATGGGCCCTAAATGGTAGTGTGGGTGTGGAATTTGCTCGATCGCGTCTTGTTTTTCTCTCTTCCTTTTTCTTTCCGCTCCGTGCTTGAGCTCATCGCGCGTTCCCTGTGTGCTTTCCTTTTGTCTTTTTTACGTGCTAACGTAATGGCGGAAGCAACCGGGAGCTGTGTGTCGGGTGGCGAGCACTGTGAGACGGAAGAGCTTGGCAGTCCTTTCACCCCAAGTTCCTCCGAAAAGGACGAGGGACAGCCCCAGGAGGCGGCAGAGCAGAGTCAGGATGGAGGTGCAGCAGTCAAATCACCTCGAGATGCGGACGATGGCCCAACTCTTGAGGCCTCGGGTGAAGCAATAAGAAAGGTCGACATTAAGAAGAGAGTGGGCAGCAGTAAGTACTAAAAAAATTTATTGTTTTGAAGACTCGGTATTTACGTGAAGCATTGTTGTTGTTAACTCATCCCCGTTCACCGTTTTCCTTAAAAGATTTGTGTCTTGCCTTAAGATGGAGCAAGACAGCTTACTTAACATTGCATGATTAAGGTTCCATTAATTAGAAGGCTTTCCTCATTCGGAGATTCACAGAACTCGAAAGAGCCGGCACGTGTTTGTTTATGTGAGGAAAGGGCTCGCATTGTGACAAGGAAGACACGTTTCTCGCTAAACCTGCCACTCATTGCCAAGGGGGACGCCTCGAGGCAAGGAGGGGATGCGCGCCTTGGTTATGGCTTGCGTTCAGCCAAACTGAGTGTGCGCGTCCTCTCACGCTACGGCTGGTGGCGCGCGTCGTAGTAAATGCTGTTAATCGACCATTTTAGTTATCTCTCTATGTCTGTCATATATGATGCTAGCGCCATTTTCCCTCAGATTTACTCACGCTCGATCTCTGTGTCACTTCTCCAAGGAAACTTATAGCCTTACGCGCACGCAAACATAATATTAAGTACTTGTGCCTATTTATTCCCCGTTAATTTTAGGTCAAAATGCCATCAATATGATAAATGATGCATATAAAAAGATTGAAAACGATCTGGGGGAACTAGACGAGGTGGTCATAACTCGTAAAAACAACCTGGCCATATTTTTCATAAATGATAAAACTGTTGCATACATGGGAGGAGACGCACATCACAATCAAGATATGTTAGACCTGTTTAACTTGATAGAAAAATATGCTGGGCAAATTCGACTTGTCCCTAAACAGCGCATCCAAAGAAAAGGCCCTAAAGATAGACAAATAAATTTGATTGATACCTCATCTAAAGATAAGAATTAAGACTTGAAAGATAGAAAAATAAATTTGATTGATACCTCATCTAAAGATAAGAATAAAGATTCGAGAGATAGAAAGAAGAATTTTAATGATACTCATGACTTCAATTCATGACAAGGTTTAAGATTGAAAAGCAGAAATTTTGATTTGATTGATAGCCAATTTAAAGACTTGCAAAACAGGAAAGATTACCTAAAGAAAGAGCTAGATAGCTTACATAAAGAAATGGCGCATGCAAATCATGAACTTAAGAAAGAACTAATGAAAAGAAGCGGTCGAAATATCAAACCTAAAGAAATTTTAAACTCACAAAACGGAATTTCAGAAGCCTCAAAGAAAGACATGGAGGAGGTCAGCAAGCTGATAGAACAGGAGAGGCATCAGCAGAGCTCCTGGATGTCGATGAGGTTTGAGGTTGTTGCCTCACAACATAAGAAGGCCCTGGAATAGGAAAGAAAAGATAATAGGAGGGCTCAAGAGACGATTTGAGCTGAGTTTGAGCAGCGTCTTGCCTCTCAACAAAGAAAGATGGAGGCTTTTGAGCGAGAACTGGCCAGGAGTCGAATACAAGAGGTAAATAAATTTACTACATCTACTCCGGGACCTAAATTATGTAAACGACTGATAAATCTAAACTCCGACTCCATTGATAATTCGCTGATGTTTGAACGCGCTGTGCCTAATGATAGTCTAAAGATAAAAGTCATTAATAAAGATAGCCTAGGGTGTTTTAATTATTCCCTCACTTATGCAACAAAACTAGAATTACTCTTAAAACAATTGCAGTTAGAACTATGAAGTAAGAAATTGCTTCACACAATTGATTCAAAACTGCAAGCCACTATAAATATTACTCAAGAAAAAATGGAAGAAGATAAAGAACAGGCCCTAAACATAATACTAGGTAGGTTGTCCCTAAATTACCAAAACAAAGTATATTACATTACTGATCCATCAACAATGATACAAAAAATTAAAGATATGAAAAGGGGTGACATAAAAATCAGCGAGTATCAAGTACGTAACAAAATACATTCGCCAGGCGCTGGGCCAAGCCAAGGTGGGGCAGGCTTTCGACCAGCTACCAACGTAACTGCTGCTAATGCGGCCACCACCAGCACTCTATGCTACGAGTGCAATGATAACGGGCACTATTTGAGGGACTGCCCGAAAAAAGGGCAGAACCTCAGGCGGTGCTACATCTGCCAGCGGTTAGTGCAGAACCTGCGAAAGCACATAGGGATGTGCAGAGGTAATTCTAACAAAAGTAACGATTGGGATTTTAAACGCAACAGTGGTGGTGGTAACAATAAGAATAATTTTAAAGATAGTAATAAACGGAAATCTGAAAAACAGCATACAAATCATGACAACAAGAAAGCCAAGGTCGATAACAAGAAACAAGGCAAAGAAGGTAAAAATAATGTAGAAATACCTAGGTCTAATGCATGCAGTAGTTTGTTTGCTGTTAACCCCGAAACTTTGCTCTCTACGCGCACGGAGGAAACACAAGATAACGGTTGCAAGAAAATTGAGTTCGTAGCAGATTCAGGCGCTACGGAACACTTCGCTAATTCTAAACTCTATTTTAAAAATTTTAATGACTGTAAAAATAAATTGATAAAATGCGCGAACAAAGATTCCTCCACAGACTTGAGAGCGGAGGGAGAAGGGTGCGTTTCGGGTTAAAATAACCAAAACAAGATAGTCCTAGATAGAGTTGTATGCACTAAGGCGCTCGCTGGAAACTTACTGTCGCTTCGCCGTTTAGCTGAAAGGGGCATGAGTATATACCTTGATAACACAAAGCTAGATATATTTGATCCGCGTTCTAATGAGACTATAATTTCTGGTGTCTACAAGAGTCCTTACTGGATAGTAGAGCTACTGCAAGATGGCTAGAGCACAAGTAACAATGAGAAGTGTAAAGAAATTATAGACTGTTTAATGGTAGAAAATCTCCCAAAAGCAAAGACTGAGAAGGTTTAGCAAGTCAGCACTAATGATAGGAGCTGCCCTGAAATCTCAAATAATTAATCGAAAAGAGCTAGTCCACACAGCTCTCATTAAAGTGAGTTTAAGAAAACTGTTAAAGATAGAAAAATCAATAATCGTGATGACCTTATGATTGGTGAGATTCCAGAAGCTCAAAGCCCGTTTACAGAGAAGTACAGAACGTTTGAAAGAAATAACAGAGCCATACTCTGGCATGTAAGATTCGGACATGCCTCAGCAGAATATCTCAAGGCGCTGCAAAGAAAGTATCCAGACAATAAAGATTTAAATAAGGCGGTCTTCAACAGCTTCATTACAACATGCGAGGTGTGCCAAGTTGCTAAAATCAAGAAATTGCCTTTCAGTACTAGAAGAGATAGGGCAACCAAACCACTCGAGATAGTTCATGCTAATACAATCGGACCGATCAGCCCAGCTTCTTATCCTAAAGGATATAAATTTATAATCGTCTACACGGATGACTATTTAAGATTGGCTATGGCATACCCAGTGAAAACAAAATGTTAAGCAGGACGTTGTTTGGACAATTTTGTGACAAGCGCACGAAACCTGCTGGGTTTTGATGCAAAGATATGCTATCTTCGAACCGATCAAGGCACGGAGTTTACAGGAGGCTAAACGGTAGAAGTTCTCTAGAGGTTGGGAGCAGAACTTCCGTTGGCCTGTTTAGACACCCCTCAGCACAATGAAGTCTCAGAACGAATTAATCGTACCTTGCAAAACAAGGTGCGAGCCTACATGTACGACTCCAGGATCAAAGAGAACATGTGGGACTTAGCCCTGGGCAGTGCAGTATATGCCTACAATCGAACACCCCACCGGTCTAACGATATAATAGCCCCTTTGGAAAAGTTTGCGTCCAATCTGAAGATAGACATAACATAAATCAGAAGATTTGGCTGCATCGCTTTTATCAAGATACAAAGGAACACTGGAACCAAATTCGGTCCACAAGGGATACGAGTCGTGCTGGATGGTTATACCACCACTGGCTATTCTTTCTTAAGACCTGAAGATGGAAGATTCTATGAGAGTCGAGACGTTAAATTCTAAGAAAGACTCGTATTCAGAGATATCTGGGGAAAGGACAAAATAGCAAACTGGGGAAACTACAAGACCGATACTAAACAAGATGAATGGTTTGTTAAGTTTAATAAGACTAGCCCTATAGAGTCATTGGAAACGGAGGGAGAACCAGTAGTCAAGAGAAAGCGCGGTCGGCCCGAGAAAGCTGGAGATCTTGGTCAAGAAAGCCCTAAGCAACTCACTAGAATAAATGATACGAGTTTTGCAGGAGTCATCGACACAAAAAAGTTGAATAAACTGCTTCAATCGAAGGGCGATGTTGATTGTTTGATCGCAGAAGTCGAAGATAAAATGACACATGCCCTGATTGCTGGACTAAACAAAGATCCCGCAATCTACAAAGAACCTGTTGCATCTCCGGATCGCGATAAACGGCTCAGAGCAATTGACGAAGAACTGGAATCAATGCGAAAAAACCAAGTGTGGAAACTTTTAGAAAGACCAACCGTGAACGCTGAAGGTGGCAAGCCCAATATCATCGACTCTAGATGGGTTTTGAAGAGAAAAATAGATAAAGATGGAAACACGAAGTTCAAAGCGAGGTTGGATAGGAACAAGTACGATCTGCAACAAACCTATGCCCCGATGTCTGGGCTAGCCCTGGTAAGATTAGTAATATCAATAATAAATAAATACAATCTTGAGACTTGCCAACTTGATGTCAAGACAGCTTTCTTATATGGATCTATCAAAGAAGAGATATACATGAAGATTCCTGAAGGCCTGTTCAATGGCGACAGTTTCAAGAAAGCTAAGGTTTGTAAATTGGAGAAAGCCCTTTATGGACTTAAGATCAGCCCAAAAAGATGAAATGAGCGGTTTCGCGAGACTGCATCTAAATTGGGACTACGGTCACATACGAGCGAGCCCTGTCTCTATACATGGAGAGAAGCAGATAACTTTCTAGTCCTGATTCTATACGTAGATGATATGATGATAGCCAGCAATTGTGTGAGCAAAATGAATGAAATTAAGACTGGTCTGCAATCTGAGTTTAAGATGTTAGATCTTGGCGAGGTTGGCACATTTCTAGGCATCAAAGTGAAAAGATATAGAAAACATCATACGATTTCACTAACACAGACACCATACATAGATAAAATGTTAGAAAGATTTGGATTTAAAAAGTCAAAACCCCAAAGAACACCAATGGTGACAAATCAAGTTTTGAATCGGAAAAAGAAAAGATAGAGAAGAGTCTGAAGATGCTGGAGAGTTAAGCACAACGATAACGAGAGAAAATGTGCCGTACAGAGAAGCATTCAATAGCTTGCTGTATTTGGCCAACACAATTATACCAGACATTTCATACTCGGTGAATATACTGAGTAGACATTAAATCGGCCCAACTTAAGATGATTGGAAAATGGTCAAACGGGTATTTCGATATTTACAACATACAAGAACCCTAAGATTAACTTACAGAGGTTGTAAAGATGGATTACAAGCCTATTCAAATGCAAGTTTGCCAGACTGTAAAGGCTCAATAACAACAGGTGGATATCTCCTAAGGTTGTATGGGGATACAGTTGCTTGGAAAACAAGAAAACACAATAATGTTGGTATTTCAACCTGCGAAGCAGAATACGTGGCAATGTGTGACGCAAGTTAAGAATTGATTGGACTAGAGCACTCTATAAGAATTACATTGTCTCGCACTTCAATGCCCGCGGATCTATGGTGTGACAACAAAGCCGCCGGAGCAAGTGCTAAGATAGATGGTGGCAAAAGACTGAGACACATGACCGAGATAAAGGCACACTCCGTTAAGGAATGTGTATCCAGAGAAAAAATAATTGTTAAATGGATTCCATCCAAGGAACAACTAGCAGATATTTTTACAAAACCCCTGCCGTTTAAACTGCATGAAAGACTAACGCAAGAAATTTTGAATGTTAATTAGCGTAAAGTGCATGATAATTAAATTTGAACTTGAGATAGTAAAATTAATAAATTAATAATAGATGGATAATGATGGTAGACATGCCGATTAATGTATTTTCTGTGTATGTTTTAGCTTGTCGCAATTAACCACAAGGAGTGATCCAGAAGCCTACGCGCTCCATATCATTAGCAGATTCATAATTCATTCATACTCAGTGTTGATGTTCAAATATATCTTTTCTTTTCATTTTAATAAATTCAGATACGAACGGGAGGGAGTGTTAGATGTATTGTTGGCACTCGTAACTGAGTTATTACGCTTGCGCAACAGCAAGAAGACGAGACGCCGTGACTCTGCACTTCAGCGGCAAGTAACTACGGTTTTGTTCCCTCTCACGCAGTCAGCCAGTCTGTTCACACACGCATTCTCTGTCTTCGCGATTCCTTTATAGTTTACCCTTCTTTTTCTGTTCGTTTAGCTACTATACTTTAGATAGTAAAGTGTTAAGATAGTTAAGCCTAAAGACTGCGTAAATAAACGTGTCTGAGTTTAATTCTAAATTTCGAGTGTTGTACTTTTATTCGCCAAGTCACTTGCTCAAAACCCATACTGCTAACATTTAACTTTAAAGCACGCCGGGTTACGTGATTATTAGTTTATTTATTTATTAATCATGTAGCAAGCTAAGTCACGTGGTTCTTAGTTTATTTATTTTTCGACACGCCACACAGTGGGAAAAATCGCCAAAAAGCTAGCCAAAATCCAATTTTTCAAATTTTGAATTAGACATTTTTTGTGATGTTTACTTTGTCTTGATACTTAAGAGCATATACACTTTTAAGTCTTACTAATATATAAAGCAAAGTCGCTAAAACCGTTGTAATCGCTAACCGCGAAAACTACTGAACCGATTTTGCTGAAATTTTGCACACTGATTCATGATACTTCCTAGATGGTTTTAGTATAGTTTTTATCTTAAAAAATTTAATAACAATAGCAATAAATGAGCTCAAAGTTTCGCAAAAATACGCCAGCTTATCACTTTAGTTCAGTAAAATCCGCTAAGTAGCGTCGACATAAAATCGAGGCTACCTACAACAGAATTAAATAAGTGTGGTTATAATACGCCGGAGCGTCTCGATAGTGATGCAGTCGTGCTTCGGCAGTTCAACGAGCTGCATAGAGAATGATGATGGTAGTCTTGCAGCTGGATATCCCGATTACGGACGACACTCTTCTGTAAAGGGGAAGGGACCTTGGTTCCCATTCACCCTGAATCTCGATGAGTACGATAAAAAAAAAATTCATTCCAACCGATAACGTCTCTGACATAATACCAGGAGACATATCTAACCGGGGCACAAACTGCACCAACTCTTCAGAGTTGTGTGGCAGTCCCACCATCCCGCCTGGTGCAGTCAGAGAATTTTTGGCTACAAATGTAAGACAGGTCAAACAGCTCTGAGGGGCACGGGCAGCCACAACGGCTACCTTCTTAGTCGTCGCGTCCCCAACACGCTTACCCACACGTTCCTATCTAACGATGAGCGGTTGGTTATCCGGGGAACGACCTGAAGACGAGATATTCTTTGGTCAGCGGCGTACCTTCCTCCATCACAGTCTTCGTACATAGAGACTCCCAGGGTAAGAATCAAACTACCCGTAGCCAGCTCTTCATCATCAGGAATAAATAATAGCCTGGACGTTTCACCACTGGCGCTTTTTAGGACCATTATAATTATTTACGTTCCCTACTTAACCATCAATTTCATCGGTTCTTTTCAGGGGCCACCTGAGTGTAAACCACCTTGCCAACAAATACATTTTTACTACTATTTCCGGAAGCGATTCGTCGACTAAAAGACTATATTAACTACAGACGGGCACTATTAAACCAAGTCAGCCATTCACTAGCAGACGTCACCAGCAGAGTTGTTCTTCGCAAGGATGGAAAACCCGGTGACCGACGACCCTATATTACCCTCTCGACTCTAAGCATTTAACCAGGAATCACTGATCCTCTCCAAGGTCTGCGCTGGGCAAACCTATATCAGCTATGAAGGAAAAAAGAACTTGAGCCAACGGGACAGCCTCCACTGGACAAGTATCACTCACCAATCTCCCCATCTAAGATCACCAAAACAACTGAATCTGCAAATAAAAAAGGTGCTTTAGATACCAACGTCTTCGACGTTATACTGGGAGACGTGGGGAAAGAGCACTACAACTAGCCCCAAAGCTTCGGACTTTGTAATTTTTCTCCCGATCAGTCTGGGTTTTCAGCAGCAGGCCAGAGA
The DNA here is from genome assembly GCF_036245765.1 of Copidosoma floridanum. Lineage (NCBI taxonomy): Eukaryota > Metazoa > Arthropoda > Insecta > Hymenoptera > Encyrtidae > Copidosoma > Copidosoma floridanum. The sequence continues at coordinate 2,883,867 of NW_028321879.1, forward strand.
AGATTACCCTGAGGTATCCAGGCAGTCACAGTTGCTGTTAACTGCAGTCAAGAAAGAGTTAACTTAAGAAGCTCACCAGTCTTTTTTAGGGCCATCGGACGTCGAACTACCTTGCCAACAAATATATTAGAACTTAACAAAGTTGACAGAAAACAATCTTTAGGGGTCACAAAAATTTTAAGCATGCCAAAAGTCGCAAGAGGGTGAATTGGAAGAAAAACTTCAAATGTATCTAACAAATACAATTTTACTTAGGCGTCAAGAAACTGACGCAGAAAATTTATCGAGATTGGAACAGCAGCGTCAAAATCGACAATTAAAGAATCCATTACGTGAGAGATCAGCTTTTTATGGTACTCTCACAGCAATCTCTGAAATCTTTAAAGATCCTACTTCAGATTTTTAAATAAGTAGAAAATGTATTTGTGTTTTTGTGGCAATAAAAATGTTGGGTTTAAGGTCTAGGACTTTGTTGCTCTGGTAATAAAGTTGTGAGATATGAGAAAAATAAGTTTTTTTTTAAATAAATTTTTTGTGAGTTTAAAATCTTAACAGCTTCAAAAAATAGCCCTTCTCGTGAATTACACGGGAGAAACTGTCAATCAACGGCTTTTTATGGACACTGATTATTTTATGGCATAAAGAACACACGGTACTTTTCAGCATAATTATTTTTTTGAATTTTCACTTCTTATTATTTGACCAAATAAACTATATGGATTTTGAAAAAATATGTTTTTAATAAGAAGATTTTTGTTCTGAGATGTGTCAGAAATATGTATAAAATTTCTAACTGAAAACGTTTTATATTACATGTCAACACACTACGGTGTTTTATTTAGTAAGTCTCGGGCAAAGCCGAAACGGGGGTATACGGGGCTGATAGTATTTAATAAAATAATTATCTTTTTTTAAACAACCACGTACCTAAACTGACTCCATGCTACTAGGTATAGTAATCGTGTAACTTAGAATTTCGCGCTGTTCGATTTAATTAGAACTAGCAAAGATAAGGTGCAGTTGCATAGTGCAAAGAAAGAAATCTATTAATAATCTAAAAAAATATTATTGTTACAAGTAAAGTAATATTTTCTTGTTAATTGTAAATTTTTCACGCGTATATAAACAATTTAACGATTAATAAAATAAAACGGTCTGAACTCCATTATGCTTACCTGAAGACCACTGGAAAATTAATTGCCGAAAAGAAAGTCGAAATTATACAGAATTCAATAGATAAATTTAATGTTTCTAACGATTGTTGTACAAGAAAACTCTTTAAGATTTTACAACAGATACAGTAAAAAATGAAATGCATCAAAACGTAATAATGATAGATTTTTTGTGAAAGAGCAAGACTGGTTAAGTACCGAAATATATTTTACATTTAACAGCCATTCACGTAAGTTTAATTTAGTCTTTCAATATAATATGCATTTATTATTATTATGATTAAATCATAGAAAAAGAAGAAAACGCAAAAAAAAAGGAAGAAAATCAAAGTCATTTGGCGAAAGTTCTGATCGTAGTAAAACACGGAAAACAGAATCTCTTCGTAGTTCAAATAGTGCAAATGCGTTAACGACTGCAGCATCAATCACCTTACGTTCTGATGGAAATAACGCTGCTACAAAACTGGTAAAGGAAACTACAGAAGGTTCTCCAAATCGCACAAAAAAAATTTTAGATTTATGCGAAAGCTCACATAATAACATTGCTAAGTATTCGCCGGAAGAGGCTTTAACTTTTATAATTAAAAACCACTTTATTGGGCGACAATATGAAGTCATACGTCAAAATGCAAGAGCAAAGAAGACACTTTCAACTGATGTTTTAAAATTATTAACAGATACTGGTTGTATTACAATTCCCGCTGACAAAGAAAACGAATCTAGTGATTCCAAATCAGAATTAGAGTTTGATTGAATACTTATGTTTAGTTTTGAGTTTTTAAAATTTTATTACAAGAAAAATAGATAAGATAAATAAAAGCTTATGAACAAAAAATTATTTCTTACTTTCGAATTGGATTTCTTTATTATACATCTAATAAAATATCATTAAGGGGTGAAGGGGGTAGATTTTTGTATGTTTGATAAGGAATTCGTAATCAGCGACCCCAAAAACCTTGAAAATGGTATACAACTTGATAACTTTATAAATTATGTGATATTTCATGCAAGGGGGTGATTCTTAAGGGGCAAAGGGGGTGAATTTTTGTATGTTTGATATGAAATTCGTAATCAGCGACTTTAAGAACCTTGAAAATGGTATACAACTTGATAACTTAATAAATTATGTAATATTTTGTGCAAGGGGTGGTTCTTAAGGACTGAAGGGGTGAATTGTTGTATGTTTGATATGAACTTCGTAATCAGTGACCTCAAAAACCCCTGAGTACTGAATTTTATATTAATTACTAAATTTTTCGATTTTTGGCTTGGACAGCTTTTTAGCGATTTTCCCCACTAGCGACACATTAGATGGCTCATAATCTTGTTTCCCACACACGATGTATCGAAAAGTTGTATACACCACACGTGCACTCGCTAGCGCTCTAGCTAATTTACTATTTTAATTCGGTTCTCCACTGGGTCAAGTTGTTTTTTTATTTACTTATTTATTAACTAAGAAGCACGCAGGTTCTAGTAGTTCATGATTTGATTGTTTATTATACAAGTTGCCTACTGGGTCATAAAGTTTTAAATTTATTCGCTTATTGATGAAAAAGCGTGCTGGGTCACGTAGTTATTAATTTCTTTGTTTATTAATCAAAGAGCCCAGTGAGTCATGTGGTTTCAAGTTTATTTTCTTATTAACTAGGTAGCAAACTTACTAGGTCACGTAGTTATTAGTTTACTTATTTATTAACTTAGAAGTGCACTTTATCATGTGGTTCAAGATTTGTTTCATTATAAGTAAGAGGCGTGCTGGATCACGTGGTTTAAGATTTATTCGTTTAATAATTCACGAGCGTATTGGATTACGTAGCGTTGGTTTTTTGCACTTTTGTCCATGCAGCTAATTTGCATTACACACCATTTATATTGTATTGCTGCAGTCCGAACACCATGTATCATGTATACTTATACATGCAGTCATGGTACAGGGCTTTATTACACGTGCAGTGTACTAACTACACGTATAGTACATTTATTACAAGTGTAGCGAGGTAGACTCCAATTTGCTAAGTGTAGTATCATGTCTGCTCTACAATCTTTGTTCAATCTTTTGATAGTCATTGATTTACAAATATGTTACTGGTAACTGCAGTACCACCAGAAGCAGACACGTTACTTTCGATTCAAGGTTGGATTAGTCGGGTTTCACCACGGGTATAAAATAACGGATTTTTTTTTTTTTTTAATAATTTTATGCGAAAAATCAATTGTGCGCAAAAAAGGCTATCGGACGCTGATTGTGCGTCAAAAAATCTGTTGATTTCTATAAATATAATGATAAAATTTTTTTTTTTTTACGTAGTTTAACTCATTTTTTCCAACGCAACAAATGAACGCTTTTTATTCATTATTTGAACAATTTTTTTGGCACATCACCCATTTACAGCTTATTTTGTGCATTTTTAAACGTGCAATCGATTTGTCAAAAAGTTATTACATTTCTTAATAACCGGGTATCAGATTTACAGAGCTGTAACTCTCTAGTAAAAAGAGAAAAGTTCCTATCATTGTTGACATCTCAATGCATAATTGTGCGTACTGTTTGATCTAGTTTATGAGTACTTTGTTCACAAGTACTTGCTTAACTGATGAAATAAGCATTGTTGATAGCCTTTTGTAATTTTTACGGAGTGGCTATTTGTATGTACCCTCAGAATTAACTTTAGTGTTAGTATGTACTGACAGACTAATAAAAATCCAATTATTACGGTTAGGGTCATCTTTACCATTTTTTGTAAATGCTGGTTTTTGTTTTACATTTCTGTTTTGATTACTTGACTGAAGAATTAATTTATTTCATGTTCAGTAGGTCATCTTGACACTGTCGTTGCTAGAAAAATAAAGAACTTTTATGAAAGAGCACCGATTCATCTCAATGTCATCAAGACTTTTATCTAAACATCAGAAGAAGCTCTAAATATATGCATCCAAAGTTCGTAATCAAGAAAAAGTGAGCTTCACTTATTGCATTAGGAAAATTCTTTTAAGACTGTTAATAAATATACTGCCAGTAAAGAATAAGTTCTAATTTAAAAGTCTCACCACAGGGAGTATTCAATAATTTTTTAACAAAAGGCATCTTTGTGAATGCTCCATCCTCAGGAATTCAAGTGGTCAGAGTACGTATAACTAATACTTAAAAGTCGAACAATCATATATATTAATCATAACATATCATTTTTTGAAATTTTGTTTTATTTGCACCTACAAGCGAATGCTTTCTTATCACATATACACTTTAAGCTGTTTTAGTTGTAGCAACAAAAAATTTCACTGAGCTTTTCCTTCCTCTGTTTAAAAGTACCAATACTATTACGCTACAATATATTAGCCATTTAACAAAGTTAATTTGACCATCAGCTGATTAAGATGTCTACAGCTTTCTCATAACTGGCTGTAACCATTTTAATACTTAATACATTACAATCATAATTCGGAATTATTTTTTAAAACCTCTCCTAGAACTCTTATTGTATTTAAATTAAATAAACGTTTTTTTTTTTAAATCGAGTTACAATTTATTTTTCATGTCATGATTGGTAAAATTTACAATTTTTATACTTTAAGAAAATATTTAGAAAACGTTAAGTTTGTGATAGGGATATACTGTTTCTAGATATTGTGATATTTTAACATTAATTATGAGATTAGTTTTTTTCTCTTGTTCTTACTAATAAAAAGTTGCTCAATAACGTCTTAATACTTAATTTTAGGATGGTGCTATGATCATTATGTGAATTAATATAAATACCTTTCTAGAATTTAAAAAATTAGAAAAAGATTATTTTATCGACAAGAAATAAAACTTATATATTAGAGTTTTATATCAGGTAAATAAAGTTTTGGGATATAATCTTTTGTATGATTAAATTATACCTTTTAAAGTTACCACTTTCACAGTAGATTTTAAATAATCAACTATCTTGCTTTTCTACAGTCTTTAACAATTATTAGAAATGTCTTCAACGTTAAAAGTATCAAATTCTGATAAGCGTTGTAAATGTGATTTCATATTTCAAAAATCATGTGTTAGTCAAATAAAAACTAATAATACACGTTTTAAGGCTGATGCATTTTACGAGTAACTTGAATTAATAGTTGAGGTTGATCAGAAGTTATGCGATGAATGCAGAAGACTGGTATTTTTTGGTACATCAAAAAATCTAAATCAAGTTAAAACTGAGAGTTGAAGTTCCTAAACGCATTCTTCAACACCTACTTCAACAGAGTCTTCACAAAATTCAAGGGAAAATCTATTTGAATACCTACATTAAGATGTTTGCAATGATCCAGTGATAGAACTACCTTTGAAAAGATCGATTGACAGTCATGGTTACCGTTGTTTGTGTAATGACACTAAAGGTTTAATTCTTGTACCACTAGAAGCTAGATTACAATGTTTTTAAATAATGCAAATATTTATACCTAATGGGAATTGTACTTATCTCAAGCATTTGTTGCATAAGAGATTTTATGAAGATGATTCAAGATTAATACAAGTCTACAACAATTCCAGTTACTTACCTGCCAAAATATTATCAATTTTCTGACAAAAACATCAGATTTGTCATCTCAAACACTTTTGGAAAGAATGACATCGTTAGAATTGGGCGATCAGCATATAAAGTCATTTACAAGACTTACTTATGATGATTTAGAGAAATTATGTGATAAGTTGACTTCTATGAGAAATCCAGGAAAAAGGAACAGATTTCAATCTACGTACTAGTGCATCTAATAACATGATTTTCAGTATTTTCGAAATTAAATGAGAACAGTTGGTGTTTGACTTTTGTAATGCAGTGTGAGATTCATTTGGAAAAAACGTTTTGCTTTTAAACTTTAATGTTAAAAGTTATTCAAGAGAAAGCCTCATTATCAATCATACTACTATTTTAAATACTAATGTAAAAAAACTTTTAAATGTATCAGATGAATTCGTCTCTATTTTTGATGGTACATACTTAAGACACCAAAAGAGCAAAAATAAGGATTATCGAAAAACGTCATATTCTGGTCACAAAAAAGTGCCTTAATGTAAAGCTTTTACAATTGTTACAACAGATGTCTTTGTTGTTAATCTACCTGGACTCTTTTCAGCAACTGAAAATCATGCAAGTATAATGAAAAAGGTGATGTTATATCCTAATGAAATTAAAAATATAATGATACTTGGAGACATCTGCATCGTATACCGAGGTTTTAGAGACGTAGTTTCATATTTAAAACAACTTGGCTTTAGAGTTTTAATGCCTGCATTAAAAGCAAGAAAATCCAGTTAACTACTGAAGAAGCTAACGAATCTCGTTACACAACAAATTTAAGGTGGGTTGTTAAAGCTACTCATAAAACTTTAGGAAATTAAATATAAAGTTCTTTATAACCAATCGAATGGCAAACTCCTTTCTAAAGCTGGCTCTTACTGCAAAATAGCGTATTTTCTGAATAATTAGTATGGAAAATAATTGAATACTGACGAGAGATTGCAGAATTTGATCATAGCGTTACGTCGGAACTTCTATAAGTGAAGGGTGGAACTCGTAGATTCATTCTACTAACAAATAAATTTTGTTTTTGTTCGTCAGGAACCAGCCATCGGCCCAAAGGCCTTATTTGCTTTTACTTACAGTATACTTTTCTTTGAAATTGTTGACTCGGCCTTGTGGTGTTAGATTTCACCAAGCGATATATATATGAAGTGGTGTACGCTGAGCTGGCGTTAACTTACTGTTAAAGTTTATGTCGTATGTTATACGGTACTGCTTGCGCGCACGCTGTCGCAAGATCTTACAAGGTTGACCACAACGATGTTCCTAATCCTACACGAGAGCACTCGTGACGATGATAACAATTAGGCTTCTGCTTTTAACGTTGGAACCCAAGTCGACAGTCCTTTCGTTCTTGTTCCTCCTTCACTTTTAGGCAAGTTTACAGTGACCTGGTTTGCTTAAACTTTTCTCACACAGCTTAGTCACCAAAGTAAGTCTTACATTTGCTTGAAATGCACGCTTTTAACACGTAGCTTAATCACCGAACTAAGTCTTACATCCGCTTAAAAGACGCAACAGAACTCACTCTCTAATCCTTATAGTTACTTTGGAGCACTTGATGAAAGAGAAAAGACGAATATTGTTATGTGCGAGGAGTTTTTATACTCATGCACTTAAGAAGGACGCGTCAAGTTGGGGATCCGAACGACCAATCACAGCTTAACCTAATTAGCCTCGACTGACATGAGCACAGTCTTGGGGCAATAATTTCACAGTAACAAATGGTTAAAACTGCTGATCTCTCGGATTTTACATTAAGTGAGAGTTGCTGTCGAAATCGTGTATGTTATTCCTTGTGTTCATCCGCAGTAAAGAATGTTGAAATTTTTGATTAGTCACATTATTTGGTGTACTTGTGCGAATTGATTTTGTAAGATGAGCGTTTTGTAAGATTGTTTGAGGTTGCACGCGTAGTTCAGGTTTTGCGACGGTAGCTTGTTTCAAAAGAAATTAGTTATATGGCATGCGATTGCAGAAACAGGTATACCCCTCGATGGTTCGAGATCGCTGAGCTTTTGCTTTTTATAATTTAAAAACGAAACACTGTGTTTTGAAGTAATAAATATTAAGTATATGACATGGGATGTCACAATAGACAGAATGGTATCTCTTAAAAATACTGAAAATACGTTAGCAACAGAAGCAGAAAACTCAAGATGGTCAAAAAGAAGTAGTTTAACTGTAAAATTAACATACGAAGAGCTATCAAATTTTCCTGAGAAAACTGAGAAAAATTTGAAAGTATGTTTTTCATATTCTTATACGCTGAGCCAAGCTGCTTCTTATTTAGCAGAAATGCTAGATAAATCTGATAATCTACATTTAAAATATATAAAAATGCATCCAGATATGATCAAGGTGTTTGTAAAATCAAGATATGTCAATAGAAGAACCTATGAGTGTTACATCCAATATAAACCTGATACTATAGGGTACAGTGGTATCTTACGCCATGCATGTGATTGTGCAAATGGTTTAAGGACTAGAGTGCACGACACATATTATCAATGTATTTTTTCCGCACAATGCGATAAACAAATTTGTCTTCAGCGAAAATGTAATAGGGTTTAAGAAAATGCAAAAAATTGTCTAAAAAACCGGGTTTTTTTATTTTTGGAAATGTTTTACTAACTTTATCTTAACTTTTTTATCACCATTCAAAAGAACGGGAACAACAAAAATACATCAAAAACATGTTATTAAAAAGTAGCCGGCTTTTAAAAACCTTACCTTTAAACAGATTGAAATATTAAAAGTTTTTTTTTGAGCACAGTTTAACTTGGAAAGTTTGGAAAAAATTATGCTTATTTGCACTAAAAATATACACTACTATAGATTTCTCAGATTTTTTTAATTAATAATGCGCCTGAAAAAAAAAATCAAAAAATGACGGTTTAAAGGTTAGGGGCGTACAGGACTGACATAGAGATCTTAAAATTTGGCTGAGGGTGTCTTTTTGCATGATTTTTGTAGTGTCAAGTCAGATTGTTGATTCCTTTAAGGGCAGATTTGACCCCTTGCCAGCCACAGTCTTTCACTCCTAATCATAAGACGATCACGATATAGCAATGACCCATATAACTCAAAAACCCAAAAAAGTTTAAACAAGTTGTAAACGCACTGCAAATGACGTAGAATAGGGAAAATAATGTAAAACGTAACTACGCTTCTAGCACAAGTAAAACAAATTCATTATAACTAAATACTTTTTATCCTCCAAGATGAAATATATAAAAAAATTTTTTGTAGAAATTACATCAAGTCAAATAACTCCAAATTAAGAAACGTCAATTATAATTAGCTAACTGCAAGTGATAATAATATGACATACGGTAGTATCAGTTAGTACGTACAATCATAATACGTACTATTATTTTTCGTAATCCAGAATTAACAATGTCCAGTGTTAAAACGGAAAAATGACCAAAAAATACTAAAATGTGTAAAAAGAATGCTATTATTAGCTGTACGCCACTGATAACGACTACACAAGCGGTAATATTAATTAATTAATACAACAGTTACACGTTACATGATTTTCTGTCTTCTGAAATGGAGAATTTTTAGTGTTACATCGAAAAAATGACAAATAAAATACCAAAGTTTAAAAAAAAACTTATATTTCTCACTGTACGCCACTGATAATGACTAGACATGTGGTAATATTAAGTTGTACATACAGCAGAAATACGTTGTATTATTTTTCATCTACCGGAATTCACAACTTCCAGTGTTATAATGGAAAAATATCCAGAAAGTATCGAAATCCAGGAAATATATGTTATTACTAGCTGTACGCCACTGATAATGACTGAACATACGGTACTATCGAAAGTACATACAACAGTTATACGTTCCGTGATTTTATATTTTCTGGAATTCACAATTTTTAGTGTTACATCAAAAAACTGTAACTGTGTTACTCGTTTAGACATGTGGAAATATCGATGTGTACGAGTGGCAGAAATATCGTCTATTATTTTTTGTCTTCCTGAATTTACTGCTCTTGCGACTATAGGTACAGTTCAAACATTTGTAAGCCCTAAGGGCTGTTATTTGTCAACTTTTTTGGGTTTTAAAATATTTGTTGGCAAGGTACTTAGACGTTTAATGGCCCTGAAACAGACCAATGAGCCAAATTCATGCTTGCCTGGAGTTTCCAGCGAACGTAATTCAGGATACCTCAGGGTAATATTCTCTGGCTTATTGTTTTATCACCAGACTAATCAAAAGGTTAACTTCTAAAAGCTTTGGAGCTAGTTATAGAGCTCTTTTCCAAGGTCCCCTAGTGTTACGCTACAGACATTGGTGTCTAAAGCACCTTTTTTTTGCAGAGCACAGTCGTTTTGTTAACATAAGGTGGAGAGATTGGTTCGTAATGCTTGCCTTTTGGAGACTGCCTCATTTGCTTAAGTTTATTTTTGATGTGAAAAAATTGTATACAAGGTTTGGATTTTCAGCTTGGGCAGTGAAAATTTTCAAAGCGCAACTCTTTTTCCGTTACGCCTATATAGATATACTAATACCGTTCTCTCTTTACCAAGGAGCAATGAGTTTACGCTGCTGCCAGCCGAAATATATAAATATACTATATCATATTCATCGACAAGCAGCTACGTATACATGCGCACGCATATACACATACATTGTTAATGATAAAATATGATTTAAATAAAAGGTTAAGTATACGGAATTTTAATTTTTTTTTCTAATACAACGTTTACTACATCTACGAGTTGAAAGTTTGTAAATTTGCAGAGATAGATGTACAAAATTTATTTCATAGTTTACATGTGTGTATTTAATTACTCCTTGAAAAAAACACTCTTATCAAACAAGGAGACAGTCCGGCTTCCGAATGACAAATTTTATTGAAACTTGGCAGACTGATATTTTGTATCGTATGATTTTTTTCGATGGCCACATTAATAAATAAGACTTTAGTGAAAAAACCCTGTGCCGTAGTAGCTACCACAATCGCGTGGAAAGAGTTAAGATATATTCGAATGCTGTCTTTAATCTTTCAGACTGGCGTAAGTGCAAGAAAGAAGCAACGATAGTTCTTCCTCTCATACTTGGACTCATATAGTATTATCTTTTACAACTACGCCATTCTGACAGACTTAAGACCCCAGGTAAATATACCCTCAAGCTCCAGTACAGGAAAGCATCACACTGTGCAAAAATATACATATAGATGTCATACTGTGACACCGTAAAGGCACTGGCGGCTCATCAGACCCACAGTAGCTAACTGCATCGCTCACTTTGTTGTAAGCGAGTATTCATTGGATATTTAATCACGTCTCAGCACTGTCAGCTATTATTGCAGGATTTTTTCAGTGTAGCATTGATAAGCCTCTTCACATTATCTTACCCAGGGGCAGTAGCACGTAACTTTGCTTGTTTCCGTCTTGCAGATTTGGACAACATGTTTATGACTTTATGGTAACTTACGACGTATTAAAGATGAAAATAGTATGTCCAGATCTTTTGAATAGAAGCACACCAAGTTACGTGCTACCACCCGAGAGACTTCACTGTTTCATTGTTAGTTCTCATTGAAAAAAGTAAATATAAATATTTGTAACACAATATCCTTTTAATAATTGGATGTCAGTTTTGTTTTAGTAAATAAATAATATATAAATATTCCACGTCAGAAAAAAAAATTGGATACTCCCATGCAACAACAATACAGAAAACGTAGAAAAGCACAGGCTTCACTATCAGCTAGATTTAAATGACTTACCATTGTTAAATTTAAAATTATAGTAATGTTCGTAAATAGTATTGGTAGGTTGACGATATACTAATACGCATGGGTACTATACGTTATAAAGCTGAATATATTTTTGTTACCATCCAGGGTATTGTTTTATTAATAATCAATTATGAAAATAATCCCTACTTTTAAGTATTAATTGTTTTACATAAATTTAATTTTTAAATATCGTGCGCAATTTAAATTTTAAACTTTGCGCCTGATAATATAGCCTACCATCCGTTAGTTGGCAACTATACTAGTTTCTGAAAAACATTGCAAGTATTAAAGCGACTCTTAGTATATAAAAAGGACTGTGTGACGACTTAAAATCATCCACTCAGATCACCCAACCCTCAGCCAACATTAAGCCGTTGCTTTTGCCTCGGGAATCATGAAAGAATCACCTTAATTTCAATCGTTTTATGTAAAAAAGTAAATAGTAATAATTGATTAAACAATACCCCAGATAATAAAATTTTAGTTTCTAAATTTATGTGTCAGAAGAAGGTACAGTGAACCGAAACAATTATAACACATATATTGGTAATAAATTGTGAAGATTCCCGTATAAACTCGTTTTTATTAATTTTGATGTAAAGGATTTTTGTTTAGGTTTAAATGTTTGCATCTCTTTTGGTCATGTTATCTGTTACCAAGCGAACGCCCATGTATTCAGCGCATTTTCTAATTACCGCATTATATCGAGTCACACGGAAGTAAACTCAGTTGAAGTTTGTTTGGATACTGTGATGCATTCTTAAATTAGTTCAATGTTTTGTGTACAAAAGCTTGGTCTTGTAAAAAATGATGTGTAGTAAAGTTTCCTAATAAAGCCTTCCACATAAGTTTCCTTGGTCTTCTTCTAGATACGGCAAATTAAAAATTAGAAAGTCTCATCATTAAATCTCAAATAAACTAAAATCTTGATTTTGAACTGTTGGCATGTACGACTTTTCAATAGGCTGTATATATAGTATGTGAGACAGCGCCACAGGCAAGGTGATACTTGCGGGCCCTGTAGTCAGTACAGTGTAAGCCACCGTGCCTTCCACACCTCTCGTCGTTTCTAGATTCATTGTCTTTGTCTGATAAGTCGGTTATAAGTCTGTAAAGTCTGTGAATTGTATCTGTTGTGTTCTACGTCGGTCGGCAGTTTTTATTAAATAAACTTTTTGTTTATCTTGTAATACTAGTTTTTATTATTTCGCGCACCCCCTTTACTCACACCTCTACAGGTTACGGGCCCCAGACTCGCTTCCACCGCGCGTGATCTTTGTTTTGTGTGGGCGAAAGTGATAAAAGGGAGGATGGCGGAAAGGGCTGAAACAACAAGAGATGGACGGGAGAGTCCGATCGAGGAAGCGGCCGAGAGAGTGACCCCTGGTGACCAGACCGAGTCCGTTGTCGACCAGGCGTTGTCGACGCCGGTCGAGGAAAGGGGAGCAAATTTGGACGCCGGAACCGAGATCAGCGGTAGGTCAACACTTTGTCTTTTTCTTGAGTGATGCCTAGGTTGGACGCTACGACGTCAGGTAAAAAAGGGGATTTCTTGTGCATTCTGAGAAATGCGCGGGATTCCAAGAAACACGTGGCGTCAATAGCGCGACACGCGCATGCAAGAGCGGGGCGGATCGAGAGGGGGACAACATAAGGCAGCTGAGGAAAGAGTTCGGTCTCTCTCTCTCCCTCTCGTGATGACGCGAGGCTTTTTGACTGAAGGCATATTACGAGGCCGTTTGTGTTTTGTTTTCGTGCTTTCTCGAGTCTCTTGTTCTTGTCGCCTCGACTGTTGTGTGCGCGTTACAATATAAATGTCTGAACTGGGAAAGTTTGAACGTGTGTCGGCAGAAAATTATATATGTCCTTTCCCGGTGTTTTTAATTGATTGAACTCTAGGCAATAAATATTCAAGGCGGTTTTCAGATTTAGTCAGAAAAGGCTGATATTTTAAAAGTTTACATTTTCTTTTAGACGAGCAAACTATCGATGCTCTGTCGAGAATATGTCGGGGAATTTCATCCCAAGTCAAGTCAGAGGGGCGACAACAAGCTGCTATCTTGTTGGTGGATAAAAGGGGAATAATGGCATGTGTCGGGCAAAGAGATATTCCCGCCAAAGGTGTGTAAACGAAATTATTTTCCGTGTGACTCGCACAGTCACGTTAGACTTGTGTTCGGTCGCGCGCGGCTGTGTGAGTGCCCAGCGTGCAATCGTGCTTTGTGTTCAAGCACGAGAACACGCTTCGGGCCACGTTGACTAGATTCGGCTTGCGTTCGGTCGATTTCTAGTTGACTCCCTGAAAACAATGTCCGTCTTTTGTTTTAGATTACCTGATCGGTGACGATTACAAATACATCGTTGAATTCCTATGTAAAAAGGGAGGCAAAGTGACGTTGCCAGAAAATCTATTCAGGGAAGACGGGGAATGCGAGGAACCTGCTCGTGATGAACCCGGGTTATTTGAAAAGTCGGTCGATGTGTTTAAAATGTCAGATGAGAAAAAGTCCGAAATGTCAGAAGTCCGAAACTTTGATGAGATAAATGTAGACAGTGAAAATCTTTGGCAGAAATTAGGCGGAAATGAGTCTGTACACGAAGCACCCCCCTCTTCCCCGTCGCGCACACCGGAAAATACCCAACTTAAAATAAAGAAAGTGCAAACCATTGAAAACAAATATAAATGGATAAACGTCAGCAAAACGAAGTTGCATATGGCAGATAAACAGAAAAATGAAAATTTTTCAGAAAACACCATGCTGGCCAGGTTCGACTCAATGTTGGCCGCGATTAGTCAGATGATCGAAAGGCAGGAGAAAGCAAACGAGGAGGCAAGGAAGGCAGAGGAAGAACGGGCAAGGAAGGCAGAGGAAGAAAGGCAGGAGGCTGAGAGAACAAGGGAGGAGATATTTATGGTCATGCGCAATTTTGACCAGAGGTTGTCCCGGTTGGGCGAGCGGGTGAACAGGGTCGAGTCATCCGAGGCCCAATCGTCAACCGGGGCACCCCTGCAGTCATCAACTCCTCGCAACGACAGAAGACGGGTGAGTCTGCAAGACAAATTGAAAATGTTCTTGAATGACACAAAAAATGAAAATCTGTCAAAAGGCAGCGCGGAACTTCTCGCGACAACCATCAGTCAAATACATAAATTCGGCCGTGATACTCAACACATATACAATTACCATCTGTCTAAAGATATGAAGTTCGAAGTTTTTCTCGATAAATTTAAGTCTGAACTCCGGTCTAAAGGATTATTATATGTCATTGATTCTTCGATTAAAAATACGGAATTTACTAACGAAGACATGATCAAAGAAGACAAATTAAAAGTCAGAGATATTTTATTAAATAGAGTAACAGAAAAATATCATTTAAGAACTTTTCATCTGCAAGATCCGGTTGTAATATTAGAAAGTCTGAAAGAACTTAAAAAGGGGGAGACGCCCCTTACAACGGCCGCGATTCGTAAAAAATTGTATGAAATTAAATTTTACAAAGGGAAAGAATCCGTTGCTAAATTCATAGAAAAATTTGAGGAACTGGTCAGAAATTATGAGACTGTAAGTACGTCTGGTCCCTTTTCTGAAGAAGAAAAGCGAGATGCTTTTTATACTGCCGTAATCGGAGCGGTACCTAGCGTGCAGGTGACAGACTTTACGCTTAAAATGCAAAGCAGAGATGGAAAGGGTATGACATATGAAAACCTCATGTCATACATGTTAAAGGTCGAGTCAGAAGGCCTAGCAGAAGCCACTGGAGGTCGCCCCACGAGGGCAGCTTTGACTGCCTCTTGGCCCCAGGACCGTCTCCGTTGCTTCAACTGTGATGACTGGGATCACATGGCTGACAAGTGTCCGAAGGCAGGTACCGGACTCAAGAAGTGTTACACGTGTGGCACGTTCGTGTATGACATCCCGGCTCACAAGAGAAGCAGCCCGAGATGTGGTGAGCAAAATAAGTCTGATTCATGGGATTTTAAAAGGCAGGGCCGTAGAAGTCGAGGGAATCGAGGTGGCCGCGGCGGTGGCCGTGGCAGTGGCCGAGGCCGCTCCAATTCCCGAAACTTTGGGCAGAAAAGGGACTCTAGCAACGTCAGGGACGAAAAAGATCCCAAAAGGCAGAAAGTTTCTGACCAGGGCCGGGAGACGAAGGGAAAACGAGATGCTTCAGGGTCAAATAAAGGTGAGTCTCTGACGTTGATCGAGTCCCCCAATACTCTGTTTTCAAGTTCTGCAGGTTGGGTAAATAATTCAGAATCGGATGGAGAAAATAAAATTAAATTTATCGCTGATTCGGGAGCTACTGATCATTTTGCGAAGTCAGAAAAATTATTTACAAATATTGACAGAAACAAAATTGGTAAAATAAAATGTGCAAACTCAGACTCATCCGCAGACTTGAAAACGGAGGGAGTGGGAAATTTGCTGCTTAAAAATTGCAATAACGACGTTGAGTTGCAGGGAGTGGTGTGTGCTCGTGACTTGATCAGGAATTTATTGTCGCTTCGGAAATTTGCTGATATGGGCTTGTCAATCTATTTAGATGACAAGGAGATTAGTATTTTCGATCCTAATACGGAAAATGTCTGGATATCGGGAATATATGAAAAACCCTATTGGAAGGTTGAATTTGTTAAGTCGGACAACAAAAGAATGAAAGCCTTGACGGCTGAGTCAAAAGCACACACTATTCCTGAAAATTCAACTGCAGATATAAAATTAAATAATAAGTCGGAAAATTCAGAGAGCTCGGTCGGTAAGTTAAATAATGACAGTTTTGAAGATGTATTTTTAATAAATGACAGAAAATTTCATGAAGTCGGAAAAGTCCTGACCGAAGAAATAAAAGACATTCAAAGTCCGTTTAGCGAAAATTATAAAAAATTCAAAGATAACAACGGGGCCATGCTGTGGCATGTCAGACTGGGCCATGCTTCGTTGGGGTATCTAAGGGAACTGCAGAAAAACTATCCGGAAGTAAAAAGTCTGAAAGAAGCCATATTTGATGATGTGATTAAGACTTGTGATGTGTGTTTAAGAACAAAATCCCAAAAACTGCCTTTCCTTTCGGTACGCGAACGAGCATCCCAACCTCTACAAATAATTCATTCAGATACAATGGGAATTATTAGTCCACCCTCTTACCCAAAAAGATACAGATTTATTTCGGTATTTATTGATGATTATTCCAAATTTGCAATTGCTTACCCGATGAAAAACAAAAGTGATACGGGTGAATGTTTAGATAATTTTGTTAAAGGCTGTAGAAATCTTCTTGGGTTTAAAGCTAAAGTGTGTTATCTGAGGTCTGATCAGGGTACCAAGTACACGGGAGGCTCCGTGCGAAAAACATTAAATGACCTTGGAGCTGAACTCCAACTGAGTTGTCCGGATACCCCTGAACATAATGGCACGTCAGAAAGGCTGAACAAAACAATTCAAATGAAAGTCCGAGCTCTGATATGTGATTCGGGACTCCCGGAAAACATGTGGGACTTGGCACTAAACGCAGCTGTATTTGCGTACAATCGTACTCCGCTTTGCTCAAATAACATGGAAATCCCTTTAATGAAGCTGGCTCCGAATAAAAGGACAGACCTAAGTCAGATGAAAAGATTCGGCTGCATCGCGTATTTGAGAGTTCAGAGAAACACTGAAACTAAATTCCATGCAAAAGGGAAACGAGCAGTTATGGTAGGATACACGCCGACAGGGTATCGTCTGCTTTGTCCGGACGAAGGAAAGTTTTATGAAAGTCGGGACGTCAGATTAAAGAGCGTTTTGTGTATGGAGACGTTTTTGGTAAAAATTCAATTAAAAACTGGGAAACTGTGACTGTAGATATTAAATTAGACGAGTGGTTTTTAAAATTTGAAAAGGAAAGAGAAAAGACAGTGTCATCGGAGGAAGCGCCCCCGGTGGTACAACGGAAAAGAGGAAGGCCGAAAAGGCTGATAGAAACAATGGAGGCCAACTTGGTCCAAGAAAGTCGTGTAAAGGACGTCAGCTTTGCGGGCTTAGCTCTCGGGGAAGAATTAACAAAAGACCTAATTTTTAAGAACGGTGATACTGAAACGTCAGGAAATAATGCCATTTATGCGGAAGATCTAGTTTACCACTCTTTGCTGGCAGAAATAAATAAAGATCCAGCTTCATATAAAGAAGCAATGAAGGCTGTGGATAAAGAAGGCTGGAATCAAGCCATCCAAGAAGAACTTGACTCAATGGCAAAGAATCAAGTCTGGAAGTTGGTAAACAGACCTGCAGGACTGGTAAATGGTAAACGTCCGAATATCATCGATTCTCGATGGGTTCTTAAGAAAAAGGTAGATGCTCAAGGATGTGAGAAACACAAAGCACGGCTGGTAATACGGGGTTTTAAAGATAAAAATGAGTATGATCTTACGGAGACTTACGCCCCGGTGTCAAGACTGACTTTAATAAGGACTGCTTTGGCTGTAATCAATAAATTAAATTTAGATACATGTCAGCTTGACGTTAAAACGGCATTTTTAAATGGTACTCTTGACGACGAGATATATATGGAGTTACCAGAAGGTTTGGTCTGTTCCGATCTGGAAAAACAAAGCAAGGTATGCAAGCTTCAGAGAGCCCTCTACGGCCTTAAAGTCAGTCCGAAAAAATGGCATGAAAGATTCTCTGAGGCAGCAACGAAAATAGGTCTGAGATCTTATATCTTGGAACCTTGTCTGTTTACTTGGCATGAGGCAGACAAAATCCTGATATTGGTTCTCTATGTTCATGACATGCTTATAGCAAGTAATGATTCTGGCAAATTGAAGTCTGTGAAGGAAAGACTGCAAAGTGAGTTTGAAATGACTGACCTAGGAGAAGTTAAATCGTTTTTAGGCATTGAAGTCAGAAGAGACAGAGAAAACCAAGTTCTAACTTTAACCCAGACCAATTACATAAATAAGATACTTAAAAAGTTTGGGTTTGATGATTCTAAGCCAGTGAAAACTCCTATGGTCACAGGTCACGTGTTAAATCAACAAAGAAAACAAAGAGAGCAATCAGAAAGGCAGATTGACTTGAATGAGTCCAGATCCACTGAAAGCGTTCCCTACCGGGAGGCTGTTGGGAGCTTATTATATGCTGCCAATACTGTACGTCCGGATATAAGCTATGCAGTGAATGTGCTGAGTAGGCATCAAATAAGTCCGACTAACGAAGACTGGAATATGGTTAAAAGAGTGTTTCGGTATCTGGCAGGGACCAAATCTTATGGTCTAAGATATTGTGGAAGGCAGCAAGGGCTGGAAGCATTCTCCGATGCCAGTTTTGGCGACTGTAAAGGGTCTCTAACCACAAGCGGTTACGTAATTAAAATCTTTGGAGACTCAGTGGCATGGAGAACTCACAAACAAACGTATGTGTCTTTGTCAACATGTCAGGCAGAGTATGTGTCGCTCAGTGAAGCATGTAGAGAAATGATGGCAGTTGATAATTCGATTAAAATCATACTGAATAATACTTTGTGTCCGGCAGATCTATGGTGCGACAATAAGGCAGCTGAGCAAAATGCTAAAATTATAGGCAGTGGTAAATTAAGACATATGACAGAAATTCATGAGCATTATGTTAAAGAATGTGTAAATTATGGTAGAGTAAACGTCAGATGGCTGAATACTAAAGAACAGATGGCCGATATATTCACAAAACCTCTACCGATCGAGCTCCATGAAAAATTTGCTAGCAGAATCGCGAACAGCTTTTGCGAATCTGACTGGTAACTAATAAGTTGTCTCTGTTTCAGATAGGCGATAAAGGAGCCATGGATTACTTGGGTGCATTCCCAGAGCCGTGGAGCCGAGTCAAGAACACACATTTATTTGTCTATTTATCCATTTTAAATTACAATTTTTGTCTAATATACTTAGCTATCTTAAGTCGGGAGGAAGTGTTGGCATGTACGACTTTTCAATAGGCTGTATATATAGTATGTGAGACAGCGCCACAGGCAAGGTGATACTTGCGGGCCCTGTAGTCAGTACAGTGTAAGCCACCGCGCCTTCCACACCTCTCGTCGTTTCTAGATTCATTGTCTTTGTCTGATAAGTCGGTTATAAGTCTGTAAAGTCTGTGAATTGTATCTGTTGTGTTCTACGTCGGTCGGCAGTTTTTATTAAATAAACTTTTTGTTTATCTTGTAATACTAGTTTTTATTATTTCGCGCACCCCCTTTACTCACACCTCTACATGAACAGACATTTGTCATTTTTATAGCAATTTCAAAATAAATATATCGTCCCTCGATCTTTCTTACAGTGTACGTATACCTTGGATGTAATTTCAAATGATAAATTCGTATTTTTCAAAAAATTGTTAATTCAATACGTTGATTTTTTCCATCATTTTTTATAGTAAAATTATTTTGGTAATTTACTGAAGAAATTTATAGAAATAATCAACTTAAGTCGTTACTTAGGAATTGTAAAACTTATCTACAGTAGGTATTAAAGTTTGCAATAAAACTTTTTCTGTTGTAACCTACTACTACGACTGAATACTCTAGATGTTTCATTTTGTAAAACTTTTTTTCAACTCAACAATAACATTTCTTGGATACAAAAAAAACAAGATAATTGGTCAAACTCCAAGTTACATGACGGACGGCAGAAATTCGAAGGGATAAACGGGTAATAAAGTAAAGCTTTTAAATTCTGATACTGGCATTGCTGCGTCATAATGTAACAGGTTAACTAAAATTGATGGCTGAAAAAATGCTGAGCACTCATGTCTCGTTTTTCAGTACAGATTGATGTTTAATTATTGTACAATAGCTATTGTGAATTATACTTAATGATTAAGATTACAAGTACTAATCGCTTGAATTCTTATAAAATTAGAGCAGATTGATGTCAAAATTGAGCGTTTTTTTACATAAGTAGGGTATACATAATGTCGAAATTTGATAACAACAGCCTTCCTTCGAAAGGAATGAGTTAGACAACATAAAATGTGTAGTGTTCTAGATGTAGTACCTTTTGATAACTTATATTCATACGCGTAGAATGAGAGTTGAATGTTACGAACTAATAAATATGACGTATGTGACGTGGAATATCGCACTAGAAAGTTTAGAAAACTCCTGTTCTACTATCAGATAACTGATTTTCAATAAATTATGCAGTTCTTCAAAATTATTTTAAAAAAACGATATTATTTTTCCTTTTGATGTAACAGCATTATTATTATAAGAATAGAAGATAACTATAGTAATTACATTACTTGCTTCTAAAGATGAATAAATTTTAAAATTTTTTTCAGGTAAAAGGCATTAAAGGCTGTTGATCATTCAAAAACGATAAAGCTTATAGAACTACTAAAAATGTTTATTTTATCTCAGTGTGTTAGACAGTTTTCATCTGACACAAGTTTAATTATCTTCTATAGGTCAATACTTAAAGACTATTTTAGGAATTAAAATTTCATAGAAGCATAAGTTTCTTGAGTTCGTGATGTCAAACAAATATTAAATGGCTTACACTATGCAAGATCAATAAAATAGAATTTACAAAAACCTTAAGCGATAATAACTACAAGTTTTTGAGTATGTGTGATTCTAGCGGAAATGATAATAAGTGAGCTTCTATAACTGCTTTGTAAGCAGCATTTCTAAAGAAATTCTGGACAACTGCAAATTACTCTTACAATGATCAAATCAAGACTCAAAAGTTTTTATGTATTTTAAAGTTTTCATGGATAAGTAATATAAAGAGTCACACCTTTGAAAATTTTGGAATTATATATTAATTATAGACTATATTACAGACTATAACCTACAATATACTAATGTTTAATAGATAACTATCTATTTACAAAATTAATAAATAAACGGCATTATTTTTAGTGGTTTTAAGAGTTTAACGTTTTTTTTTGGACCTATTATCATACAATATATGAAGAATATTACAGATGTCACGTACGATATCATAGCTACACGAACGTGCGTCCCCTCTTCCTTGGGCCTACTAAAGACAATTGTAGTGGGAGAGAGCAGAGGGATAAGTAGATACACAGAGGTGAAATTTGGATTAAGAGAGCTCGTACACTTACTGAACTAGTACAGTTCAATGCAATGAGGCTTCCACAGTCTGATGTTTGTGTTGATACAGTTTGACGCACCGCTAAGCTGTAAGAGCTCGAAGAGAGGGGGCGAGCGAGCCCAAGGCTTTGGGCTCTCTCATGACAATCCCGGAGGCTCACGGCCTGACGATAAATATAGATATATGTAGAGAGAGAAAAAGAGTCTGAGATGTGCAGACATATACGTATTACGTAACTGTATGTATAATACCTATATATATACGTATATGATACTTACGTATACAGCGACGTGCATGGCTAAAGATTCTAATCTTTTTAATGTTAAGATTATGAAAAACAATTATTTTAAATAAATAACACATACGTTTTTAAGGAAAAATAATAACATTAATAATTTTGTATACAGAGTTATTATTTTGTTATTATTCTGTAATTTAAAAGAAAGATTCGGACAAAGATTTAATTAAACATCATATCTTGTTGACATCATATCTTAACCTTATGTGTGTCATTAATAACTTCTCAAGTTCTATTATTTTTTGAAACAAAGCCTAACTAATCGAATTTCCTAACCTAACGTTTGGTTAGGAATAAAAAACAAATCTTACAGCATACTATATTATGTTATACTTGTATACAACAAACATACATGAAATTTATTGACGAAGGGAAAAAAATTGATACTTACTTACTCTTCATACGGTTACGGCTGATAATCGTTGAAACAGCATATATTTGTGCAGCTATTGTTTTCGTACAGTATGATCTACACGCAAAATTAATAGTTCATACACATATTACTTATACACTAATACGTATAAACTACTTAATAAAAAACATTCACAAGCTATACAGCGTATAAATAATTAAAACGGCAACAGCTGATGCGAGTCCATGCTTTGCACGCCATAAAAGAAAAAAGAAATGCAAACATATGCATATATAATTATGCATCATCAGTATAGCGCTGCACACCTTCCCTCACTCTCACTCTGACTATCTATGTATACATATACATCTACATTTATCGTCAGGCCGTGAGCCTCCGGGATTGTCATGAGAGAGTCCAAAGCCTTGGGCTCGCTCGCCCCCTTTCTTCGAGCTCTTATAGCTTAGCGGTGCGTCAAACTGTATCAACACAAGCATCGGACTGTAGTAGTCTTACAGTTGAGGAAGCTTGACATTTTGTTGGACTCTGACTACACAACTTTTGCACTCTCTCAACCCAAATTTTACCTCCATGTAGGATACTGAAGGGAGCTCTCTCTCTGGTTAGAACCGGCAAGAATGAAAGTTTTACACATGTGACGCGCTCCTCTCTCGTTTTGAATAAATAAAGAAGTTGATACTAGTTCCTTGACTATTTACTTCGTGCGCACCTCAAGGCCATAGAATCCCACGTAACACAGAAGTAAGAAAACACATTTTTTAGTTCCTCAGCAGTTACTAAAAAAAAAATTCCTATTTAGATACATTTGCGAAAATATTGAAGGCAGCTTATTCAAAAACACAATCATGGTTTGCTTATTTTTAATATGTAAAGGATCCTTTTTCCAGTCTATTTGTCACCCAACGTATCAAGTTACCGCCATAAAAGAAAAAAAAAGAGGAACATTAAATTTGTTATAGCAATTTAAAAATAATAAAATAAGAACAACTTCGGATTATTTGTTTTACAAAGAAAAAAAATATGTTTGTTCATGCGATTATAAAGTCACGCTTCGACTACAAAAAAGCGATTTAATTCCAGTTTAATTCATATTTCTTAGTTTGTTTAAGAGATCTTCAAAAATCTATTGAAGTGGGTCACATTATTTATTATACTCATAAACAAAAATGGACCTTGAAAGCTTAACAAAATTTTTAATTTAATAATGTTTCATTCAGGGCACCAGAGTGTTGAGGGCTGGCATGCGTAATGCGCAAGGGGGCGGAGCCTATATATTTACGGCTACAAACGTATGTATTCATATCGGAGTTCGTGAAGATAAGTAGGCTCTCTGTCTGGTTCTCTAAAATTGGAGTGGGGGCTGTGGGAGCAGTAGGGGGTTCAGAAGAAAGTCGCAATCTAATGATTATAAAATTGGGTATATTCTAATTCGATTCAGCGATAAGAAAGTCTTTTGTCTAATCAGAAGGGAGAACAGGATACAATTATAATTAACACTCGCGAGGGATACGTAAAATATGATAATATGTATTTAAAATTAAGGAATTACAACTTTTACTCACGCGTGTATGTGAGTGTGTATATGCGCATGTCGATCGCGGATGCTTGACGAGCTCACAGCGTAAAACTGCTACACAGGCATAACTACGCGCGCTATTTGAGGGCCACTGTCCCTTACAGAAAGCTATCTGTTAGAAGGTACATACAGTCACTGCAGGAAAAGGCTGTATCTTCTGGTTGATATAGCGTTGAGGAGCTTACAAACTCGAGTCAGCAGGCGTCCCTGCTGACCAAGAAGGAGATCCGTTTGACGCTGCCCATCGCGTCGCCTCGCTGACCTTGTATCGTCTTGATACTTTACGAACAGTGTCACCTGCTTTCTCAGAAGGATTAAAAAATCAGTACCAAAAGCTACGACAGGGAGTTGCTCGAAAAATGCCTGGGAAAGCAAACCCGGCAAAAATGCAACAACAGCAGTAACAACAACAAATAGCAGGGAAAACACTTCACGTGTGCTCACAGGCTCAAACTAATCTAAAGCTCTCCTGGCTATTTTTCGCCTCTTTTCCCTTCTATTTCCTTACCTAGTCCCTTTACATCTTTCCCCTAAATCTCCTACGTTACCTGAGACGGCCTAACGGTGGGGCATCGTTACAATGTATTAATACATACACAACACACACACGTATGTATACATATCATGGTCCGTAGAGAATGGTAGGGTTTTCATCAGGTTGCCTATAAATGGTGTAGCTGGTGTAAGAAAAAATGCGTAGGGGGAAGTAGAAGGTATGTGAGGGAGAAATGGGGGATCACGACTAAAATCGAGATGTGTCAAATGAAGGGAAAAAAATGACAGAATTGTACCTTATTTTATGAGAGTCTGTGGGTGAGCGGTAGGGGTTGAGTAGGGGGCTGTAGAAGATTTTGTAGAACTTCCCACACATTTAACTATATAATATAGGAATATATGTATATATATCTACCTATATTATACAGTTGTTGGTCAGGGTCATTCCACATAACCACCCCACTGACCCCTGACATAATAAGGTACAATTCATTTGGTTCCTTCATCATTTTTATCTAGTTGGTTTTTTAATGTAACCCACAAAAACCCCCTACCAATCCCCTACATACCCTACACCAACCCCCCATACAATTTCTATCGTCCACCAACGCTCTACCGACCTCCTGCACGATTTTTATTGTCCCTACACTGACCACCCACCTACATACTTGTACCCTCTACCTATGTAAGACGGTATCAACAATGATTAACATAACGTTCACACTATCCCATTTGGCTGTTTTTTAAGGTTCCAACAAAAGAAGCAGTAGCAAACCAGAAACGGGTAGCTTTTTTGGACGAAGTTAGTGTTGATATAAAAGCTTTGTACACATGTTATATGTTAAGTGCTTATTCATATACATGCTTTTATCATGTCATATAAATACATATAATGAATTATGAATTATACAATGTTATTAAATAATTTTCATGGGACAATTCAATGCACTGAAAGCTTTATACTTATTAATAAATTAAAAGATTTTTGGCATTATTGAAATAAAATTATCTTTGCATATGTTATTACCTAAGCAGTCATAACAATTATTTACAACATTAATTCGAATTTTCATAATAAATGGTTAAAATTATATAAATCCAAAATCATCACTAAGTATAAAGCCAATCTATTTTCCTCTTGGGCGAAGCGGAAAATAAGATGAAAAAAATTTAAACTTTAAGATTTGTACTTTCCTTTATTCGTAGAGTTGTTGTATATCCAAGATATTACAACTTAATATCAAATTGTTTTCGTAATGATATTATGGTAGAGTTAGACATAGAGAGTTTAATCTTATACATGTAAAAACAGTTATTAAAATTAGACAAAATTTAACATTTGCTTCAAATCTCGCGGGAGCGCGATGAGGTCAGTTTGAAACAGCAAACGAAGCCTCGACGACCGTGCTACTAGTTACTTCAGATTTACATACTCGAATTTTCAAATATTGAAAATTAAGTATTTGCCCGGTATGCCTGATGTATTTTAGTTCAATATAGTCTCTTTTATCCTACTTCACAGCTTTACCGAAAAACATAGATCAGAAAGTCGTTATATTAACAAAAACGAGGCATGTTTAACTAAAAATGCTTAAATTTATTTCCAAAATTTTTCTTGGCTCAGCCTTTACGAAAAGTGGTCTTATCGTTAAGTTAGCTACAAGCCCAATTTTTTCTGTGTATAATTAAAATAGGCGTGTTCTTAAAATCAAGCAGAGCTGCCAACAGTGTGATATCGACTAAAGGTATTTCCAAATTCGACAGTAGGTAGCACGCAGTGTTATGCGCGTAGTATCAGATGTTTTATAAATGTATATATTGAGTGCTCATATTTTTTTGAGATTAGTATACACTTAAATTACAAAAAACAGTATGCACAGATATATTTTACATCCATAACTATGAGTTTAAGTGTTTGGACTCAGAGTAGAGTGTCTAGCGCCAGATCAGGAAAATTTTCACGGTTTTTCTCGACTACTTATCTTAAATTTCCCGGTTATATGGTTTTGGTCCAGTGTTTTTATGTAAAATAATAAAAAATCAGTTAAAATTCACAAAATATTATATCGTCACATGAATGCAAATCAGAAACAAAGTGTAGTTAATCAAATCTATTACAGGCCCTTTGAAAAGAACGTAAATCTTTTGAATATACATGTTAAATTATTTAAAGCCCTTGCTACTGCAGGTTAAAAGTGGAAACGATCATTTCTTTAATCATTCAATTTTGGATTCCAAATCAGCGGCGACCAACTGCGCCCTCTGAAGAAGTCTATTCTTCATCTTTTCTAGCTCAAGAACTTCAGACTCCTGCTTCGGCATGGCTGTAAGAGAAACTGACTCAGCTTTTTTCTCCAAAGTGCGATTTACTCTAGCTTCTTTTTTCTCATGGCCTGGATCATTTCTTTGGTCACATCCACGTTAAGAACACCACCAATGGTTGCAACAGCATCATACACAGCACGAATGCCGATAATTGACTCCTCACGTTGGTTCACAACAATGCAATCGGCGTTTAAAGAAAAACCACGTTCTAATAACGCATTACCATGAAATAACACCAATGATATCTTGATAAAACCTTTCAAGTCATTTTTAGAAGTCATGACAGAAGATGCTGATGCTACAAGATCCATCCACAAGGAATCAAGCCGTGACTTACTGTAATCAAACGATTTAAAATTTGTAATCGTCAATTGCCGCTTTACCAAAGAAACACAGGAGTTTCTAATACGGTCTGCTTTGAAACCTGTCAGTAGACCCTTGGATGAAAGTTCTCTCAGCTCCACATCCATCTGTCTCGTTACAAGATTAGGAGTTTCGGTAACTACAAACGGATCCAAACAGGAACACCTCTCACAATTTTGTAGTTTAAGGGAGATCGCTCTTGAATCTTTTAGATCACTTGAACCAATATTTGCTGACAATCACTTCGAAACTCTTAAATTCGTGAATAGAAATTTTTCTCTCTAGTGAAACATTTTTAATGGCAGTTCGGACAAAGAAATCTAAATAAATGTTTTTGCTTAAAATTAAGTTCTCCTTCTTGGCAAGATCTATTTTTGTAACCATCGCTTCCTTCTGTAGAATGGACACACGCTCCATAAGAACTACGATAAAAAAAGTTAATTTCCTAAAAAGCAGTGGGGCCCTTGGCTTTTCTGACTGAAATTTAACTACAAACGGTTCTACTATAGGAGAAACGGAAGCAAAAAATGCAAGTTTAGTACCCACAGAAGAATTACTGAGACATATAACAACTCTGCTAAAATTTCTATGATTTTTGTTCAAAAGATTCTTTGATCTCTCGTTCTGAATCTCATAAACCCAATTCTACAAATGAGGAAGAAGGCTAAGTGCTCTTGTGGCTGGTTTTTTTATTTTATGTCCACTAGGTAAAGAAAAATTCCAAGAAAAAGATTTCTGATCCAGTTGTGCTAGTAAAATGGCCACGCCCGCGCCGTGCCGGAGAGTCTTTAAAAATTTAATGCAGTGCAATCAAAAACTCTTTCAGCTCCCATGTAACTGATGTAAGTCATGTTTTCAGTTAGCCATGGACTACGTAAAGCCCACAACTTCCTAATTCAAGAAGGTCAAAACCTCGGCTGTCTTTATATTATGTTTGAAGACCTCGTAGCATCTTAAGGTTCACAGCAGACTCATCCATCAATACTTGGACCACGTGACAACTTGGTCGACTTTGTCATCCTAAAATCTAACCGTTATATGCATTTTCTGCTTCTGGCAAAATGAATTCAAAGCTTCATTAAATCCTACGCTGATAAATTCACAGTGGTCAAGTCTTGACTGCAACTGCTGCTGGAAGTAAGGTGCTAATCCAAACACGATGGAGTAGGATACTTTATCTTTCTGAAGCTATATTTTCCTAGAAATTTTACTATCTGGGAACATGTAAGGGAAAAAGTAGCTGAATCAGCGGCAGTGCGGTAAGACAAACGTTTCATAAGTGCGTTTGGGCACCATAAAATCCCTGCTTTTGTGACATTATCCTGGTTGAGGAATTTCTGCATCAAAGATGCTGAGCATGGCGTGGATGTTTTCTGCTCTACCACCAACTGATCGACTGAAAGCGCCTCTGCCGGATTCATTTGCGGATCCTCTTGATGAGTCTGACTTGTGAGGGCAAAAGGGACGCTATCATATTTAAACGCCATTTATTTATTTTGTGGGTTTAGTTCATATTTTGTAATAATTTCTGAAGCCTTCATACACAGGCATGAATAGTATTTTTTCTAATAAATCTGTAGCCTTGAAAAGTTCTGAAGTCCAAACATAAAAACGGTCAAGTCTTTTTTGCGCAACAAACATTATGGAAGACACTCGTATTATAGTACTGCATGGTACTCGTAACATAATAAAATCAAACTAAGTAATATTGACTTGAAGTCAGTTCAGTTTAACCATCATGAATAAGGATCAGAGCAGTAATGGCTGGAGTAAGGAAGAAGAAGAAAATAAGCGACGATAAGAAGAGTGAGAAAAATTTATGAAGAGAAAAGCAGAGAAAAAAACGGAGAAAAGTTTTGAAAAAAATTATACAAAAAAATCAAAAGATAAGAATAAAGATTGGGTAATTGTTTAAGAAAGCTCTGCATTAATTAATGTGTCACATAAGCCGAGTCAAAAGCAATTTTGAAACTCACGTACAGTATCAAGAAATCTTGGCTGAAAAAACCTCGGTGGTAAGTATTTTACCAACAGAGAGTTTTCTCCTAACAATTAAGGGTATGAAAAGCTAAACAAAAATTTAAAAATTTTAATGAAGTAAAATGGAATATTTTGTGGATATGCAAGGTTTGAAGAAACCAGGTAATGATTACGTGCTTGAAGAATTGGCTACCCTTCCTCTCAGTGCAAATGATACGGAAGCACGAGTATTTTTTTTTAAAGCACCTTTTACCTGGCGTAAATTGCCAAAAAAGTATAAACATAAAAATGTATACCTTGAACTTTGCCATCGCGGACTAACGTGGGACTCAGGAAAAATTGAGTATACAGAGATTGGAAATATTTTACGGGGAAATCTTGAAAATGCAGTGAAAATATTTGTTATTGACAAGCTGAAACAAAAGTGGCTTGAAAGATTTGGCTTTGAAGTCACTAATATGACAGACTCTCCACCGTTTAAACTCCCAAGATTGGTCACCGGTTGCACTCATCACAACGGAGCCTACAAATCAATGTGTGCTCTTCATAATTTTAAGCTTATGAAAAAGTTCTATTTAAATATGGAATGGATCGACATTGATGATGATGTCAAAATCAATGGTTGATAACCAATTTCCATGGCATAAGCTGGAATTATGGCAATGTTCCTTATGAAGGAGGTCTGAGAGTTTTTAAAAACGAGCTGGTTGACGCTGAAAAGGTATACGTTAAGGGTCTCAAGAAAAAAAATCATCTTCAAGAGATAATACCATGCAGGTGATATTATTTTTTAATATAAAATTTATAATAAGCGAGTTGGTTACTTATCTTTCCTACCATTTAGAGTCATTAATATCGAGGAGTATAAATTTCCAGCCCTAGCAAAACTTACCAGGGGCTATTTGCCATGTCGATTCCACAGTTTTAGTATTAACTCTTCATGTGCTACAAGAAATATGCAGGCAATAAAAGATTAGATAATGCAGGATAATGTGTTAAATATTATGTACAAATTAGTTTTTTGCAATGAAAATATACTAGTATTTTAGGTATTAACTTACTATTTTGACTATATTTTTATCAAACAATTTTTCATTTTAATTTTGTACTGAAAATTTCTTTATCCCAAAAACCTTGTATACAACATAAGCACAAGCATAAGCATAAACAACGTATACAAAAAAACTTCCTGTAACTAAAGCATCGCAAACAGAGAGAGCTTCGCGTTCAAGTTGCTTGTGATATCAAAATAATGCAACACGCGCGGATAAAAAAAGATGTGCAAGAGAGAGCTCCATCTCACACAAAAACTCAAGCAGCGCGCCGATTATGCTAAGCAGCGCGCGCAGATAAAAGAAGCTGTGCAAGAAAGAGCTCTATCTCACACAAAAAAACTCAAGCAGCGTGCTGATTGTCTCAAGCAGCGGGCGCAGATAAAAAAAGCTGCGCAAGATCTCAATGTCCCACAAAACTCACGCAGCACGCACAGAGAGAGAAGTACAACTGCAGGAAAAGGGAGGTGTGTCGGAGTCGCCACGGCAATTGCAGCACAGGTATGTTGGAGTCGCCCTTATTTATATACTATCCTATTTATTTCATAATGCAAGTGAGAATTTTTTTAGAGGTTTAATAAAGTTGAAGAGAGATATCGTTGTACATGTGACATTATTCACATTCTTCGGAACCATTATGAGATAGGCAATTTATAAACCTCTATTAATTATACCCACCTATGCAGGCCTTGAATTAATGTCTGTGATCACTAAAATCGAATTGGTAACTTAGGAATTCTTGGGTATATACTAAATGCTCTTCAAGGTAGAAGAATTTTTATGAGCTCCTCTGTGCCGTTTTGTGTAGTGATTCTATGACTATCTTTAAAAATATCTGTTAGCGTATTAACATTTTAGATTAAATTACTTTTTCGACCTCAAAAATTCTGAGTAGCTCGAAATCAATAGGGTCGTAGTTTCAATGCATAGTAATAAAAGAAAAGCCTTTTTGCTTTCCAGTCAGTTAAATCGGCGGCTCACCAAGCCTACTTCCCGCATGCATGCTCCGCTGATTTTCTGGAAGCACGTTTAAAATGAAAAGGTACATTTTTTGCAATCGATTTTTAAGATACTCCTTATTGTTAAAAAAAAATGGCATTTTAGATAGGTGTGGAGTAAATATAGACGAAGAAAAATACGTTTGAAAAATGCTCCTACGTTGGCTAACAACTTATTTATGGCCATTTTTGTAGAGGACCTTTTTTCAGTTATTGCTGATTCGCGAAAAGTTTCAAACTGATCAGTCTGAAATTTTTTGCGTACATTAAGAGCTGTAATACCTACTTTATGTCCAAATTTCAGCTCTTAATATTTTACTGAACGCAAGTTCTTGAGTTTCGGAAAAATGGCTCAAAATGGCGGTTGTTTGCGATTTGCGAAAAAACGGCTGAGCCAATTTGGTCCCAACGTGGCTCCTTTTGTTTGTATTGAAACTGTGCAAATTTTTAATGTAAACTTTTTTATGTGAAATTTTTTGGTGTTCTTTTAGATGCAAAAAACCTGTTTTGGCCATTTTTGACATTTTTTTGGAGCCATGTCGGACATTTGAAGATGTTAAACTGTGTGTCAATTTGTTACCATGCATTAAAACTACTACCCTATTACTTTCAAGCTAATCAGAATCTTCGGGATATTGATATGACTTCTAGATAATTTTATCGTACTATTTGCTTTCATAGAGTATTCAGTCTCTCACGCACTCTATCCTTTAATACAATTAACATTTACACACAGTCCCACGTACGCTTCTAACTACACAATGCACAGTGGACTTACGCACTACATGCACAAACATTTACACCACAATAAGCTCCTCTAACTCTATGCCAGCACAACCCAATTTTCGAGCTAGGACCAAATACGTAGGTGCCTCTCCTCACATCCAGCCCGGGTACTTCAACCTTACAAGACATGCGCTCATGCGCAAAAGTTAGGAAATCCCCAGAATACTTTACGTCTTCAATTTTCTATGCTTTTATTATTCAGATGCATCTTCATTATTCACCGAATAACTACGACTCTATTCGTATGCTTCCCTCAAGATCACATATTTGCTTGCCATTTTTTATGGGCTTAACTTAATACAAAACTAACGAAAATCACAAGTACGCACACACGATACACAGCGAACTTACATACTACAAGCACATAAATTTAAACCAAAATTAGCTCCTCTAACTCTATTCCAGAACAAGCCAATTTTTAAGCTTCGTCCAAACGCATAGGTTCCACTCCTTTCATCCCTTTAAGAACGAGTTGGCCTATAAATTTTTCCATTTTTTTTTTTACCATTTCCTTTTATTTCTAGGTGCTTTTTGTCTTCTAGGGGAGTAGTACTAACGTGAGTTATTCTTAATAAAATTGTTGCCACAATGTGTTTTTAAAAAGAATTTATATTAAAATGGAAATCGGACAGTAAAAAATTATTGTTTTAGTATACGGGAAAAAGGCCAAAACGATGTTAAGAAGGTAAATTTATATCGATAGAAGGTGCAAGAACAAGCTTCTCGATTCTTTTAGGTTTTACATGTATAAATGCATCTTCTGCCATTAAAATATCATCGGATAATATAGAATATGGTTACTCACTTATATAAAATCTAGGCTCCACATGAATCTCATTCTCTATCTCAACCCCAACCAAGTTGAAAACTGTTTTCACTAGAAGCGTAAGAGATACTTATATTATATTACGCTCATTTTGTCCAACTTAAATCAATAACTGATTTTATCACATTGTATTGAGGGATAGCTGAATAGGCTAAAGATTTTATTTTTGCAAACTCGAGTATTCAATTCGTGATTAGGTAGTTTTAAAAATTATTTTGACACTCATTACTGATAAAAGAAGACGTAAAATAACATTTGTCAATCTAGTTCACCCCACAACTACATGAGTATGTATAGTTTGAGTATGTGTAACGTCAGAAGCAAAATTTTTGTACAGCATCATTGTCGTATTATCATTTGATATGATGCTGACAATGTTTCGCTTAAAAGGTACCACATGTTGCAGGATAACGACAAAGTAGTAACTTATATTAGTTAGTGGTATTTGAACCTATGACGACTACCCACATTGTGAAGCTCCACCTTGCCTGGCACCCGCTCTACAATTTCACCCAAAGTCACAGAGGGATCGGTATTTCAAAACTGTTTTGAAGTTGAACATCTGTAAGCACGTCCGCACGTGTGTGTGTATATATTATTATTATAAAATGAGACAGCGTTTGTTTGTATGCTTGCAAAAATCTAAAAAACTACTGAATTAATCGATCCTAAATTTTGACAGAAGTTCAATTACAACTTCTAATGTGTCATACGCCATTAAGATTAAAGATAACTTTAATAGAAATGTTTGTATTACTTATTAGAACTAACTGCAAAACAGCTCTGAAAGAGAGTTTCAACTTTTGACCGCTAGGAGGCGAGTGGTTGTGTTTTCAATGTTACTTTACATTGACTGAGCCGTTCCCGCAATCAATTTTATGGAGTTACTATTAAAAATCGTAGTAAGCTTCAGTATCGTGTGACGATCACGTTAAGCTACCAGTTGTATAGTGGTAGAGTTTTTGTCTTCCACCAGGAGGGCTAGGGTTCGATCCCTGCTCTATGCATTCGCGGCACCTCTGTGGGATTTTTTCTTCACATTATCATTATTTATTCACTCATTATCACTGTAATAGCTCCTGGCTCTTCGGTGTTTGTCATGCTGTCGCAGTCAGTAATAAACAACGATACTTACCAAAATTAAATACTCAGAAAACAAACATGAAATGTGGCATAACGGATTCCAATTAGATACCCAAAAGCCAAACAAATAACAAGGCAAGACAAGTGACACGAACATCGGCACATAGTCGATGTTGATTCATAACGCATCTCATAAAATTGTATATCTCATGACATTTTGATCTTTCCTGAGCGTACATGGTGTAGAAAAAATCTTTAATCTTATCTTACTTCTTACTTATATATACAGCAAAGTCGCTAAAACCGTTGTAATCGCTTACCGCGAAAACTACTCAATTGATCTGGTTGAAATTTTTCATACTGGTTTTTGACACCTCCTAGATCGTTTTACCGAAGTAAAATCAAAGCTACCTGCAATACAAGTAAGAGATTACGTGAGAGATCAGCTTTTCATTGTAACCTGGATGACAGTAATCACTTACATTTTCCAGATTTTCAAATAGGTAGGACAAAATGGATAGTTTAATCTCCAGGACTTTGTTGCTCTGGTAATTGGCAATGGTAATGGCAAATAAACTGCATGGATTCTGAACATAAGCTTTTTTTATAAAACTTTTATTTTAAGTGTCAAAAATACATGTAAAATCTCTAACTGCAAACGTTTTACATTACATATCAACACACTACGGTGTTAGTGAGTGATTCAGTTATTCAGTGAGTCTCGGGCGAAGCCGAGACGGGGGGCCACTAGTGTATATATATAAACATTAAAATCTTTGCTAATAAAACGATATATTTATTTACTACAAGCATGCCTAAAGTGACACTGCTACTGCCGTCATCATGTACTTAATTTGCTAGCATAGAAATGTTGCGTCTTATGAAAATAGCCACATTTTCAGTTGTTGTACTATTCGACTAAATGACTATTGAACTATTTTAAAAAATGAGTATTCTATCTAAGTTATGTTCGTGTATTAGTGTGGAGAAAAATTTCAGATGTTTTCAAAAGAATACCTTTTCAACTAAATGTAAGAAATACGTGTAGCACTATTTGCACCTCACATCAGCTGCCAAATGTAAGTACTTTGCTATAAGTCAGCGTTGTATCAGTTTTAGCTTCTATTAAAAATATTGATACACGTATATTATTTTAACATTTAAGTGAAGGACTCATTAGTAACTATAACATTTTATAAGCCTAAAAATGCGTGTAAAGATAAACTATGAATTACTCTACACTACATATAAACTTTTTTACCAATTTCACTTTTGTATAAACATTAGGCCGCAAATGATTTTCGTATTGCACTTATAATTACCATATTCACTAGTTTTTAGTTTATTTTATTGCACTTACATAATTTAACGTTTTTTGTAGATTCTTAATTTATTATGATGTTCGTTAATTTCTTTAATTTTTTATGTATGTCACACAAATATGTTGAAAGTAAACTCATTTTTTACAGTTTAATATCGTAAAAATCATACCATAAACTTTTTTAATTACTGAACACCTTATAACATCTAGGGAAGTCAGAAAAGCTTTTCAAGATGTTGTGTATTTGTATTTAGGGATTAAATAAAAGGAGTACACTGGGAATGTAACTTAATGATTCGATGCTCCTTATTACATGTACGATAGTTGGCAGTTACACGCGGACTGCTTGCTACTCGTCCACTTTACATGCTCGCACTTCCGATCTATTCACACTTCTATACCCTACGTACATAAACCCGCACACACATACTCTTCGTGTTCGCTCATGTATGTGTAAGCATCGACTCTCAACTCTCATCTACGCTACCCCTGACGAAGAATTCCTACCTTCGTATCAGATAAGTAGTATTTAAAGTGTAATGTAATCTTTTAAACGGGTTGGATTTTTCCCTTCTCTTATCGGATTTACGCGAATTATTCTTGGTGTATGGAATTCTTCGTCATTCGTGGAATCATCATTATTTTGTTGCAGCTTATCTTTTTTTAGTCTTTTTCCCCGTCCACTGGCTCGTCTAACAGGTGGACTACTGTCTTTTAGTGAGTCTGTGGAGATATTATTGCCTATAAACGAGGTTGACTCTGAAAACTTAGAAGTGTTAGAATTATTCGTTATTGCTTTTGGTTCTGTACGAGTCGTTGCTATTTCTTCCTCCGGAACAAAAAATTCTGGAAAAATTTGTTTCTCTAGTACATTTCGTATACTTCACATTGATGTGTTATCGCATTACATACGCATACACTTCTTTACCTATCTGACTACATACTCTCTGTGTTGTATTCAACGTTTATGAAATGTATTGTATTGGTCTTTCGATCCCATCAGGGAAACAATGCGATAACACTGCCCCAACACTGTATGGGCTCGCGTCTGTTACCAGTACGAGATGCAAATTTGGGTCATAATACGTTGAACATTGTTCGATAATAAAATCTTTCTTTGCTTCGAGAAATACGTTTTCTGGGCAGTTTGACTACGTAAATTTATTTGGTATACGTAAAATTTCATACAAAGGTTCTAAAATTAAACTTACGTGTTTTATGAATCTACTGTAATAATTAAAAAGAAATCCAACAAAAGCTTGTAATTCTAAAATATTTGTTGGTCTTTTCATTTTTTCTATCTCTTCTAATTTTTGTGTATCTTTGTGTAATCCGTCTTTGTATATTACGTAACCACAGTAAGATATTCTTAAAGCAAAAAATTCACATTTTTTTCTATTAATTTTTATATTGCAATTATTTAGTACTTTAAAAACTTCTTCTAACCTTAACATGAGCTCTGTAAAATCTTTAGCTACTACTTGAATATCGTCTAGAAAAAGGTGTTACGCCTTTAAGGTGGCTCCTCACTAAATCAAAACACTGGAGTATTAAATGATATTTTAAAGGATGATTCTTGAAGGTGCAAGGAGTCTTTTCCCAAAATTTTAGACCTCGTCACCACCAAAATTGTTGAAAAAAACTAACTGGAAAATAGACTCTGTAACATAGCCTCTTATGGAGGGTCGTCAAATTGGTGGCGCAGGTTGTATGATATCTCAGCAAAGATACTGTAGTTCTTAAAAGAAAACTATATAGCAGATAGAAGAAATCAGAATCTTTCCAACGACATTCAGGTACTTGGACATTACCATGGGTTTTATAGGATATTTTGTGAAAATAGTAGATAACTGTGCAAGTCACGGAACAGATGAAAAGTGTGGGGCGTCTGCTACACCGAAGAGCGGTAGCCCGCGTAGTTTGAATTGGTCAGAAAGTTGTACGTAAAATGAATAGGAGTTGTGGGGAATCGTAATTATAATAAAAATAAATGAGACGCTGAACTAAAATAATAATTTAATGCGGGGCTGACTTATGTACTTTTTTGACTAATAGATAAAATTAATAGAATATATCACGATAAAGTTAAGACACGGTTGTATTTACTCGTCACTAATAATAACTTGTAGATTTTTTCTAAAGTTTTTTTGTTTTTGGTCACCCTTGGCTTATTATTAGGTACTTATCGTCAGCTTATCATTATTTACATACAAGGGTTATGTTGTCAGATTTGTATACATACGTCTGCTCGGGTCACTGTATTGTACGATATAAGTCAACGGTGTAGATGTGACTAAACTTTTTTTGAAGGGACTATAGGTACCTATCCATTTTTAGTCAAGAACTTCCACAGCCAATGAAAAGCTGTGTTGCAGTATGCTTACTCTTCTTGTGAGATTTATAGTGAGGAGCCACCTTAATACCGCGAAGTATGTTATCCATTTTCTCTGGCTAAATTGCTGGTGCTGGGGCTACACCGTACATTAGACGATTACATTTAATTAGTCCCCGATGTGTATTAATCGTTAATAAGTTAGCACTCTTATCATCGACTTGTAATTGTAAATAAGCTAATTTGAAGTCTAATTTTATAAACGCAGTACAACCTGCTATTTCTGAGAAAAGTTCTTCTACTGTAGGTAGCGGGCATTTATTTAATTTTAATTGAGGATTTATTGTTACGCTATAATCTCCACAAATTCTTATTTAGTTATTTTTCTTAAGCACAGGTACAATAAGAGTTGCAAGAACTTTAAAACTTTTTTAACGAGTAAGTCTAATTCTTTATCTACTAAAGGTATCAATTTAACGGTAAAGCCCTGGGCTTAAGAAAAACAGGTTTAACGGCTTCTTTTAGTTACTTGGAGTTTACATCAGCAATAAAACACTACTTAGTTGTTGCTCAAAAAAACTAAATGGTGTTTTATTGCTGATGTAAACTCCAAATAATAATAAAGTAACCAAAAAACGAGCAAGTGAAAGTTCTGAAGGAAGCATATTGTCTTCTTTTAGTATCAATGACGCTTGAATATCGTTTATTGCACTTATATTTTCGTTCATAATGTTTTTGTATTTATTTAATACTTTCTCAACTAACGTATTCTTTTGCGCTTCTGAAATATCTACTCGTAAAATTGAATCGAATGAGGCGTTTGTTCCGTTTTCTCTAATAATTTTTTTTATCCATTCACACCTAATCAGTGGAAATCGTTCGATATTCGTAATTAATAATTTTCTTGTACTATAGAAATTTTTGCACGTAAAATCTGGTTTAATGTACCCCATAACATTTATTTTTCGCTTACAGTGTGTAAACAGCTGTAGATCTATTCGTAGCACCGGCGCACAGTGGGAGAATCGAGGTTTTTTTTATCAAAATCAAATAAAGTTTCGTCGGAGCAACATTTCTGAATAAAACTTTTTGAAGGTTGAAGATGAGATGATTGGCTAGAAGGGAAAAATGGAAGTTAACCTTAAGGATAAATTTCTAACCTCCAAATTCAGGGAAAAGTGTCAATTTTTAGGTAAAAAAAGTTTTTGTCTCTTTCGTATGCTTCGGAAAACTTTATTTTTAGGGTTACAAAAGGCGACTTAGCAAGGATAACCTAAGTGGCATCAAATTTCAGAAAGGTTGATTCAAAATGACCGGCTAATTTGATGTCAAATTTCAGTAAACGTTTTTCTAAAATTATATTAGTGTATTCTTTGAAAGTAAATTCTTTGAATTCGATTGAAGATTGTGGAAAAAATGAATCCTACATGTTCGTATTCATATGTGGAACCTTGTTGGCAGCTTATTTTTTATTTATTTGCTCCAAAACCAAATAAATTTCCTTTGGACCATTATTTTTTGAATCTCACTTTAGGTTTTTAGTGATCTGTACCAGCATGCTCTACAACCTTTTTTATAAGTACCAAAATCAACAATTTACACTGGAAATTTTTAAATGTAATGTATAAACAATTAAAAAGTACAATATGGTCTGCGTACGTAAACTTAAACGCGCATCACAATAGTTCGATCACTAGCACGCTATTGAAAAACAGTAATGTTTGAACATAATTCAAGATTACTTATTTGTATTAAATACCCCTTTGAAACCTACGAAATATTTATTTTCTATAATTAATGATAAAAAGAGTTATTGTGGATGGATTCAGAGTCGCACCAGAGTTTCAAGATAACTATTTTGACACTACTTTTTTTGGTTCCCAATAGCTAATGAAGTAAATTTAAACGTATGTAAAGAAGATAACAGAAATATGACTCTATTATTATTATTTTTTTTTTTTTAAAAAGACCAAATTCTGCCAAAATTTGCCCTTATTACGTTGGTCGGCCAATTTGATTCAGCCCTTTTGAAATTCAATGGTCATCAAGTTATTTCTATGAATCCGATTGTTTTAACCCTAAAAAATAAAATTTTCCGAAATCTAAGGAAGAAAAAAAAATTTTTTTACACAAAAATTGACAGTTTGCCGTGAATTTGGAGGTTAGGATATCATCCTTAAGGTTATCTTCCATTTTTTCCTTCTAGACAATCATCTTATCTTCAACCTTTAAAAAGTTTCATTTAGAAATATTGCGCTAACGGAACTTTATTTGATTTTGAAAAGAAAACCCGGATTTCCTCAAAATTTGTCATTATTAAACTAGTCAGCGATTTAGATTCAGCCATTTTGAAATTTGGTGCCACTTAAGTAATTCTTGTTAAGTCAACTTTTGTAACACTAAAAATAAAGTTTTCTGAAGCATATGAAAGAAAAAAAACTTTTTTTACCTAAAAATTGACAGTTTGTCCTGAATTTGGAGGTTAGGATTTAATCCTTAAGGTTAAATTTTGTTTTTCTCTTATAGCCAATCATCTCAGCTTCAACCGTCGCAAAGTTTTATTCAGAAATGATGCTCTGACAGAATTGATTTTGACAAAAAAAAACCCCGATTTTCCCCACTGTGCAGCGTTCCTGGAAAAAGATGTTTTGTCTTCTCTCTTGCTATGAGGGTACCGGTTGCCCCCGTGTCAACTTCAAAGTTGACTTGTTTTTCGTTAACCGAGAGTGTTTTGAAAAATTTTTCTCGTCCGTCTTCTGTTTTGACGCCTTTGCTTAATGTCCTTGTTTACAACAGAAATTGCACTTGATAGTTACTGGTAACTGACACGTATTGGCTTTATGATCGGAGCCGCACCGATAAAATTTGGAATTCTTCGAATTTACATTCTGACTTGTAGTGCTGTTGTTGCGAGTGTAAACTTGCATGCTCTTTGAGTCATGACTTTGACTCGACTTTAATTGTGATGTACGTGGCTTGCAGTTACATGTCCTTGTGTTAGTGTAGTTAACTTGTGCCATATTTTGATGTCACGTATTTGCTTCCTTCTCGGAAAGTTCAATTGCTAATGCTATTTGTAAAGCCTTTTTAAAGGTTAACTTTTTTGTTTCTAAAAGACAGCTTTGAATCTGACGATTTGAAATACCGTTAACAAACTGATTTCGTAAAACGGTTTCTTGAAAGCTTCCAATATTTCATGTAAGAATCATCTTGGTAAAAGTATTTGTGTAGCTCTGAGTATTTTCTCCTGGTAACTGCCTTCTGCATGCTTGTAAATAGGAAATTTTCTGCGATCTCGAGTACTGCTGGGATGTACAAGTCCTTTATTTTTTCTTTCACAGTGTCGTATGATTTTTCGTAAGGATTTTCCACTCCAATATTGTTGCACAAATTATTAAATGCGGTTTCACCAATGTAATGTAATAAGTGCGGAACCTTTTCTTCTGGTGTCAGCTTCATGATAGAAAAAAAAAATATCACAAGCACCAATCACCACACAACCCAGGGCGCTTATTGGTCGATTTATTAATAAATAAATTAATTTATTAACAAAAGCGCCAATCCCCACACAACCCGGGGCGCTTACTGGTCGCTTTGTTAGTAAATAAATAAATGAAAAGACACAAGCACCGATTCCCACACAGTCTGGGGCGCCTACTGGTCGCTTTGTTATTAAGTAAATAAATTAAATAACACATGCGCCAATCCTTACACAACCCTGGGCGCTTACTGGCCACTTTAATAATAAATTAATAACTTCAATGTTACAAGCACCAATCACCACACAAACCAGGGCGCTGAGTGGTCGATCTATTAACAAATAAATTAATTGAATAACACAAGAATTGATCCCCACACATCCCAGGGCGCTTACTGGTCACTTTGTTACTAAATAAATAAATGAAAAGACACAAGCACCGATTCCCACACAGTCTGGAGAGCTTACTGGTCGCTTTATTAATAAATAAATTAATTGAATCACGCAATCGTCAATCTGCACGCAACCCTGCGCGCTTACTGGTCACTATCTTAATTATTTAAGCTATAAATAACAGTAAAAGCAGTTATGTTTACATAGTATTAGCGCTTGCGTCATTGAGTTATGATTTTTTAATAAAATTAATGGAAAAGCAAATAAGTGCCTTAGGTTGCCTGGTAGCATTGGTGCTTATGTTCTAATTAAAAGCTTTATTAGATGTATTGTGGCCAGTAAGCGCTTCGAGTTGTCTGACAAGTGGCCCTCGTAATATTTAATTTATTAATTTGTTATCTAAGTGGCCAGTAAGCACCCCGGGTTGTGTAGGGATTGGCGCTTGTGTTATTTAATTTGTTTATTTAACAAAAAAGCGACCAGTAGTGCCCCAGACTGTGTGGGGATCGGTGCTTGTGTTATTAAATTAATTTATGTATTAATAAAGCGACCAGTAAGTGCCCCAGACTGTGTGGAGATCGGTGCTTGTGTCTTTTCATTTATTTGTTTATTAATAAAACGACCAGTAAGCGCCCCATGCTCTGTGGAGATTGGCGCTTGTGTTATTTAATTTATTTATTGAATAACAAAACGACCAGTAAGCGCCCCGGGTTGTGTGGGCATTGGCACTTTTGTTATTCAATTTATTTATTCAATAGCAAAGCGACCAGTAGGCTCACCGGATTATTGGGTTAAATAGCTTGGGGTTTATTTATTAATTTATCATGTATGAAATACATACGATACACTGTCGTGTTACCTGGGTTTTCACGTCTTGCTCCACATAGCCAATTTGAACTTCGCGCTACTTTGGGTGCCACTGTCGAGAGCACTGCTCGCTTCTCATTCACTTTACATGCTCGCACTTCCGACCCGTTCATATTTCTATGCCCTACGTACACAAACCCGCATACACATACTTTTCACGTTCGCTTATGTGTGTGTAAGCACCCATAAGTCAACTGTCACCTAACACAAGAAAACATATAAAAATTCTTCTTAATTCAAATACCACATACTACAGTTTGTATGAATTCCATTTTACTCAATTGATTTTATTATTCATTTAATTTTTTTTATTCTGATTTTTTTTTTTTTTTTTTTTTGTTAAAAAAAAAAAAATTAATTATAATGTACCTATAATGGCTTAAACCATTGTAAATATCTTGAAATAACATCTGGAGAATGAGGCTATACCCCACGGGTGTCTGTGTGTGTGTGTGTGTGTGCAAGATTACACGTACGCGTGCGCTGTAGACCATCTACGGTACTCGGTCCTCGGATAAGATACGCAGTGTCTGTTTAAGGAGGCTTGGGCGTTTGGTGTCGTATCTATTGAGGGGCCCCTGTGGGGTACTTGTCATACAAATGATTTTTTGTAATATTTTTTTTATAATCATTTTGATTATACACATGTGTGAACAAAATAGCAATAATACGCGGAAAAGTCATTGGGAAAATTGATATTAAAAAATTTATTAGTTTTCCCGAGGTACCTTGTGTAAAGATGACGGCCCTGCCACGATAAAGCTGACAACACTGTACTCTCTTGCTCTCATCTGCTCTTATATACCTATACTTGTGTTAGACTTAAATTTTCATGCTTGTATGTTTGTGAATGTACAGCGCACGCGCAATTACAGTACCTGAACAAAACAATTCTCATGTTCGATGTTTTCCTCGCTATTTTCTCAAAATTTAACGTGTTGATCCTATTCTTTTTTTTAAATAATAGATTCTTTATACTTTCAAGTACATGTACCAATTTAAGGGGGCTCCTACGACTACTGCTGAGGTCAAAGACAAACAAAAAATAAAGTTTTGTTTTTCAATAAA
Organism: Copidosoma floridanum; assembly: GCF_036245765.1. NCBI lineage: Eukaryota > Metazoa > Arthropoda > Insecta > Hymenoptera > Encyrtidae > Copidosoma > Copidosoma floridanum. Next base: position 2,927,048 of record NW_028321879.1, read on the forward strand.
CAAATGTGTCTGAAAATCATTATGATATTTTTAATAACGTATGAAGTGGGAAAAATGATATTTATGTGTGCAGTTTAACTTTGTACGAAAAATTAATTATTGTTTTGACCAGTCTAGTGCATACGAGGGTACACCACCAGACCAGACCACCTGCGTTGGTGTAGTATAGCGATGTAATATATAGGTATATGGTATATATGTGTCGTGAACAAGTACGTCTGCTACCCACGTGACCTCCTGACCTCCCGGACACTATTTCTTTATTTTCATCACAAATATCTCGCTAAAATGGTCCTTTATCCACAATTTTTAATACAGCATATTACAGAGGAAGACTTCATCTACAAAACGTATATATTCAGTCTGCTGGGACTTTTAATTTAGGTTTATTATAAACGAAAACAAATTGTTTTTCACGCTGTCCCATAGGAACACGTGCTAATAGTTACAACTTTGAGCTCGGATTTCTCAAAATTTTGACCCATTCGAAATATCATTTAGACCACCATTAAATTCAGTAGACTTTTATTTACAAGAAATAATATATCTCTGTTTGGGGACTTTCGTGAAGGAGCCCCCTTAATGTGTGGGCCCACAGCTTTTTATTGCGGTACGGTAGTCTATTGAATTTCGGGTTCCATAAGGTTGCATGTTAAAATGACGAATTTTCACAAGCGATTTTCTCGAAAATAAATGTGTTGACCTACCTATTTGGTTTTCCTAAAAAAATCTAGCAAACTTTATCTATATAATCTCTGAATTTCAGATCTAGCCAGCATATAATTCAAAATCGCCCAAGCCTCCTTAATAAGCTATTGTGTATCATAACGGTGTACAAATTTTGGAAATTCACTTATAATAAATAATTCAATTAAAAGAAGATGTATAATTACCATACAAGATTCAAATATTCACGGTCTAACAAGAATTTTAAGTGGACTCATTTGTATCCCCTTTAATAGTATCTCCTATGCCTTTTCACTTAGGTGTTGTTATGATTATTAAATCTTTTTTTTATATAATCAATTGATTTCTTCAAAACGATTAAGTCATATGAATCATTTTGGAAAACATGGCTTATAACACCAACAATTAATAGTTACAATAACTTTTAAATCAATGACAGCAAAACGCTAATATTAGTATGCTGGTAACGCCGTACTGTGCGTAACAAAGTGTGGTTATAAGAATCTCTTACACACAGCTTATGTGTACTAAGATTAGGCAGTTTAACATCTCAGAACTTCCGAAGTCTATACATCGTAATCTTACACAATGTAACAACCAAACGTTATTTATGTGAACTTTAACATTGTTATAAATCATACAATTTTCCATCTACTTTTTAATGGTTTCATGAAGATAATTCTCTTGAAAAAAAAATGTGCCACACAACTGTACCTTCAGTCTATTGCTAAGCAATGTGAGATCTAATTCATCTACATCATAGTATATGAAAATAAAATGAATTACAATTAAATATCGCAGAATTATAAAGGAATCTAAGCGATTACTTTACATAATTTGATTCCATTGTCTTTTTAGCATTGACTTCATGTATTACATTTTGCCATTTCTTAGATTATTATGAATTTTTTATCAAAATGTTGTAGTACTTGTCTATACACTTACAGTTCTGAGTAATAAACAGGAAATCCTGAATTATGTAAGTGTATGTGTGAATGTAAAATATTTTATTCAATTGACATAAGGAAGGTCTGAAAATCTCAACTTATGTACAGGTACTTAGACTATAAAGAATGTAACTGTCAACCAAATAAATTTACTCACTACAGCAAGTGTGGTGACAATACATGCTGTCGTATACGCTCGTGTGACAACGGGCATATGTAAATACTCTTGTCGAAATGTTTGATAAGCCATTGCTGACTTCATGTATTTAATGCGTGAATGTATTAAATAGTGTCATTAACAGAGAAATATTATTTTTGTCAGAAACATAACTCTATTGTTTATTTTTCTATAATTTTTAAGCGAGGGTGCATTTACTATCTACTGAGCGGTACAAGAAGTACAATTCAAAGTATAAAAATACTAAAACAATTCTCGATGTAAGGGTTAACAGATAACGTCAACAAAGAACCTTAGGTCGCGGTAACATGCCATGGAGATGGCCATTGGGAAGGGCAACACTATCCGGATACTCGAAAAGTAATCGATACTTAGAGAAATTTATCGATTACTTTGTCGATACTCTGGGGTCGTACCGTGTAACTATTTTTCAGTACATCGGCCCATGTTATAACATAGGCCTGCAAAGCAGCGTTGGGTTAGGCGGATTCAATATCGGAACTTTTTCCCTAGATCGTATATATAGCTATACGATCTAGGGAGAATGTTCCGTCGAGCAGACAGCGCAGCAGTGAAGGGGCATTGCCAAAGACACGCAGAAATTCAAAATTGTAATATTAATAACACAAGCGCCTATTACCCAATGACCCGGGGCGCTAACTGGCCACTCTGTTAAATAAATAATTTTTAATAACACAAGCGCCTATCACCCAATGACCTGGGGCGCTAACTGGCCATTCTGTTAAATAAATAATTTTTATTAACACAAGCGCCTATCACCTAATGACCCGGGGCGCTAACTGGCAACTCAGTTAAATGAATAATTATTAATAAATAACACAAGCGCCTATCACTCAGTGACTTGGAGCGCTTACTGGCCACTCTTTTAAATAATTAATTATTAAAATAACACAAGCGCCTACCACCTTATGACCCGGGGCGCTTACTGGCTACTATTGAATAATAAATTATCAAGGAATTACAAGAGCGCCATTTAAAACGATCTTTGTCGTACTAGATAGGCAATCAAAATTGTGATATGTTTACATATGTTATCGATCAAGTTTTTATTATTTAATAGTGTTACAAATAAGTGTCCTGGATCATCAGGAAAAAGGTGCTTGACATATTTATTAATAATTATTTATTTACTAGATTTGCAATTAGCGCCCCAGGTTATACAGTTATAAGTGCTTGTGTTATTTAAAATTATTTATTTAACAGAATGGCCAGTTAGCGCCCCAGGTCATTGGGTGATAGGCGCTTGTGTTATTAAAAATTATTTATTTAACAGAGTGGCCAGTTAGCGCCCCGGGTCATTGGGTGATAGGCGCTTGTGTTATTAATATTACAATTGTGAATTTCTGCGTGTCTTTGGCAATGCCCCTTCACTGCTGTGCTGTCTGCTCGACGGAACATTCTCCCTAGATCGTATAGCTATATATACGATCTAGGGAAACAGTTCCGATATTGAATCCGCCTAACCCAACGCTGCTGCAAAGCAAAAAAAAGTTATATGAGATTCGTTCACCTTACAATCCAGGGACGGTCAGGGACAGTGTGGGCGAGTCGGAGACGAAAGTGAACAAGTGCTCTTCTCCGATCGTCCGCGATCGTCTCTGACCGTACGCGATGCGCAGTTGTACACGTTAGGTTAGGTTAATGCAAAAAGTAAACAAACTTGTTTGTATTTGCACTTCTTTATTTACAAACAATTGTTTACATACAGCATTAACCTAACCTAACGTGTACAACTGCGCATCGCGTACGGTCAGGGACGATCGCGGACGATCGGAGAAGAGCACTTGTTCACTTTCGTCTCCGACTCGCCCACACTGTCCCCGACCGTCCCTGGATTGTAAGGTGAACGAATCTATGGTACGGACCCTGGAGCTATTCACATAGACATTTTTTGCTTATTTCATTTTGAACGTTCATATTGAAAAGAGGGTTCCACGGTTCCGCTAAACTCAAAGTGAGTGAACAGGCTGAACAGACCTATACCTCTTTTTCCATCAGGCAACAAAGCCTATGGTCGCAACTATGTTGACTGACAGGGTCCGTACCATATACTAACTATTTTCTGTACATCGGCCTATGTTATAACATAGGCCTGTGAAGCAAAAAAAAGTTATATGGTACGGCCCCAGAGAACACCGTATAGGTCTGCTCAGTCTGTTCACTCAATTTGAGTTTAGCGGAACAGTGAAACCCCCTTTTCAATATGAACGTTCACAATGAAATAAGCAAAAAATGTCTATGTGATCTATTATGGATCTATTGCGCTCCATCGCTCCATGTGACTGTAGCCTAAGGGCTCGGGCATATGCTTAGAGCATATACATATGGAGGAAGGACGTAATGAGATAACGTGTAGGCAACTGAAGAGAGAGAAAGCAGTAGGTTTGTGGTACCCCACTTTTTAAGGGCACTCCGTGTATCATCTAAAATTTCTAAAATTTCTACTTTACTGACTTTTAATAATAAGAGATTATTGTTGATAACTAATAACATAACTATTTAAACCCAAAATGATGAGAAGAGCACATCAGCTGGTACTTTGAAGAAACAATCAAGCCTTAATTCAATATCCCAGCTATAAATAATTCACAAGAACTTACATAAGATCTTACATAAGTTCTTATAACAGTTCTTATTTCAGTCCTTACATAAGTTCTTACGTAAGATCTTACATAAGATCTTATACCAGATCCCATGTAAGATCTTTAACACGAACTTATATTTGGTTTTCAACGAAGAACTTACATAAGATCTTGCGTAAGATCTTATGTAAGATCTTATGTCAGATTTTTTAATAATTTTTCACACATACTTTATTGCTAAGGTAAATGTCCCTATTCGTGGAACGTGTCCCTATTCATGGAACATAAAAATTTATGTATTTGTTATACAACTACCCTGATAAACATTTACATACAATAAATGACTAATTTTAAAGATAGTTCCATAAATAGGGACAAAGTCGTACATAACCTATCTTTTGAACTGTACGTAATATAGCACAAACTTCAACCAGGAATTTTTATATTTCTAGTAAACAAATAAACGATATAATTATTTTGGTTCAACAAAATAGTGTTATGCAAGTGAAAAAGCTTTAATTGTCTTAAAATATGATAATCAATCAATGTTTTTTAAAATGTTTCATAAATAGGGACACAATATGAAACAATAGGTACAACGTTTCATAATTATGTACATTTTGGTCTTATAATCTTTTTATACAATAAAGTATTTTAACAACTAAGAACGATATTTAAAAATTAGAATAAGAATGGTAAATTTATAGCGCAGCAGCTAATACCAAAATTTCTACTGTTAAAGCTTACCGTTCAGAAAAAAAAATTAAAGATGTAAGTGTGATGAAATTTGTGGTCATAATGGGGACATTGACCTTACTAGTGCTCTTACAAACACGCTTAAGGAATGAGGAATATATTTACAATGCATATAATAAATAATGCCAATTTATTATGTTATTCTAGACAAGATTATACAACATATGTTATAACAAAAATTTGTATATGTGCAATATGTAAACAGTGAACTCATAACATTCTATTTTACACATATTTAAAAACATTACCACTTACAATCTGTGTCCTTATCGATAATCTTAAAGTTAGATAAATAAACTTATTACATTTCGTAAACTGTCAAAAGTGTACATTAATATATTGTGCAGTTTCCCGAATCACGCCATGAAAACTGCTCCAAATAACGGAATGGTCTTAATGCCAAGAAATTTCTAAATTAGAAATTGTACTTTTTAGGTAAAGAATTTAGGTATCTTTTAGTATTCTTCTGTGAACAGATGATCTGGCTACACAGAGAGTTGGTTTCCTGTAAGTATACAGTGAACGAAATTCGTACACCTACAGATGGCGTGCTGTCCTCACGAAATAGAGTGAATGTCCAGCGTACACTGAGATTTCTCGTGCATGCACCCTACTACTGCGCGCTCGTCTGAGTTCACTGAGATTCCTCATGTATGCACCCTACTACTGCGCGCTCGTCTATGTTCACTTGGATTTTTCGTGCTAACGACTGTGTTCACTGAGATTTCTCGTACACGCAATGACGTAGTTAGTGAAGTAGTGAGCCCGAATAGTTATTCATGAGTTTAGTCGATCATAAAACAGAAAGATTATATATGAATTTTTTTGTTCAAGTATGTGTTCAAGTTAACGTATAATTTTGTATTTTTAAATAAATTTTTGTGATTGAATTTTTATGAATTTTATTCGTAACAATAGCCCATAATTTTTTATATTTTATAGTGCAAACGAATTAAAATACGAGATACGCAAGATTCACAAAAAACGATGATACGTGCCAACAGTATTTCACAGCGTTTACGAGAAATCTCAGTGAACACAGTCGTTGGCACGAAAAATCCAAGTGAACATAGACGAGCGCGCAGTAGTAGGGTGCATGCATGAGGAATCTCAGTGTACGCTGGACATTCACTCTATTTCGTGAGGACGGCACGCCATCTGTAGGTGTACGAATTTCGTTCACTGTATACTTACAGGAAACCAACTCTCTGTGTAGGCTCTTTACTGAGTCTAGTGTAGTGTCTGCTACTCGTGATGATTGTGCGTACATACTTAGTAGTATCGAACTCAATTAATACAAGTGGCTTATCAGTAGCGGAATTACACTCAGATAGGTACACTCATTATTTCAAAAATTATTTACTAATTATACTCATTAATGATCGCTATACGCGCAATCATTATGAATAGCAGACACTGTACTAGAGTCAATAAACAGGCTACAAAAGTATACCTACATACATGAAATACTACCATACCTATAGGTATATGTATACATAGGGTCAACGGATAGCCAATCGCATGCGAACAAGGAGAAAAGGGTTAAAAAGTGGGGTACCCCAAACCTAATGCTTTCTCTCTCTTCAGTTGCCTACAAGTTATACCATTACGTACTTCCTACTCTAAGGGTGAGATCTCATGCCAAATTCTCATCTGAGATCATGGGTGAGATTTCTGAAAGAAAAATAAAAAATAAATTTTGTGCAACGATTCCCTACTGCCTGGTATTACGTTATTCCACTAGAAATTACACAGTAAGTGATTTGTGTAATCTCACGAAAAAACTCATGTGTAAAGTCATGTGGTATTCCATGCAGGTAATTGGTTGGTAAATTTCATGTAAAATGCTTGATGGCGTTCACATGGCATTACACATGGCATTACACATGTCATTACACATGGCATGCCACGTGTAATTACGTTAATAAAATAAAAAAAATATTACTATGTACATTAATAAATACCAAATGTAAATTTTACTTATTTATACACACGATAATACACCCCCAACTTTATCAGTTAATGAACAAAGTAAGGTCTGTATTGAATGGCCATAAAGAAATCGTATGTATAATTATAATAGTAATGAAGCTTGTGTGTGGATTTCCAGCTATGGACAGGTTATGCAAACGATATTTTGGCTGAAAATAAGCCCGCAAATCAAATTATATTCTTTAAAATCAGCTTTTCAGTTTGGGGACCAATTATACGTTAATAATTTTTGTGACAGAGTAATCTCACGCGAGTATAGCCACGATGTGTAAGTTTTGCTAAAATTACCAAAAAATGTCTACGTTTCACATACTTTGAATCTTTAATGTTTTACTTGTTGAAATAGTGAAATATGTATTTTATCAGCATATAATTACGCACAAAGGGCTTGCATTTAACTTGTCTGTATGATACATTTGAGATAAAGCATTGGAAATTTAAGGATTTAGGTATTACAATAAATTATTAATGTTAAACAAACACATTTTTTCAATTTATTTTCGTAAAACAATAAACGTTTGTGGCATTTTCATTCTAAGAATGTAATAATAAAAAATAGTGGCCTTTTGCCAGTACATTTTTTGATTTGATGCTGGTAGACACATAAGAACAAACGCATGTTTTGGGCAATCTATGCTATCTAAATAGTTATTTTTGTAAATTATGGCATTTTTGAATAACTTCTCACTATTCATATACCTCTTTATACAAGTTATTTCTTATTACTTCTTTAATCTTATGATCTATGCTCCGATTCATCTTCGCAAAATATTTTGCTTGTGTTTCTTTAGACATAAATCTGTTTTTCAAGTATACTTTGTACATTTCTAGAACGTAAAAATTTTTTTGATCGGTGAATATAATTGTTAATATTAAAAAAAAGCAATAAGTATTTACTTACTCTTGAGATCCTTATATTTCTTAGGTGTTAAAGTTTTTCTTGGGCTTCTGTTCTCCAACCGAATTATTATCTTCTCTTTAGATATGCAGCGATTGGCTATTGCTTCAGTACTCCAGTATATGACAAAAATTTCTCGCAAAAAACATCCCGGCTCTCTTTTACATAAAAAATCGTAAAAATCTTTGTCCACATATTTATTTGCTCCTACGTACACCTATAAAAAATTTGCAGTGTGCTATCAACAATGAAACGGCATAGAATTTTATTTACAAAATAAGTGTAGAAAAATGAACGCCTCAACTCATAGTTCTCAATGCTTTCAATTTCTACTTCGTGATTTCCATCTACAACTCTTGTATTCGGTTTCGGTTAAAACGTTCTCATTATCCTCATCAGAGTCATGACTTGAATTTTCTGGAGGGTTATCTCGTTTCTTAAAAACCTGTAAGTTCTTCGAGGTGCCCTTCCTAGTATTTCCCCATTTGAGATGTATAAATTACTAGCAGCCCACCGTCTCGGCTTCCCCCGAGACTTACTAAATAAAACACCGTAGTGTGTTAACATGTAATGTGAAACATTTTTAGTTAGAAAATTTTACACATATTCCCGATACATCTCAGAACAAAAATCTTCTTATTAAAAACATATTTTTTCGGAATCCATACAGTTAATTTGGTCAAATAATAAGGTGTAAAAATTCAAAAAAATAATTATGCTGAAAAGTACCGTGCGTTCTTTATGCCATAAAATAATCGATGGCTATAAGAAGTTGTTGATTTACAGTTTTTTCTGTGAAATTCACGAAAAGAGCTATTTTTTAAAGCTGTTAAGATTTCAAACCCCCAAAAAATTTATATTAAAAAAAAATTTTTTTTTCTCATATCTCACAATTTTATTACCAGAGCAACAAAGTCCTGGACCTAAAACCCAACATTTTTATTGCCATTAAAACAGTAATACATTTTCTACTTATTTAAAAATCTGGAATAGGATCTTTAAAGATTTCAGAGATTGCTGTGAGGGTACAATGAAAAGCTGATCTCTCACGTAATGGACTCTTAAGTTGTCGATTTTGACGCTGGTGTTTCAATCTCGATAAATTTTCTGCGTCAGTTTCTTGACGCCTCAAATTGTATTCATTAGATACATTTGAAGTTTTCTTTCCAATATACCCTTTTGCGACTATTGGCATGCTTACGACTTTTATGACCCCTAAAGGCTATTTTCAGTCAACTTTGTTAATTTTAATACATTTTTTGGCAAGGTAGTTCGACGTCCGATGGCCCTAAAAAAGACCGGTGAGCTTCTTAAGTTAACTCTTTTTTGACTGCAGTTAACAGCAATTGTGACTGCCTGGATACCTCAGGGTGATCTTCTCTGGCTTACTGTTGAAGACCCAGACTGATTGGGAGAAAAATTACAAAGTCCGAAGCTTTGGGGCTAGTTTTAGTGCTCTTTCCCAACGTCTCCCGGTATAACGTCGAAGACGTTGGTGTCTAAAGTACCTTTTTTATTTGCAGATTCAGTTGTTTTGGTGATCTTAGATGAAGAAATTGGTTAGTAATACTTGTCCAGTGGAGGCTGTCCCGTTGGCTCAAATTTTTTTCCTACATAGCTGTTATAGGTTTGCCCAACGCAGACATTGGAGAGGATCAGTGATTCCTGGTTGAATGCTTAGAGTCGAGAGGGTAAAACAGGGTCGTCGGTCACCGGGTTTTCCAGCCTTGCGAAGAACAACTCCGCAGGTGACGTCCGCCAGTGAATAGCTGACTTGGTTTAATAGTGCCCGTCTTTAGTTAATATAGTCTTTTAGTCGACGAATCGCTTCGGGAAATGGTAATAAAAATGTATTTGTTGGCAAGGTAGTTTACACTTAAGTGGCCCCTAAAAAGAACCGATGAAATTGATGGTTAAGTAGGGAACGTACATACTTATAATGGCCCTAAAAAGCGCCAGTGGTGAAATTTCCAGGCTATTCTTTATTATTATTCCTGATGATGAAGAGCTGGCTACGGGTTGCTTGATTCTTACCCTGGGAGTCTTGATGTACGGAGACTGTGATGGAGGGAGGTACGCCGCTGACCAAAGAATATCTCGTCTCGGGTCGTTCCCCGGATAACCAACTGGTCATCGTTAGACGGGAATATGTGGGTAAGCGCGTTGGGGACGCGACGACCAAGAAGGAAGCCGTTGTGGCTGCTCGTGCCCCTCAGAGCTGTTTTCCCCTGCTTACATTTGTAGCCACAAATTCTCTAACTGCACCAGGTGGTATGGTAGGACTGCCACACAACTCTGAAGAGTTGGTGCAGATTGTGCTCTGGCTAGATATGTCTCCTGGTATTCTGGCAGACGGCACCGGTTAAAATTAATTTTTTTTTTTTTCATCGCACTCTTTGAGATTCAAGGTAAAGGGACACTTAGGTCCCTTCCCCTTAGAGATGAGTGTTGTCCGTAACCGGGATACCCAGCTGCAAGACTATCACCAGCATTCTCTGTTCAACTTGATGAGCTGCCGAAGCTCGACTGTACAACTATCGATACGCTCCGGCCTATTATAACCACACTTATTTAATTATGTTGCAGGTAGCTTCGATTTTATGTCGACGCCACCTAGCGGATTTTACTGAACTAAAGTAAAAAGCTGGCGTATTTTTGCAAAACTTTGAGCTCATTTATTGCTATTGTTATTGAATTTTTTAAGATAAAAACTATACTAAAACCATCTAAGAAGTATCATGAATCAGTGTGAAAAATTTCAGCAAAATCGGTTCAGTAGTTTTCGCGGTTAGCGATTACAACGGTTTTAGCGCTTCTGCTTTATATATTAGTAAGATATGACAATGCAATTAATTGTATAACTGGCATGTACAGTTGAAATGTATAAGAATTTTCAGTCGCACAATGTGTTCCATACATACGATCAGATAATAGCTATGCTCAACTATCAGATGGGACAATTATCAGAATAGTTTATTTCGTAGTTGATATGGATACAAAGAAAGAATTAATACTTGTTCACGAGGGAAGGGGTTTTATGCTGCTCCCAATCCAGTTCAGTCGTGTAGAGGTGGAAGTGGTTTACGGCGGAAAATAAATATAACGCAAATGTGCAATAAAAATATTTACAATATATTTACAGTGCTTAAATTATGAAAATGTGCTCAAGTGAAGGCAAGCGGAGAGAAGCTTTCTCTGCCGCCGCGGCGCGCTAACTAACTTACTTTGCTCGCAGAGCAATATTTATAGAGACAAAAGTTAAAGTAGAAATTCTAGCTCGAATTCTAGTACATTGATAAATAAAGGTACAAGAGTAAAGGTAAAACGGTCTCTTGGGCATTGCAAATGTACGCGATGATAAAGGCGTATGATCGGAAAATTACTTCAACTTTAATACAAGAATAACAAACGTGACGCAATTTGAATTTAGAAAAGGTTTGTCGGCAAATATTCAGGTACAAAACTGAACATACCGCCCGCCATACTACGGTTCGGGGTAAACGGAGTATTAACAATTAGCACTGCACTTATGTAAAACAAACTTAGAGTCTGTATTTTGAAAATGTCAATAATGTAATGGACCGGAAAGCGTCCAGCCGAATATGGTGCGCTGGGCCATGGGTGTCCCAGGTAGTCCGATGCGTGAGCCCTCTTGAAGAACTCGTGGAAGTACATCAGCTCCTAGCAGCAACTCAATTTCCGTCAGATCGGCTCGAAAGTCGTCTGCAAGCTCCAAACCCTGTAGATACTTCCAGTCGCCTGGAAGCTTGAAGTTTCCTGACCTGTAGCTGGATATAAGCGAGAGCACTAGAGCTTCGCACGTGAGCTTCCCGTCGCTAACCATGGAGGCGAGAGTAAGGTAAGTTTTTCCATGAACTCGCGGAGTCTTGATGCCACCGATGCCAATGACCTCCATGCTGGCCTCTTCATATTCCTGGCGAAGTTTACTTAACAGGCTCTTTGCAACAAAGGATCGCTGAGAGCAGTTGTCGAGCATGGCACGAGCGATGAGTGTGCGTCCGTCCGGGCCTTGAATTCGGACGAGCGCAGTAGGCAACAGCGTAGTGTTTGAAGAGTCTGGCGATGCCATCCAATGACAGGATACGCGACTCCCTTTCGTGAGTGTAGCAGGCCATGCAGAAGATGCAAGATGCACTGTAGTGGCAGGATTCTCGTGCAGCAGCGTATGGTGATGCCCGTTGCAAGTTAGGCATCGTTTGCTTGATTTGCAGCTTGCGAGTTTGTGAGCACCAAGGCAATTATAGCACATGTTCTTGGCCTCAACAAACTGTTTGCGTTCATGTGGCGATTTTGCTTTGAAATCGGCACAGCGTAGTATGAAATGCTCACCTTGGCAAAAGCGGCATTTCTCCGTAAAGGCGGCATATGCGTGCGAAGTAAAAGACGCCGTCTTGTCCTTCTTCCGTGTTGCCTTCTCTGTAGAAGACGCAACGATCTCGAGCATCGAGATGCGTTGTTCAATAAAACGCACGAGCGTTTCAAGTGCAGGAGGCTCGTGGGTACTGCTGAGCGATGACTCCCATTCTCGGAAAGTTCGAGCGTCGAGTTTCCGAGCTGTAACAGCGACCACCAAGTCATCCCACTGGTCCGTCGGACGCTTAAGCTGTTTAAGTGCAGCCAAGGCATTTACAGTGCCACTGAGCAATGCCTTGAGTTCGAGCGGCGATTCGTTGCTTACAGCCGGCGCGGCTAGCAAATCGCGAGTTAGCGCGGCAACCAAGCGCCGCTTGTTTGCATAATGATCCTCCAACCTTTTCCATGCAGCCTCGAAGTTGGCGTCGATTACCTGGATCGTCCTCAACAATTCAGCCGCCTCGCCTTGCACATGCGTCTTGAGGTGCTGAAGCTTCTCGACGTTGAAAAGTCGAGAATCGTTGACTATGATCGCAGAGAACAGATCCTTAAACTCGAGCCAGTCGTTGAAATGTCCGGAAAATGTGGGCACAGCAATGGATGGCAGGTTGCGAGAGTTAGCTGGTGGAACAGGAGCTGGGTCTGTTGCGGGCGATGCAGGAAGTTTTCCGAGCTGTTCAGCCAAATTAGCTGCCGAATCGAGGTAAGCTTCTTCGGCGATTTCGTAGCTGTTTTCATCGAAATAGCCGATGTCCTTAGTATCCTCTGGAGCAATGTTGAGAATCCTGAGATGAGTGTCCTTGAAGTAATCCCAGTTTCTTCGTAGTTGCTGTATACGGCTCTCGATGATTGCACGAGTGAACTTATCCTTGCCGCGCTTCTTGAGGTTTTCGTAAGCATTGCTAATGCTTTTGTACAACTCCTGTTGACGCTTAAGTAAAATTTTGAGTTCCTTGACGTCTGCCATGACGCAGTCGATGTCGCGATGAAGCGCTTGATAATAGGGCTGAGTGTTGGCAGCTAACGACCACCCGCCTTGGCAAATTCAAGCACGGAGAGCATGCACACACTCTGATTCCTTGAATCTCACTACTGCAGCTTCGCGAGAGCGCGTTCACGTACACGGCATCAAATGGTCAAGGCAAAATTCAAGGCTTCACTGAGCACTAGCACATATCCACTCCTGCACTGACCGTCGGTCCCTGGAACCACGCTCTGCTACCAAAAATGTTCACGAGGGAAGGGGTTTTATGCTGCTCCCAATCCAGTTCAGTCGTGTAGAGGTGGAAGTGGTTTACGGCGGAAAATAAATATAACGCAAATGTGCAATAAAAATATTTACAATATATTTACAGTGCTTAAATTATGAAAATGTGCTCAAGTGAAGGCAAGCGGAGAGAAGCTTTCTCTGCCGCCGCGGCGCGCTAAATAACTTACTTTGCTCGCACAGCAATATTTATAGAGACAAAAGTTAAAGTAGAAATTCTAGCTCGAATTCTAGTACATTGATAAATAAAGGTACAAGAGTAAAGGTAAAACGGTCTCTTGGGCATTGCAAATGTACGCGATGATAAAGGCGTATGATCGGAAAATTACTTCAACTTTAATACAAGAATAACAAACGTGACGCAATTTGAATTTAGAAAAGGTTTGTCGGCAAATATTCAGGTACAAAACTGAACAATACTTTACCATATAATAAACGCATCTAGTAGGATAACATGCTCTACTCAATCTATTGGCTCCATTGGTGCTGAATTAGTTATGTTTGAGACTGACAGCTTAAGTAAAATTGTTGTTTGTGTAGAGATTGAAGATAAAAAGTACACTGCCCAGATGCCCAACATCTACCACTACTAAATTATGTCTACCAGCATCGAATCGAAAAATGTACTATAAAAAGGCCACTATTTTTTTATTATTACATTCTTAGAATGAAAATGCCACAAATGTTTATTATTTTACGAAAATAAATTGAAAAAATGTGTTTGTTTAACATTAATAATTTATTGTAATACCTAAATCCTTAAATTTCCAATGCTTTATCTCAAATGTATCATACAGACAAGTTATATGCAAGCCCTTTGTGCGTAATTATATAATGATAAAATACATATTTCACTATTTCAACAAGTAAAACATTAAAGATTCAAAGTATGTGAAACGTAGACATTTTTTGGTAATTTTAGCAAAACTTACACATCGTGGCTATACTCGCGTGAGATTACTCTGTCACAAAAATTATTAACGTATAATTGGTCCCCAAACTGAAAAGCTGATTTTAAAGAATATAATTTGATTTGCGGGTTTATTTTCAGCCAAAATATCGTTTGCATAACCTGTCCATAGCCGGAAATCCACACACAAGCTTCATTACTATTATAATTATACATACGATTTCTTTATGGCCATTCAATACAGACCTTACTTTGTTTATTAACTGATAAAGTTGGGGGTGTATTATCGTGTATTTAAATAAGTAAAATTTACATTTGGTATTTATTAATGTATGTAGTAATATTTTTTTTATTTTATTAACGTAATTACACGTGGCATGCCATGTGTAATGCCATGTGGAACGCCATCAAGCATTATACATGAAATATACCTACCAATTGACTGCATGGAATACCACATGGCTTTACACATGAGTTTTTTCGTGAGATTACACAAATCACTTACTGTGTAATTTCTAGTGGAATAACGTAATACCAGGCAGTAGGGATTATAACATAATTTTTACATTAATAGAATGATTACCTTAAATATCAACAGTTATAGGAAAAAAAAAAAAAAAATTCGACGTATATGGGACATGAACTTGAGTCCCGAATTTAGCAGGTAAGCATCTTACCGCTGGGCCAGAGTGGATGAGATGCTAGTTCGACAATTTACGTCTATATAAAGTGTAAGTACCATGTGTTATTGTTTTTCTTATTCACAACTGAATCATACAATTATTAATAGATATAATTTTTCCCAATCTTAATTCTAATAGTTAACCAACTAGACAATATGCAGGAACATGATTTTCTTCACTAACAATATTATCTCCCTTGAAGTTACTCTTGAGGGAGCTTTATATCCAAATAAGGCATAAGTTTTTAATATCATAAATGTATGTTTAAATGTAATAATAAAGAAAAACTACATTGTAAAACAGAGGGGCTTGATGTGTTGTGAATTAATTATTTTAAAAAAATCCAAATTGCTTGCGTGTATATTATCTTATTTAAAAAAAACACTTATAAAAGTTGAAAATCCTTAAAGCTATTCATGTTATCCCAACTTTTCAAAGCTTATTGTACTCTTTGAAGAATTTCAGATGGAGTAATTACTGTAAATTTTTTGATACAATACATGTGTAACGAGTTAGGTGCAATTGTTTCTACAAAACTGTAGGTTTTCACTCTTTTTTTGCGTTTTCGGAAAACAATTACATTTAACTCACTACACACGAATTATATCAACAAATTTTCAGTGATGACTTCATCTGTAATTATTTACGGAGTATAATAAGCTTTGAAAAGTTAGACTAACATGAATTGCTTTAAGGATTTTCATTTTTTATAAGTGTTTTTTCAAAATGAGATAATATACACGCAAGCAATTTGGATTTTTTTTAAATAATTTATTCACAACACATCAAGTCCCCCTGTTTTATATTGTAGTTTTTCTTTATTATTACATTTAAATAAACATTTATGATATTAAAAACTTATGCCTTACTTGGATATAAAGCTCCCTCAAGAGTAAAATTAAGAGAGATAATATTTTTTGTGAAGAAAATAATGTTCCTGCATATTGTCTAGTTGGTTAACTATCAGAATTAAGATTGGGAAAAATTATATCTATTAATAATTGTATGATTCAGTTGTGAATAAGAAAAACAGTAACACATGGTACTTACACTTTATATAGACGTAAATTGTCGGACTATTATCTCATCCACTCCGGCCAAGCGGTAAGATGCTTGCCTAACAAACTGGGGGATCAAGTTCGTGTCCCACATTAGCCAAATTTTTTTTTTATTTTCTATAACTGTTGATACTTTGGGTAATCTGTCTATTAATGTATGAATTACAATCGTTGCACAATTTTTTTTTTTTATTTTTCTTTTAGAAATCTCACCTGAGATCTCAGATGAGAATTTGGCATGAGATCTCACCTGAGATATCAGATGAGATCTCGGGTGGGATTTTTCAGGAGGGTAAACAAAATCTTTTATTCTCTAAGTATACAATATATCTCTTAACTTGTTATTATTTAATTGTAATGGTTATTGTAACTTGTTTCACCGTCAGAGACTGCACCAACGCACAACGCTCACAGGCTGAGCACAAAATGTGCGACAAGTGCGCCACCTTTACACATATAAAATTAATCACTTATAACTACACGCCCCCTTCATTAATTAAAAATTCATTTGAAGAGTACAATAATTATAAAATAACTAACTAAAAAAAATAACCATTCAATAATTCTATACATATTTGTAACACCTTTTACGATATTGTTTTTGAAATTTTTGAGTTTGTCAGGAGTAAAAATCTTGGTAAAGGGATCAGCAATCATCTGTGATGATGGTACGAAGTTTATGCACAGTTCCTTAGAGTCGATGAGTTTCTGCTTTATGAAGTGGTGACGTGTATCAATGTACTTGGTTCGCGCGCTGAATCTGGCATTCAATGCCAAGTTGATTGCCCCTTTGTTGTCGCAATTTATCGTTATTTATTCGTTGGACTGGATCCTCAGCTCCATGCCCAGGCCTCTGAGCCACGCAGCCTGCTGTGTTGCCGACGACAAGGACAAATATTCGGCTTCCGTGCTCGATAAGGCGACAGTTTGTTGTCTTCGCGAATTCCAGCTAACGGCTCCTCCCTTCACCACAAAGACGTAGCCCGTAGTTGATCGCGGGTCGCTTGAATCTGAAGCCCAATAAACATCGCAGCAGCCAACGATTTTGGAATTCTCATCGTTTTTGTATAGCAGTGAGTAGTGAAGATTCGCTTGACGGCGTTCAAATGCGTTTGGTCGTTTGATTGGTTAAAACGACTCAAATATCATATAGCATGGGCTAAGTCCAGTCTCGAACCCTACACCAAATATGTAATAGAGCCCAGAGCACTCTGCTATCGAATATCTGAATGTGACAGATTGGAAGGCAGCAAAAGACGCAATGACGGGTCCATGGGGCTAGGCGATGAGTTGCAGTCGTCCACCTGGTCGTGTTGTAGGATTTCATTGACATAGTTCGTCTGGTCTAGAGTGAGACTGCCCTTCACACGATCCCTCGTTACCTCAATGCCAAGGAACCTATTCACACTGGACTGAGGTTGTTGACCGGGAAAGCGTCACTCATTGACTTGCTAATGATGCCCAAGTATTTCTGTGAGTTCGTCAATACCAATATATCATCTACGAATACAGCAACAATAATAAGCTGATTGCTGTCTGATAAATGATGGTAAATGCATTGGTCGTACTGCGAGCGCTCTAAGTGCAACGCTAAAAAAAACGGTTCAGTTTCTTGTTCCAATTTCGGCTACCCTACTTCAAGCCGTAGATGGCCCTGTAAAATCTGCATACCTGGTTGCTCGATTCCTCACTCAGCTGTCTCTCAGGCATTTTCATGTAGACCTCCTCATCGAGTTCCCCATGTAGAAAAGCCGTTTCAACATCAAAATGAACAATGTTGAAATCGAGATGAACAGCATAGGCAAACAGGGAACGTAGCGTAGTGAATCTCACCACCAGTGAGTAAGTGTCGTCGTAATTCACTACTGCACCTGGGAAAAATTACGCGCCACAATTCTTGCTTTGTACGATCGACTGTCGCCAGGTCCATTTTTCTTCTTGAAGATCCACTTCGAGCCAATGATGGGCTTGTCCGGCGGAGCCTGACACAGATCCCAAGTCTGATTCTCCTTGAGCAAAGGAAGCTCGCGCTTCATGGTATCAATCCACTGGTTAGTCTCTGGTGAGTTTATCGCCTCTGAGAAGGTATACGGCTCGTCGGATCGAGTGACAGAGCCGTAGATGACGTAATCGTCGAATTGTTTTGGCTTCTTCCTCTATCGCTGTGGTCTACGCCTTTGTTCAGTAAGCCCACCGTCACTCGAACTGTCTTCAGTCCGGTCGATCTATAACGGCTGCAGTGGCTGATCAGTGACCTCTGGCTTCTGAGTGGTCTTGTCAGATTCGGCCAATGAGTCGACAGTAAGAAAAGGTGAGACTGGTGATAATTTTGTCTCACTCTCGATGAAAACGACGTCTCGGGCGATGATCACCCTCTTTGCTGCCTTGTTCCACAGCCTATATCCTTTACTTGTTGCACTGTAACCCAAGGGAAACACATTGTCTTGACTTAGGATCAAGCTTGCCTCGTCGATGACTGGGGTTGTAGGTTGTAGGTCATTGCTCGACAGCCGGCCGGCCGAAGACTCTCATGTGAGATAGGTTCGGTTTGAAACCCGTCCATAGTTCCTCACATGTTTTTCCGTTGAGCTCAATCCTGAGCGAGCGATTGATTATGTAGGCAGCGGTTGCTGCCGCCTCAGCCCATAAATCCTTGCTTAGCTGCGACTCAGAGAGCATGCATCCTGATCTTTTCAAGAAGAGAGCGATTCACTCGCTCTGCCCTTCCGTTCTGCTGCGGATTATACGTCACGGTAGTCTGATGTTGTATGCCGTATTCCTTGAGAAGACTACTGACACCGCTGTTGATGTACTCCATTCCGTTATCAGTTCTTAAGATTTTTAGAGATATATCGAATTGATTATACATGTACTTAAAGAAGTGACGTAAACATAACAAGGTTTGGATTTTGTTAGCTAAAAAATAAACAAAAAGTTTTCGCGAAAAATCATCAAGAAACGCTAAAATATACTTAGCTCCTCCAACGGACAGCTGATCTATTTGGCAGATGTCTGAGTGCACCAAATGAAGTCTGCCAGACGCACGCTGTGTGCTAGACTTGAAGTGCGCCTTTACATGATTGCCAGCCACACACGATGAGCAGAAGCTGATGGACTGAGAGGAGTCGAAGTTTAATCCTGTGGCAGCGCCATCTATATATAAGTTTTTTTAAATATTGTTGGTTTAAATGTTCCATTCTTCGGTGCCACATCATGATGTCTTCTGTTGGGACAGCGCCGAAAGCACCCACTTCATTAATTGATGCTGTTTCAATGTTGGTGTTACATTCAAGATCCACTTTTTATACTTTGTTTGAGCTAAGCTTACCACGCAGAACCACTTCATCATTTTTGTTCAAAATATTGCAGTTATTGTCGTCAAAGTCAACCTTGTAGCCCTTGTTTATAATCGAGCCAACCGACAACAGATTACAATTCAAATTAGGGACATATAACACATCGGACAATTCCTCACACTGATTGGATTGTTTATTTTTTGGTATCAGTTTAACTTCTCCTTCAGCTTCGACGTTAGCCTTCTCTTTATTAGCGACTGTTATGTGTTTAATTTGCGATTTTCTAATTGTTTTGAAATTTTCACGACTATTGGACATATGTCTAGAGGCTCCGGAGTCAAGAATCCACTCGACATTTTTTGTATCTTTTGCCTTTTGTTTATCTTGCATTGACGAAACCAGAGAGAAATGCGCATGTAGCTTCGATATCTTTTTCATCTTCGTCCTCGGTATTGTTTTCTTGAGCTTTGTTTAAGTGTACTTTTGTTCTTCGTGGTACACGTCAGCAAGGCTCCCAGATTTTTGGGAGTTCGCCGCATGCGCAGTGCGCAATCACCCTCTCTCCATAGAGCAAGCTGGAGTGGAAGCGCCTCCCTGCCCAAACCTTTAACCTAAGCCCCGCCCACTTCTCACAACTTAAATATGACATCTTGTCAAGTAAGAGTACAATCGACGATAGCCGCGCGGGCTAAGTCTTTTGCCCCAGTCAAACTTGCCAGCTTTCGACTCTCACTGATGAACGTTTTTTTTTTTTTTCTCATCTGTACAATTTTTATACGTTAGGTTTTTGTATTAAAAAAATTTTTTGTTGGTTTCTTGCCTTTTGTACGCTTGTTACATGCGACGAGTCGTCACTATAGACAATTTCAACGAAGCAAAATAATTAATTTTTTTTTTTATTAAAAAAATGCTTGTAGTTTTTTTTTTTTCAATGTACGTTATACATAAAGTGTCATGACACATTTATGTAATTATGTAAGCTCATGTATAACGTTTTAATACTAAGATAAAATTTTTTAAAATACTATGTACAAGACAAGGTAAGTAAAATTATAAAACAAAATATTCGTCACGTATTAAGGAAATCAAAACATTAATATTTAGTGAATTAAGCGTCGAGTAATGATAATTAAAGTATTATTTAGTATTTTAAAATTACCAAACGACACGTCTTGATCATTGTTAATGTAATTCACTATAACATTATAATGGTTGGTAAGCAACACTGTTTAATACATTAATCTGTCCCGAATTGCACGAACTTTTTTTTGATTGGTGTATCATTAACAACTTACTTCGCTACAAGTATTTGTTCTTGGAAATAAGTCTGGTCGAAAAATATGGATTGCCATAAAAGCTCATGCTGCAATTTCTCAAT
Source organism: Copidosoma floridanum (assembly GCF_036245765.1). Lineage (NCBI taxonomy): Eukaryota > Metazoa > Arthropoda > Insecta > Hymenoptera > Encyrtidae > Copidosoma > Copidosoma floridanum. The sequence continues at coordinate 2,948,075 of NW_028321879.1, forward strand.
ATTTTTCTATATGTACCCTAAAATCACTCGACAAAAAATAGTAAAAAATTCATGCTGATTTCAGATAGTATAATTAATAAGATCTATGAATTTTTAGTTGTTGTTGAATAAATGAACAACTTTTTTTTCGCTCAGAGTATGTTTATTACAGCACGCTCTCTCTGTACTTTCTCCGGGCTTTTTTTAATTTCGAACGTGAATGTGAATTACATTAACAACGATCAAGACGTGTCGTTTAGTAATTTTTAAATACTAAATAATACTTTAATTATCATTACGCGACGCTTAATTCACTAAATATTAATGTTTTGATTTCCTTCATAAGTGACGAAAATTTTGTTTTATAATTTTACTTACCTTGTCTTGTACATAGTATTTTTTAAAATTATGTCTTAGTATTGAAACGTTATACATGCAGAGCTTACATCATTACATAAACGTGTCATGACACTTTATGTATAACGTACATTGAAAAAAAAAAAAAAAAAACTACAAGCATTTTTTTAATAAAAAAAAAAAAATTTATTATTTTGCTTTGTTGAAATTGTCTATAGTGACGACTCGTCGCATGTAACAAGCGTACAAAAGGCAAGAAACCAACAAAAAATTTTTTTAATACAAAAACCTAACGTATAAAAATTGTACAGATGAGAAAAAAAAAAAAAAATCATCAGTGAGATTCGAAAGCTGGCAAATTTGACTGGGGCAAAAGACTTAGCCTGCGCGGCTATCGTCGATTGTACTCTTACTTGACAAGATGTCATATTTAAGTTATGAGAAGTGGGCGGGGCTTAGGTTAAAGGTCTGGGTAGGGGGGCTCTCCCGCTCCAGCTTGCTCTATGTAGAGAGGGTGGTTGCGCACTGCGCATGCGGTGACCTCCCGAAAATCTGGGAGCCTTGCACGTCAGTTCTTGGAAATATACGCGAACTTATTGCAATTGAAACACCGTATATTTTTAGTACCCAAAATACTTTCACTTTTATCGTTTTTCTCATGCGCTTATAATTTGATTGTGTATAAAAACCTTGTGTTGCCTCGTCGGAGGTAGAATCAATCTTGATTTCTTGTAGAACCTTAAACTTGACCAGGTCCACGGTCACTGCCTGTCCTGATCCCTCTAGAGCAAGGATGAGTGGTTTGTACTGCACCGGTAAACCAGCCAGCAATAATGCCCCAACTAATTTGGTATGTAATTTCAACCCTATGCAGGCGAGTTTATCTGTGGAGTCCAATACTTGGTAGATACTTTCTGCAATAACGTAACTTTACGCATGAGACTGGAGTCGTCGTACAATTTCTTCAACGCTCTCCATGCTTCTTGGGTACTACAATCCGTGGGCAGATGAGAATAAAGTGTCGGTTCAATAGACAAAATTATACATGCACGAGCTTTAATTAGCTTACCAGAGTCTGTATAGAAATAGTTCCGTTCGGTGGGGCTTCAACGGTGTCCCATAGATCGTTGCACTGCATCCAGGCTTCGACAAAAATTGCGCCCAGTGACGATAGTTTTCTTTTCTAGTGAGTCGGGTGACGGCCATCCACGTCGATTGCGATGACGTGGCCATGGTACGGATGGTTCGGAGATCAAAGTGTGAACAAGTACTTATAACTGGAGTACGGTGTAAAACAACAAAATTGCCCTTTTCACGGTGTGGGCCCATAACCTCATGTTAGTGGAGCAAACAAGATAGGGCACACATCGTATATTATAGATATAATTTTACATGAATGTGGCGTTTTGAAACAAAATCCATATCGATCCATATGGATTTTTTTATTGAGTGGCCACTTTATTTTTAATCAAGTAAATAATTGATAATACAAGCGCCAATTATCAGATGACCTGGTGCGTTTACAAGAAACTTTATTGTTAATAAAAAAAAAAATTAATAACAGAATTAAGCGCCTATCAGTGACCCAGGGCGTTTAATAGCCACTTTATTACTAATAAAAATAAGTAACTGATAACATGATCACCTATTGCTAGATGACCCACGGTATTTACTGACCACTTAATTACCCCCTACTGCCTGGTATGACGTAATTTCAAGAGTAAGTACACGCTAAGTTATCAGTGGAAGTCTAAGAAAAAAGTTATGTGTAAAGCCATGTGGTATTTCATGCAGGCAATACGTAGATTCTACATAGATTTTTTGAATAGAATACTCATATATTACACGTATATTTTACATACAATCTACGTAGATCTCTGCGTAGAATCTATCAAGAATCTGTCCGAATTATCCACGTAGGGTCTACGCAGAATCTACGTAGAATGTTTATAGACTATAGACGCTGTTTAGGTAAAATCTACGTATGTTCTATGCTGTTTATACATAGATTCTATGTAGATTTTACATGTATTCTATATAGTTTCACCACAGATTCTTATAGATTTTACGTAGAATCTGCGTGGATCCTGTTGAAAAAATAAGTAGGAACTGCATACAATCTTTATAGAATCTACGAGAAAGCACACATAAAAGATACGTAGAATCTATGCAGAATCTAGACTGCGTATAAACAAATGTCTGAAGATTCTGCACAGATTCTGCATTAATTCCATTGTGAATTAATGTAAAAATGGCGTGTTATCTGGTGGATCTAATATATGATCCATGTTGAATGTACGTCGAATCCCTGCAGAATATATATTACAACTGCAAGAAGAAAACCATGTAGAATTTGCATATAATCTATTCAGAAGCCAAAGTAGATCTAAATAAAATCTACGTAGATTCTAGACAGAAGCTTAGGTATTTCAATAGCCAATTTTCGCTCATTCGGATTTTTCGCTGAATTTCGATTGTAATTAATATTATAAAACTTATTTGATAAATTGAGACTTTATTACGCTAATTTTTCGTAAAATTCTTTTTAGAAATTTGATAAAAAAATACATAAAGAATATTGCAATAATTATTGCAGTACATACAAATTATTTACATTTTTATAAACATTTGCCTTTTTTATTATTACAATTTTTACTTAACTGATATGATATAAGTTGGGAGCATATGTAATATAGGATTTGTTATTAATCTTCGAGCAGACAGCTACAGTTGATAAAGACTCTGTCTCAATTGCTACTATTTCTTAATTTATACCAGTTAATATCCTTATTGCACTACAATATTGCATTGGTTCAGTGAATAATTCTAGAAAAATCGTTTTTTCTTTCATATTCTTCATATCAACTAAAAACTCAATAATTTTAAGGAACTTTCCATCAAGCGTTACAGCGTAATAATTACAGGAACAAGTAGATTCTTTTTTACACGATGAAAAAATACATTCTTTCTTTACCATTCGATGATACGATGAGGTGTGGTCTCGAGAAAGTTCATATTTCGTGAGTGTTGCGAGATCAACGACATACGGTTTCCCAAAGTATTTACATTTTTTTTAATTAACCCGTTTTTTGGTGGTTTTTTTATCTAAATGATTACAGAAATCGATGATTGGACTGTGGTTTAAGCGATAAACATGTTTTTCAAGAATATCGATGCTCTCTTTGTAATGAAATTGTCTGCATAATTGGTGAAGAACACCATTTGCAGCTTTAATATCAGCAATCAATTGGCCATTGCCGTTTTCAAAACAATACCCAATATGGCTCCATAATTGGGTCCCCAATCAGCTACGCTTTGACATAAATGCAACGCTTGATGTGTATCAAACGTCATGGCTTTCCTATAGTGTACAACAACTGCATTTTGAATACGAATTCTTTAAGTTTGCTGTCAGCTGTTATCAATTCCGTCCTATTAATTGAAGTTTGTAATAATATATTTATGCTATCGACCAATAGCACCCAATGTTCAGCGTACTTCCTGATTCTATGTCGTTTAATACAAAAACGCTGAATAATAGCAACCAATTCTCCCAATCTTTCGATTTCCAAATTTGTTTTTCCTTTAGTGGATGAGATAAATGTGCCCTATAAGAAATATCAGCGCTGAAATCAGTCGTAAACTACATCGTTGATTCAGCATTTATTCCATGTTGAATCAATGCTAATTCAGCATTGAATCAGCGTTTGTTGAAAACAATAACAGTAATTAACTTCAAAACAGTGCATTTTTCATGGTAGCATTGCAGTTTGCAATTAAAATAGATTATTTTGAAGCTTACAACCTGTTACAACAACATGTTCCCCAGTTGATAATAAGTCAACGTTGATTTGGACGACGGCGTTTGGAACTTTGATTTTTTGCAATTATATTTGGCATCTCTCGACGCAATGAATATTCAGTTCTTGAAGAATCAAACCAATAACTTCCGAACTGTCTGCAAACGACCACGAAAATATTATGCATCGCATCTAGTACAAATCCTCTAATGATGTCTAACGTGTCAAAGTTCAATAAAGGTAAAGCAGTTTAAAACCCAGAATGTAGTAAAAAGAGCTTGCAAATGTAAATTTATTTTCTTCTTATTGTCAAAAGAGCGAGCACTAAGAAGATAAATGAGAAAAAAAAATATAACTGCGAGCTATATAGTGCACCGAAATTTAAAGGCGCATCTGTGATAGTGCTGTTCTGCGCCCTACTAAAAAATATTTTGTAATTACATTTGTAATTACATTTGTAATTAATTTGTCAAGCCATTTGTAGTGCAACTTGGAATTCCACTTAGAATAACACATAGGGTTTTAAAATAAAAATTCCAAGTAAAATGCCAAGTGTAAGTCCAAGTAGAATTACATATAACAATTAGATATGAATTTTTTTTTTTTCAAAATAGATTCAAAAAGAAGCGTACGCAGCGTAATGGCCGTAACAAATGTTATCATCCGTATAGTAACACCAAAACAGGGGGATTCAGTTCATTTTGAGAAAACTTGAAGAAAAATAAAAAATTCTATTTTCTCTAAGATCGTAGAAAAATACTTTAATTTATAGTAATTGTAGTAAGCAACCAGTAAGCTCCCCCAGCTGTGCAAAAATAAGCGCTTGCAATAATATTTTATCGATCTTAAATAATTAAAGCAACCAGTAGGCTCCTCTGGTTGTAAGGGGATAGACGCTTGCGTTATCATTTTATTTAAAGAGAATTAAGTAAGCAACCTGGAAGTGCCCCTGGTTGTAAGGGGATAGTAGCTTGCGTTATTATTTTACTTATAGTAATTTAAGTAAGTTACCAGTAAGATCCTTCGGTTGTGAGGCAATAGGCACTTGCGTTATTATTTTATTTATAGTAAATAAGTAAGCAACCACTAAGTGCCCCTAGTTGTAAGGGGATAGGCGCTTGCGTTATTATTTTATTTATAATAATTCAAGTAAGCAACCAATAAACTCCCCTAGTTGTGTGGCGATAGGCGCTTGCGTTATTATCTTATTTATAGTAAATTAGGTAAGCATCCAGTAAGTGCCCCTGGTTGTAAGGGGATAGGCGCTTGCGTTATTATTTTATTTATAGTAAATTAAGTAAGCAACCTGTAAAAGCCCCTTGTTGTAAGATGATAGGCACTTGCGTTATTACTTTATTTATAGTAATTTAAGTAAATGACCAATAAGCTCCTTCGGTTGTGAGTGGATAGGTACTTGCGTTATTATTTATTTATAGTAAATAAGTAAGCAACCAGTAAGTGCCCCTAGTTGTAAAAAGATGAGCACCTGGATTATTATTTTATTTGTAGTAACTTAAGTAAGCAACCAGTAAGCTCCCCGGGTTGGGTGGGGATACGCGCTTGCGTTATTATTTCATTTATAGTTAATTATGTAAACGGCCAGTAAGCGCCCCTGGTTGTAAAGGGATAAACGCCTGCGTAATTATTTCATTTATAGTAATTTAAGAAAGCAACCAGTAAGCTTCCCTGGTTGTAATTGGATTGGCGCCTGCGTTATTTTTTTATTTATTGTAAATTAAGTAAGCAACCTGTAAGTGCCCCCGGTTGTAAAAAGAGAGGCGCTTGCATTATTATTTTGTTAAGAGTAATTTAAGTGAAAGACACAGTGAAAGTTATTTTTTTCTTTATAGTAAATTAGGTAAGCATCCAGTAAGCGCCCCTGGTTGAAAGAGGATAGGCAATTGCGTTATTATATTATTAATTATAAATAATTAAAGCAACCAGTCAGCTCCTCTGGTTGTAAGGGGATAGGTGCTGGCATTATTATTTTACTTATAGTAATTTAAGTCAGTGACCAGAAAGATCCTTTGGTTGTGTGGAGATAGGCACTTGCGTTATTATTTAATGTATAGTAAGGGGATAGACGCTTGCGTTATCATTTTATTTACGGAAATTTAGGTAAGCAACCAGTAAGTGTCCCGTTGTAAGGGGATAGGCGCTTGCGTTATTATCTTATTTATAGTAAATTAGGTAAGCATCCAGTAAGTGCCCTTGGTTGTAAGGGGATAGGCGCTTGCGTTATTATTTTACTTATAGTAAATTAAGTAAGCAACCGGTAAGTGCCCCTAGTTGTAAGGGGATAGGCACCTTAATTATTATTTTATTTTAAGTAACTTGAGTAAGCAACCAGTTAGCTCCCCGGGTTGTGTGAGGATATGCGGTTGTGTCATTATTTCATTTATAGTTAATTATGTAAGCGACCAGTAGAAGCCCCTCGTTGTAAAGGGATAGGCGCCTGCGTTATTATTTCATTTATAGTATATTAAAGAAGCAACCAGTAAGCTCCCTTGGTTGTGATTAGATTGGCGCCTGCGTTATTTTTTTATTTATTGTAAATTAAGTAAGCATCCAGTAAGTGCCCTTGGTTGTTAGGGAATCGGCGTTTACGTTATTATTTTTTTTATAGGTAATTAAATTAGGAACCTGAAAATGCCCCTGGTTTTAATTTGATAGGCGCTTGCGTTATTACTTTATTTATAGCAATTAAAGTAAGTAACCAATAAGCTCCTTCGTTGGTGAGTGGATAGGATTTTGCGTTATTATTCATTTATAGTAAATAAGTAAGCAACCAGTAAGTGCCCCTAGTTGTAAGGGGATAGGCACCTGAATTATTATTTTATTTAAAGTAACTTAAGTTATTAACCAGTAAGCTCCCTGGGTTGTGAATAGATTGGCGCCTGCGTTATTTTTTTATTTATTGTAAATTAAAAAAGCAACATAAAAGTGCCCCTGTTTCTAAGAAAATAGGCGAATGCATTATTATTTTATTTATAGTATATTATGTAAGTGACCAGTAAGTGCCCCTGGTTGTGTGGTAATGGGCGCTCGCGGCATTATTTTATAAATCATTAAGAATTAAAGCAATCACTAAGCTCCTCTAATTGCGTGGGGATAGGTGCTTGCACTATTATTTTATTTATCTTGGATGAGTAAGCAACCAGGAAGTGCCCCTTGTTGTAAGGAGATAGGCGCTTGCGTTATTATTTTATTTATAGTAATTTAAGCAAGCAACCAGTAAGCTCCCCTTGTTGTGTAGAGATAGAAACTTGCGGTATTATTTTATTAATCATAAATAATTAAAGCAACCAGTTAACTTCTCTGGTTGTAAGGGGGTAAGCATTTGCGTTATTATTTTATTTATAATAAATAACTAAGCAACCAGTAAGTGCCCCTAGTTGTAAGGGGATAGGCGCTTGCGTTATTATTTTATTTATAGTAATTTAAGCAAGCAACCAGTAAGCTCCCCTTGTTGTGTAGAGATATAAACTTGCGGTATTATTTTATTAATCATAAATAATTAAAGCAACCAGTAAGCTCCTCTGAATGTAAGGGGGTAGGCGCTTGCGTTATTATTACATTTATAGTAATTCAAGTAAGCAACCAGTAAGCTCCTACGGCTGTGTGGGAATAGGCGCTTGCGGTATTATTTTTCAATTATAAATGATAAAAGCTACCAGTAAGCTCATCTTAAGGTGTGGAGATGGGTGCTTGCGGTAGTATTTTATTTATAGTAAATTATGTGAGCGACCGGTAAGTGCCCACGGCTGTGCGGAAGTAGGCACTTGCGGTAAGATTTTATCAATCTTAAATAATTAAAGCAACCAGTAAGCGCCACTGGTTGTAAGGGGATAGGCGCTTGCGTTATCATTTTATTTATAGTGATTCAAGTAAGCGACCAGTATGCTCCCCTAGTTGTGTGGGGATAGGCGCTTGCGTTATTATTTTATTTATAGTAAATTAAGTAAGGAACCTGAAAGTGCCCCTGGTTGTAAGATGATAGGCGCTTGCGTTATTACTTTATTTATAGTAAACTAAGTAAGCATCCAGTAAGTGCTCCTGGTTGTAAAGGGATCGGCGCTTTCGTTATTATTTTATTTATAGTAATTTAAGTAAGCGACTAGTAAGCTGCCCTGATTGTCTGGGAATAGGCGCTTTCCGTTTTATTTATTATTCACAACTAATTGAAGCAACTATTAAGCATTCCTGGTTGTGTAGAAATAGGAGCTTGCGCTATTATTTTATTTAAAGTTAATTATGTAAGCGACTAGTAAGTTCCTTTGGTTGTGTGGGAATAGGAGCTCGTGATATTATTCCATTAATCATGAATAATTAAAGCAAATAGTAAGCTCCCATGGTTGTATGGGGATCGGTCCTTGCGGTATTATTTATCAATCATAAATAATTAAAGCAACCAGTAAGCATCTCTGACTGTGTTTGGATAGGCGCTTGCGTTATTATTTTATTTTTAGTTGATTATGTAAGCGACCAGTAAGTGCCCGTGGTTGTAAGGGGATAGGCGCCTGCGTCATTATTTTATTTATAGTAATTTAAGTAAGCAACTAGTAAGCTCCCATTGTTATGTTAGAATAGGACCTTGCCTTATTATTTTATTTATAGTAAATTAAGTAAGCAACCTGTAAGGGCCCCTGGTTGTAAAGGGATAAGTTCTTGCGTTATTATTTTATTTATAGTTATTTAAGTAAGCTAACAGTAAGTTCTTCTGGTTGTGTTGAGATAGGCACCTGCCGTATTATTTTATAAATCATAAAGAATTGAAGACACCATTAAGTTTCCCTGATTGCGTCGGGATAGAAGCTTGCGCTATTATTTCATTCATAGTAAAGAAGAAAGCAACCAGAAAAGGCCACTGGTTGTGAGGAGATAGGCACTTGCGTTATTATTTGAGTTATAGTAATTTGAGTTAGCAACCAGTAAGCTTCTCCAGCAGTGTGGGGATAGGCAGTTGCGTTATCATTTTATTTATAGTAATTTGAGTAAGCCACCAGTAAGCATCCTTGGCTGTGTGAAAATAGGCACTTGCGTTATTATTTTATTTATAGTTAATTATGTAAGCGACCAGTGAGTGCCCCTGGTTGTGTCAGAATAGGAGCTTGTGACATAATTTCATTCATCATAAATAATTGGAGCAACCAGTAAGCTTTTCTAGTTGAGTTGGGATAGGCGCATGCGGTATTATTTAATAATCATAAATAATAAAAGCAACCAGCAAGCGTCCTTGCTTGCGTGAGGATAGAATCTTGCGTTAATATTTTATTCATAGTAGAAAAGTAAGCAACAATAGGGATAGGCGCTTGCAGTATTATTTAATTAATCATAAATTATAAAAGCAATTATTGAGCTCCTCTGGTTGTAAGGGGATAGGCGCTTGTGTTATTATTCTATTAATAGTAATTTAAGTAAGCAACCAGTAAGCTTCCCTGGCTGTGGGGGAATAGGAGCTGGCAGTATTATTTTATTGATCTTAATTAATAAAAGCAATTATTGACCTCCTCTGGTTGTAAGGGGATACGCGCTTGTGTTATTATTCTATTAATAGTAATTTAAGTAAGCAACCAGTAAGCTCCCCTGGCTGTAGGGGAATAGAAGCTGGCAGTATTTTTTTATTGATCATTAATAATAAAAGCAACAAGTAAGCTCCCCTGGTGGTGTGGGGATAGGTGCTTGCGGTATTATTTTATTAATCAAAAATTATTAAAGCACTCAGAAAGCTCCTCTGGTTGTGTAGGGATATGCGCTTGAGTTATTATTTCATTTGTAGTAAATTAAGTAGGTATCCAGTAAGTTCCTTGGGTTTTAAGGGGATAGGCGCTTTCGTTATTATTTTATTTATAGTAATTTAAGTAAGCGACCAGTAAGCTTCTCTGATTTTCTAGGGATAGGCGCTTGCGGTTTAATTTATTATTCATAAATATTTAAAGCAACCATTAAGCATGTCTGGTTGTGTAGAAATAGGAGTTTGCGTTATTATTTTATTTATAGTAATTTAAGTAAGCGACCAGTAAGCTTCTCTGATTTTTTGGGGATAGGCGCTTGCGGTTTAATTTATTATTCATAAATATTTAAAGCAACCATTAAGCATTTCTGGTTGCGTAGAAATAGGAGCTTGCGTTATTATTTTAATCATAGTTAATTATGTAAGCGACCAGTAAGTGCCCCTGGTTGTACGGGAATAGGAGCTCGTGGTATTATTTCATTAATCATAAATAATTAAAGCAACCAATAAGCTCCCATGTTTGCGTGTGAATAGGCGCTCGCGGTATTATTTTATAATCATAAATAATTAAAGCAATGAGTAAGCTTACTTGGTTGTGTAGGGATAGGCGCTTTCGTTATTATTTTATTTACATTAAATAAGTAAGCAACTAGTAAGCTTCTCTGGTTTTGAGGGGATAGGCGCCTGCGTTATTATTTAATTTATAGTAATTTAAGCAAGCGAGTAGTAAGTTTTTTTTTTTTTTTTTTGTTGGAGGGAGGGGAAATGCATTGAAGGTTACCGCAGGGACAGCGGTAGTGTGGGACTTGGTAAATTTTCTTTATTAGACCACCCATACCCACTAAACCCCCCCCCTTATGCCGAGTGGCATTTGATCCGCTCTGGAATTGCGTTAGCACTACTTCAGGGTGGAGCCACCAGGGAGACTATCGGATATCTCACAGCATTAACGAGCTAATTTGCTACCATTTGCTAGAGGTGATGATGCTCTTGAGTCCTGAAAAGGACTCGGGGTCCCTGAGGACCAGCACCTTGTCTAGTGCTCCATAGTAGGCTGCCTACGTAGCCAGCATCATTATTAGCTTAATACTTTCCCTTGCTGATAAGTAAAAAGTACCCAGCGCAGCGTGGGTCCACATGAGCCTGTCTTTTAACTTAAGGCCTTTTTGCCTTATTCTGATCCTGCTTAGGCCTTATCTCTGGCCTCTTTCAGGGCTCTTCTGAATGAAGGGCAGCTCCCGCTGCCTGCTTTGTGCTTTTTGTCCGTTGTTGGGCAAAGGAAGCACCGTGCTGGGCCTGGACACTTTTTCTTCTGGTGGTTTGAGCTTCCACACCGGAAGCACAGCTTGGATTTTTTTTTGTTTTTACAGTTGTGCGAGACTTGTCCTTATCCCAGGCATTTGTTACATCTTGTTACTTCGATTTTTTTTTGAATTCGGCAGCTTACAAAGCCTTCTCGTAACCTGCCTTCCTTATCTACTTGTCTGGCAGATGCTTCGTCCACCTATATTTAAGCCAGCCTCTGTCCTATGGAATTTGGCTGTAAGAGAGCAACTTCTGGCTCCTGGCTCTGATGTCCAAAAATCCTAGCAAAGGCATCTTTGACCTTATCTTTCTTTACAATGGCTTTCAGGTCTCGGACCTCTAATGTCACTTTTCTGTCGCTCATTTTGACAGTACCCTGTCTGGCTACCGACTTTTTAATTTGCTCTGAGAATGCAGTAGCATTCTCTACACCTTTGGCTTTAATAAGTATGTCTCCTTTTTTTGTAGTGTCAACATTTTGGACTGCCACTTTAGCCTTATCGGGGTCAAAGTTAGCCTTCACAGTCTTTAGCACCGTTGCAAAGGTCTGTCCTTCAGCCATCTTCACTACTACTGTTGTTGTGGCGTTCACTCTTTTCTTCCGGCTTGTTTTGTCATTCAGTGGAATTCTTCTTGTTTGCCACTGCCTGTTTTCTTTTTCTTTGAAGACATAGCCTGCTGGCGTTTATCAGGGCTGTCCGATGGGCTCCTGTTTCTCTTACTTCGTTCTATTTCCTTTAAGGCAGTGTCAGCGTTCGTTTCTGTACATGCCGTCGGAAATTATCTCGCCTTTTTTCCCTCCACTGCAGGGATTTAAATGACGACTTCCAAGCGTTGGTATACGAATCTTCTTTAATAAGACAGCCTTTTCTTAGCACCTCTGCCTCTTGTAAATGCATAAGCGCCGCTTTGAGCCCATTTTTAACAGCGTTTGCTGTGTTGCCGTACTTATCATTAATCAGTTGTAGCGTCTCTGTAATGTCATTCGTTGCTGATTGGACTTTATCAGCAACTTGCTGTCACTTTACTCTGAGCCTAGTGACACTTTCTTCTAAAAAAGCAAGCTCTTTTTGAGTCTGGTGGCTCAATACCGACACGTTACTAACCTCGGTGTCGTTAGTGTCTACACTCGACAATCTTCCTCTTCGTCCTTTGTCTGTAAGGAAAGGCCATGGAACATTTAGCAGACCTTGTTGGCCATAAGACACGTCTTTGTCGCCCCCCCCAGAATCCGTGGAGCCTGCGTCAGTCACCCGGGCTTTCACCGGATTGGAACTGCCGGCGAATTCCTTCAGAGAGGTTACCGCCTAAACTACTTGTTTTGCATCGACGTTTTTCATATTGGCATCTTTTTTAATATCGTAATGATCCACAAAGGCCAGCACTACCCTTTTTTTCTAAAAATAAGTATTCGGAAAGGGTTAAAACCAGGGCAGCAGCCCTCTCTGTTACCAGTGAAAACCGCTACTTGCTCGGGCCGGTCAGGAGTCGCCACTCTCCCTCAGTCCCACCCACGGAGACTGCCCTGGCGTTGAGTAACAAGTGTAAGAATGGTGTTTGTGTGTAATGTATGTATTTGTTGGTACACAACGGTCATCCCAGCGAGACGAGCGGAAGTGTACAGTCCTGGGACCGCGCAGACAACCCAACAAAACGGGCTGGCGTAAGGCACAATGGTGCCGCCATATAGCCTCCTCAGTGGTAGTAAGCCTAGATTAATCGGCCCACCACGTCTTTTTTGTTTATGAGGCGTACAGCCATATAAGATGTGGTTACCCAGACTTACCCGGGCCTCATCATCCGGCTTCACCCGTCGCCAGGCCTCAAACGCAAGCCCGGAAAAGGACCCGCAGCACGCAACCCAGAACAATTTGTAAGTGTCCCTGTGTTAGTTTAGGAAAAGTGTGAGATGCATCTATCTGAGAAGAATGTTTTAACCGCCGTTTACTTCTACACACGACGGGTGCTCGTTTTTGTTGGCCCGCATCAAACAATGGAGTGCTACCAGAGATGAGTAGAGAGATTGCTAACGCCAATGCTACGGCGTGAGACAACTTTTTTCCACTGATCGGGGCGACCCGCCGTGGCCAGCCGTCGAACCAAGGCGCACATTTTTCGAGAGTGCGAGACTCGTATCGAAGAGCGTGCGCCTACAAGAAGAGAAGTGGATTCGCGTAGAAATGAGCATATATTTTTGGTGACACGTATATAAGTAATAGAAGGGGTATACCGAATGTGTGCCTACGAGGAGAGGATTGGAAATGTTGACTATAGCTATATATCTGAGCGCACAGCCAAAGCAAGCGACGACATGAGTTTTTCTCTTTTGACTGCAACCGAGTATATGCTATATATATTTAACTGACTCTTACTCTCTCGCTCTTGCTTGAATGATATCTATCAATCTTACATTCGATTAAATCGTGAAACTAAATGCTCATATAATTATATGCACAGAATTTGATATCAAAACATTTTTTTTTTTCCGTACGTTAATACTTAATTTAAAATCTAGTATTATTTTGAAAAAATGATCAGCTTAATTTTTTTAAGGATAACAGTTCAGCTATAACCACTGGTTAATTATTTTTCCTCATCATAATTGTTATGAACTGTAGGACAAGCCCCGGAGGTTATCGATGAACATATGTGACTTTAAGATCTCCTACCCTCGAAGTTTCGATAGCTAAGGTAGTAAGGGCTTATGCCACTACTATTCTCGTTTTGCTATCTGAGGATCGATTCCAACTGTCGGCAAATTTTTTTTTTTAACGTGATTCATCATTCTAGTTTATTTTCTTTTTATTTATGTTTTATTTATGTTTTATAAATAATATTAACAAACCCTTTTTTCCCTATACATCGAAATACATTTTTTTAATACCAATTATATTAAATAATTTCATAAGCTGATACTTATCGTTAGCATGGCCATTTCGGAATTTCATAATAACAAAATAATTTCTTAGGATATGAGTATCATTCTTACATTTAAAACTCCAAAAAAAGTAAGAGAGAAAAAATCCTTATACATAATTTTCATTAATTTTTATTTTTTTTTTTTCCAAGAAATCATTAAGCTGTTCTGATCGATATTTTTATTTATCTATACAATAATCATAATCTTCGGAGGCACAAGAAAACTTACATAAAACTCCCTAAACATTTATTTTCCGTCTTTTGTTGTAAAAAAATTTTAGGTATAGCAGCTATACTTATTGTGTTGATTAAATGTGTAATTTCAATTTCAATTACATAATGTTGGTTCTAGACCAAACTTTTAATTAGCGTATGTAAGTATCAAAACTTAATACCTTTGAAAATTATGCAACAAAAATCTGAACAGTAATGAAAAACAGATCTTATATATCAAGTTAACTGTTATGTTACTTAAAATTTTTACCTGGTAGTTACAACCACTTGTCACTTACATTATGAATTTCAAAAAAGTAAAAGTTTAACCTTGAACATAATTTTCGATAATTTATAAGAATTTATATGAAATTCCGAAATGGCCATGCTAACGATAAGTATCAGCTTATGAAATTATTTAATATAATTAGTATTAAAAAAATGTATTTCGATGTATAGGGAAGAAAGGGTTTGTTAATATTATTTATAAAACATAAATAAAACATAAATAAAAAGAAAATAAACTAGAATGATGAATCACGTTAAAAAAAAAAATTTGCCGACAGTTGGAATCGATCCTCAGATAGCAAAACGAGAATAGTAGTGGCATAAGCCCTTACTACCTTAGCTATCGAAACTTCGAGGGTAGGAGATCTTAAAGTCACATATGTTCATCGATAACCTCCGGGGCTTGTCCTACAGTTCATAACAATTATGATGAGGAAAAATAATTAACCAGTGGTTATAGCTGAACTGTTATCCTTAAAAAAATTAAGCTGATCACTTTTTCAAAATAATACTAGATTTTAAATTAAGTATTAACGTACGGAAAAAAAAAATTGTTTTGATATCAAATTCTGTGCATATAATTATATGAGCATTTAGTTTCACGATTTAATCGAATGTAAGATTGATAGATATCATTCAAGCAAGAGCGAGAGAGTAAGAGTCAGTTAAATATATATAGCATATACTCGGTTGCAGTCAAAAGAGAAAAACTCATGTCGTCGCTTGCTTTGGCTGTGCGCTCAGATATATAGCTATAGTCAACATTTCCACTCCTCTCCTCGTAGGCACACATTCGGTATACCCCTTCTATTACTTCCATACGTGTCGCCAAAATGTGCGCCTATATGTTCATTTCCACGCGAATCCACTTCTCTTCTTGTAGGCGCACACTCTTCGATACGAGTCTCGCACTCTCGAAAAATGTGCGCCTTGGTTCGACAACTGGCCGCGGCGGGTCGCCCCGATCAGTAGAAAAAAGTTGTCTCACGCCGTAGCATTGGCGTTAGCAATCTCTCTACTCATCTCTGGTGCTACCTACAGAAGCAGCAAAAAGCGATGAACAAGGAGCACAAGCAGAGCCGGCCCATGCATCCACAACGATGGAGGCATGGGGCACTAGTCCCCCGTCCACATCGCCGCAGATACACACGCCAACACCACACACGCCCCCCGATCCACGCCCCCAACAAACACCACAGAGAGCTACCCCAGCTGCCCATCGTCACCTCATATTTTAAGAGGATGCCCCTATACACCACCCAGAGAAGCGCCCGGTACAGTTAAACTAGCAAAAACCCCACCCGGGACAGTAAATAAGTTAGCAACTAGTAAGTGCCCTTGGTTGTAAAGGGATAGGCATCTGCGTTATTATTTAATTTATAGTAATTGAAGTAAACAACCAGTAAGCTCCCCCGATTTTGAGAAAATAGGCTCATGCGTTATTATTTTATTTATAGTAATTTAAGTAAGCGAACAGAAAGTGCCCCTGAATGTGTGGGGATAGACACTTGCGGTATTATTTTATAAATCAATAATAATTAAAGCAATCACTAAGCTCTCCTAGTTACGTAGGAATAGGCACTTGCATTATTATTTTAATTATCGTAAATAAGAAAGCAACCAGTAAGTACCCCTGGTTGTAAGGGGATAGGCCCTTGGGTTATTATTTTATTTATAGTAATTTAAGTAAGCGATCCGTAAAATCCTCCGGCTCTGTGGGAATAGGCGCTTGCGGTATTATTTTATTAATCATAAATAATAAAAGCAACCAATAAGCTTCTCTGGTTGCGTGGGGATAGGCGCTTGCAGTATAATTTATTTTATAGTAAATTAAGTAAGCAACCTGAAAAAGCCTCTAGTTGTGTGGCGATAGGCGCTCGCGGTATTATTTTATCAATTATAAATAATAAAAGCAACCAGTAAGCTTCTCTGGTTGCGTGGGGATAGGCGCTTGCAGTATAATTGATTTTATAGTAAATTAAGTAAGCAACCTGAAAGTGCCTCTAGTTGCGTGGGAATAGGCACTAACGTTATTATTTCGTTTATTGTAAATAAATAAGCAACCAGAAAGCCCCATGAATGTAAAGGGAAAGGCGCTTAAAATATTGTTTTATTTATAGCAATTCAAGTGAACAACCAGTAAGCCCCCCGGCTGTATGGGGATAGGAGCTTGCGGTATAATTTCATCAATCATAAATAATAAAAGCAACCAGTAAGCTTTCCTGATGGTGTGGGGATAGGCACTTGCGGTATTATTGGATCAATCATAAATAATTAAAGCAACCATTAAGCTCCTCTGGTTGTAAGTGGATAGGCGCTTGCGTAATTATTTTTTTTATAGTAATTTAAGTAAGCGGTCAGTAAGCTCCCCTGGTTGTGCGGTGATAGGCGCTTGCATCATTATTTTATTAATTATAAATATCTTAAGCCACCAGTACACTCCCCTGGTTGTGTAAGGATAGGCACTTGCGTTATTATTTGATTAATAGTAAATTAAGTAAGCCTCCAATAAGTGCCCCTAGTTGTAAGGGGATAGGCACTTGCGTTAGTATTCAATTTATAGTAATTTAAGTAAGCGACCAGTAAGCTTCCCTGGTTGTGCAGTGATAGAAGCTTGCATTACTATTTATTAATTATTAATAATTAAAGCAACCAGTACACTCCCCTGGTTGTGTGGAAATAGGCGCTTGCGGTATTTTTTTAAAATCATGAGTAATTGAAGCAACCACTATGCTCTCCTGGTTGCGTGGGGATAGGCACTAACGTTATTATTTCATTTATCGTAAATAAGTAAGCAACCAGAAAGCCCCCTGATTGTAAGGGGATAGGCGCTTGCATAATTATTTTATTTATAGTAATTTAAGTAAATGATCAGTAAGCTCCCCTAGTTGTGTGGGGATAGGCGCTTGCGTTATTATTTTATTTATAGTAAATTAAGTAAGCCTCCAGTCAGTGTCCCTAGTTGTAAGGGGATAGGCGCTGGCGTTATTTTTTTATTTATAGTAATTTAAGTAAGCGACCAGTAAGCTCTTCTGGTTGTGCGGTGATGAGCGCTTGCATGTTATTTTATTAATTATAAATAATTAAAGCAACTAGTACACTCCCCTAGTTGTGTGGGGATAGGCGCTTGCGTTATTATTTTATTTATATTGAATTAAGTAAGCCTCCAGTCAGTGTCCCTAGTTGTAAGGGAATAGGCGCTGGCGTTATTTTTTTATTTATAGTAATTTATAGTAAGCGACCAGTAGGCTTCCCTGGTTGTGCGGTGATAAGCGCTTGCATATTATTTTATTAGTTATAAATAATTAAAGCAACTAGTACACTCCCCTAGTTGTGTGGGGATAGGCGCTTGCATTATTATTTTATTTATAGTAATTTAAGTAATTGACCAGTAAGCTCCTTTGGTTGTGAGGGGAAAGGCACTTGCGTAATTATTTCATTAATTTTATATAATTAAAGCAACCATTAAGCTTTTCTGATTGCGTGGGGATAGGCGCTTGTGTTATTATTTTATTTATAGTCAATAAGTAAGCAACTCGTAAGTGCTCCTGGTTGTAAGGGGATACGTGCCTGCGTTATTATTATATTCATAGTAATTTAAGTAAGCAACCATTTAGCTTCCCTGGTTGTGTGGGGATATGCGCTTGCGTTATTGTTTTATTAATAGTAAATTATGTAAGTGACCAGTAAGTGCCCCTGGTTGTGTAGGGATAGGTGCTTGCCGTATTATTTTATAAATCAGTAATAATTAAAGCAACCACTAAGCTCCCCTAGTTGCGTGAAAATAGGCACTTACGTCATTAGTTCATTTAGCGTAAATAAGTGAGCACACAGAAAGCCCCCTGATTGTAAGGGAATAGGTGCTTGCATTATTATTTTATTTATAGCAATTCAAGTAAACAACCAGTAAGCTCCTCTAGCTGTATGGGGATAGGAGCTTGCGGTGTTATTTCATCAATCATAAATAATAAAAGCAACCAGTAAGCTTCCCTGGTGGTGTGGGAATAGGCACTTGCGGTATTATTTTAGTAATCATAAATAATTAAAGCAACCAGTAAACTCCCCTGGTTGTAAGTCGATAGGCGTTTACGTTAATACTTTATTTGTAGTCATTTAAGTAAGCAACTAGTAAGCTCCTCCGGCTGTGTGGGGATAGGCGCTTCCGGTAATATTTTATAAATCTTAAATAATTAAAGCAACCAGTAAGCTCCTCTGGTTGTAAGGGGATAGGCGCTTGCGTTATAATTTTATTTACAGTAATTTAAGTAAGGGACCAGTAAGTGCCTCTGGTTGTAAGGAGATAGGTGCTTGCGTTATTATTTTATTTATAGTTATTTAAGTAAGTGACCAGTTAGTGATTTTGGTTGTGTGGGGATTGGTCTATTGGGTTAAATATCTTGGGATTAGTTTAATTATCAAGTTATTGCGCATGTAATTATGTTGAGTTATCTGGGTATTTGCACCACATAGCCAATTTGAACTACCCACAAGTTTGCCAGTTGCTTTTGGGGAGAACCACTTGCCTTCTTTTCATTTTTATTTAGCTTTTGCATTTTCTTTCCAGGATCTGTAGCTATATATAGGTCCTAGTGATAAAATTGCAAAATCATATTCTTCTCATCCAACACTAGGCGGATTCATTATCGGAACTTTTTTCTAGATCGTATGTATAGCTATACGATCTAGGGAGAAAGTTCCGCCGAACAGACAGCACAGCAGTGAAGGTGCATTGGCAAAGAGATACGGAAACTAAAAATTGTAATATTAATAACACAAGTGCCTATTACCCAAAGACGCAGGGCGCTAACTGGCCTTTCTATTAAATAATAAAGTATTAATTAATAGCACAAGCGCCCATCACCTAATGTCCCAGGGCGCTTACTGGTCACTTTATTAAACGATATGTATTATTTATTAATAGCAGACCAGCCATCAGGAGATAGGTGCTTGTGCTGTTAACTTATATTTTATTATTCAATAGAGAGGCTAGTAAATGCCCTGGGTCATTGGGTGACAGGCGCTTGTGCTATAAATTAATAATAAGTATCGTTTAATTAAGCGACCAGTAAGCACCCCGGGTCACTTGGTGATAGGCCCTTGGGTTATTAATTAACTTTTTATTAATTTATACAGTGGCAAGTAAGCACCCTGGGTCATAGGGTGACAGGCGCTTGTGTTATTAATCAATTATTTATATCGTTTAATAAAGCGACCAGTGAGCGCCCCAGGTCATGGGGTTATAGGCGCTTGTGTTAATAATTAATATTTTATCACATAATAGTGTAGCCAGTTAGCGCCCCGGGTCATTGGGTAATAGGCGCTTGTGCTATTAATTAATACTTTATTATTTAATAGAGAGGCCAGTTAGCGCAACGGGTCATTGGGTGATAGGCACTTGTGTTATAATATTACAATTTTAATTTTCGCGCGTCTTTGGCAATGCCCTTTTACTGCTATGCTGTCTGCTCGACGGAACATTCTTCCTTGATCGTATATATAGCTATACAATTTCGATATTGAATCTGCTTATCCCAACGCTGGTACTGAACTTTCAGGACCAGCCCATTTGACTCTGAAAGTGCGACAAAAGAAGTATACGTACTTGCTTCTCACTTGTACTCTCACAGGCCTATGGTTGGTCCTGAAAGGTTAGAATTCCATATGTATACGCAGCTTTATTTTAATAAATTTATTCAAAAATGTAGTCGGGTGTGTATTTTACGACTCCTTTCGAGAAGTTAGCTTCATAATCCGCAAGTGGTGCCAATATAATATGATGCGGGAAATTGAAAGTTACCAACGTGGGAAATTTGATTCTAAATATGTGATCGGTAATTCTTTTGTCGGTACTTATTAGGATTTGTTTATTTGTCAGAAGGTTCACCTTTGGAGAGTGGATGCCGCGAGAGAGCTTAATTTCCGGTGCTCGAGGATGTCGGAGGTGCGAAGCAGGTCGTGAAAGGAAACGAGTCACGACGTACAAGTAAAATTACATTTCTTTATTGAGTTACAACTTGGTACGAAAAGCGTGCGTTGCAGTCGCTAGTCTAGCGTGGAGTGGCAGCAGCGCTGGCTACCTAAAGGTAGGCACTGCGGTGAAAGAGAGACGGAGAGAGCGCGCTGTTTGACGTGCGTATCGCTAATCTGTGCGCGGGATGAGCAGTTGCTTCCGCCGAGAAGCTTGTTTTGAGCTTCGGGTGGTGGATGGCGCCACAGGGACTCTCCCTGTAGTGTTGTCTGCGGGGAGCAGACAGAACGAAATGTTCTTTTTGGCCTTGGGTGAGGTCAAGGTTGGTCCAGCCGCTGGCTGGGTGGGCGGTGAGTCGGCAACAAGCCCCGTTGAATGGTCCTGTGTCTGGGGGCCGTTTGGAACCGACGTGGGTGGTTGCGAGAGCTGAGGAGTAGCGACGTCGTTGCCAGTTCTAGGCAGGTCAGCTGCTTCGAGGTAGGCCAGCTTTAACGTGTCCGTGGAGACAGTGTAGGGCTGGCCGTTGACCTTGATTGTGTAGTTTCGCTCGTCGATGTGCCGAATTACCTTATGTGGCCCTGAGTACGGTGGGTCTAGCGGTCTTCGGATAGCGTCGATGCGGTGAAAGACGTGAGAGCATCTCTGCAGATCGCTGAAAACAAACGGCTTTTGTGGAGGGAGGTGCCTCGTTGCCTCGACAGGCTTGATGGCCTGTGTGAGGCGTCGAAGGCCTTGGACGAAGGACGGTGGGTTGACGTCCGGGTGGCTCTGGGCGGTGAAAAAATCACCGGGCACTCTGAGGGTCGTGCCGTAGAGCATCTCGGTCGGAGATGCTTGGAGGTCCTCCTTGAACGATGTTCGGAGGCCCAGGAGCACCGAAGGAAGTGCGTCGGGCCATGGGACGTCTGGACAGCACATCAGGCCTACTTTGAAAGATAGATGAAAACGTTCTACCATCCCTTTTGACTGCGGGTGATAGGGCGTCGTCCTTATGCGACTCGAGCCAATCATCTTGGCGAGATTGGTGAATAACGCTGACTCGAACTGGGCTCCCTGGTCCAAAGTGATGGTCAAAGGCGTTCCGAAGCAGGCGATCCAGCTGTCGTACAGGGCCTTGGCAATGGTCGCTGCTTGTTGGTCGGTAACGGGAACGGCGACCGGCCTCCGGGTGAATCTATCTATGATGGTTAGACAGCTGTACTAAAACCCCTTGGTAAGGGGGAGCTTCACCAGATCAACGTGGATGTGCTCAAAGCGCCTGTCAGGCATGTTGAAATCTCCAAGAGCTGAGCGGTTGTGCCTGTGCACTTTCGAGCGCTGGCAGGCCTTGCACTGTTGGGCCTAGTGAGTTATATCCTTCCGTAGCTCGGGCCACGTAAGCTTCTCGGAGATGAGGCGTGCGGTTGACTTGATGCAAGGGTGCGAGAGGTTGTGTAGGGCCTGAAAAGCCGTCCTGCGAAGGGTCTCTGGAAGATCGCAGTCTAGATGTGGCACAGGATCCGCTGGCCATCGATCATCAGAGGTTGGAGGTCGAGTCACGGGTCATCGAGTAGATTTTTGAGCTCGGGATCGTCAACTTGGGCCTTTGCGATGACGTCTGGCTCCAGGATGGAAGGCATGGCGATGACGTTGATGCGTGATAGAGCGTCGGCCACCACGTTCTCTTCGCCCTTGACATGGGAGAGGGTTACCTGGTGCTGCAGAATGAAGTCGATTTGGCGGGCCTGTCTCACCGAGGCTTTGTCAGAGCGTTGGCGGCCTACGAAGACGAGCGGCTTGTGATCCGTGTAGACGATGAAGGAGCGTCCTTCGAGGACTCGCTCGAAAGTCTTGATGGCTGCGTAGACGGCCAGCAGCTCCTTGTCGTAAGCGCTGTAGTTGGCCTCAGCCTTGGAGATCTTCCTGGAAAAGAAACCGCGTGGCCTCCAGGTGCCACGTGGGTACTCCTGTTCTAGGGCTGCACCGATTGCGATGTCCGAAGCGTCTGTCCTCAGGGTGACCGGAGCATCAGGCCTGAGGAAGGTCGTCGTGGCTGCTTTGGTCAAGTGGTCCTTGCACTGCTGGAAGTCGAGATCAGTGTTGCGGTTCCAGGCGACTGGGGCCTTCTTGCTCTTTGGTGGTAGGTCCTTTAGCAGGTCATTGAGCGGAGCCATGGCGTTGGCTACTCCAGGCATGCAGTGCCTGTAGAAGTTAACCATGCCCAGGAATGGTCGGAGCTCAGATGAGTTCTCCGGTTTCGGGAAATCCTGGACGTCCTGGACCTTGTGCGCTGGGGGGGACGGACACCATCAGCAGAGACTAAGTACCCCAGGTAGTCCACCTCAAGTTGGCCGAGGATGCACTTCTGCGGGTTGATACGTAGCTTGGCCTTGCGTAAGACGCCGAAAAGTAGATGGAGGTGTTGAAGGTGCTGCCCGTGGTTCTCGGAAGCGATGAAGATGTCGTCAAGGTAGCACCTGGCGAACGGCAGGTCACGTAGGACGTGGTCCATGGTCCGCTGGAGTGACTGGGCGGCATTCCGTTGACCCATGGAAGACCTCGTGAACTCGTAGAGCCCGAACGGTGTGGTTATTGCCGTTCTTGGGATGTCCTCCTCGGTTATCGGAGTCTGGTAGAAAGCCTTCCTCGAGTCTATGACCGAGAAGAACTTTCCAGTCGCCTCCTGGAGCAGATCGTCGATGATCGGCAGTGGATAGTGATCCGGGGTGGTGCAGGCGTTTAGGCTCCGGTAGTCCTCGGTGACTCTCCAGCTTCCACTGGACTTTTGAACGAGGTGGAGTGGGCTCGCCCACTGGCTGGATGAAGGGCGTACGATGCCTTGGTCGAGGAATCGCCCGATCTCCTGCTTGGCTGCCTGTAGACGTGGTCCGAGAAGGCGTCGAGGTCGCTCAAAGACAGGAGGTCCAGTGGTGTGAATGGTGTGGTGTACCGGCAGGTCTGGCAGCGCTGCGGTGGTAGCTTCTGGAGAGCAGAGGTCTGCGTACTCCAGGAGCAGGTCTGCGTAGCGTTGGCCCAGGTCTCCAGGGGGTGTGCGTTCCGGTGTCGTGACGACCGAAATGCTGAAGACGGTGGCTGGCGCTAAAGAGCCAGGTGTCGAAAGGTTAGTGGTCGGATCGATAAGTCGCTTACCCTTGACGTCTACGAAGTAACCGAAGTGATTGAGGAAGTCGGCACCGATGATCGCGACGTCGGTGTCAGCGACGATGAAACTCCACTTTGCTGCTCGTCGAAGACCCAGCTCAATGGTGAGGATGTGGGTGCCGAAGGTGGCTATCGGAGTGGAATTGGCAGCGCTGAGTGTCAGTGGCTGCGGCTCCAGCTTCCGGTTCCTGACGAGATGCTTGGGTAGCAGCGAGACGATGGAGCCCGAATCCACGAGAAAGAGCACTCGAGACTCTGGGTCGAAGAAGTGTAGGCGGTTTTCCGAGAGACCTTGGTGGCCCGCCTCTGATACTTGGAACGGAGGAGGCCCTATTGGTTTCCCGGCTTGGTTGACGCGTAGGTGCAGGGCGGACGACAGTCCCTGGCAGCTGATCCGTACGTTTGGTGGAAACGACACCAGTCTGGGTTGGCATCGGTAGGAACTGCTTGGTTGCCTTGGCGGCGGAAGCGTGACCTGGAACGGCTCCGGCCGCGTCGTTGCTGCTTTTCCAGGAGTAGCTCATTGAGCATCTTGCGCATCTCTGCGACCTCCTGGGCCAAGCTGGATCCAACCGCAGTGACAGGTGGTGCTGGCAGTGCAGACAGTGGATTCACGGCATTTACGGCCGGAATAGAGCTCGCGAGCTCGTCTGCCATGGTGCTGAGATTGTCTAAGGTGGCTGTCATCATAATCCGCAGGATACCGTTAACCTGTGGGGGAAGAAGGTCAAGCCACCTGATTTTGAGGATATTGTCCGTGACTTTGCCAGCCGCGAGGTTTTTCATCTGGCGCAGGAGCTGAGACGGTTTAGAGTCTACCAGTTGCAACTGGCCAAACAGCTTGTGCAGCTGAGCATCGGTAGTTTCCTGGAAATGGACCAAAATCGCGTCTTTGATCGCCTTGAGGCATCCAGTCGCTGGGGGGTTGGCGATGATGTCCGAGAGTTCGGAAATAGCTGGTCCGCTGAGGGCTCCAACGAGCAGGATGTAGCGCTGGTTGTCGTCAGTGATGCCTGCGGACTGCAGGATGATCTCAACCTGAGCGACACATGCCGCTGGCGCCTCAGCCCAGAAGCGAGGAAACTTTGGGTCAGACATGGTGGCTGTGCGCTGCTGGTGTTGTTGAGCCAGCAGCGGCGGGGTGCTGTTGTTGTTGGACTGTGTCAAGGGCCCGCTGCAACTGCTCTTCTTTCTGCCGCTCTAAGTGACGCTGGTGTTGTTGAGCCGGTGGTGGCGGCTGGTGCTGTTGTTGTTGGACGGTGTCAAGGGCCCACTAAGCGACGCTGGTAGCGTTCGTCTCGGGGCAACACTTCGTCGTCCTGGTCCCCCAGCGTTGCGAACGTCGAAGGGCCGACACCGGCGACGTGCGTATCGACCTGGGGGTGAGGGCGCGTAAGCGCGAGAAAGGCAACACAATAGCGCGTGGATGGCTCTATGCGTGGGCTTAATCTTATATGGTCTGGTACGCAGAGACTTCACTTATACACACGCACCCACGAAACGATAATTAAAAGGTCATGGGCTGGGCGAGCTATGGCTCCAGCCACAGCAACGGTAATAAAAGAAGAGTATTAACGTAAATAAAGGTTAGTGTACGGCACAGTCACTTCACTGCACTCAGGTGCGAGGGATATAAAGTAGCACGAGGAATGGCCTCGTGCGTCTCGCGAACAATATGGCCGACTTTTGGCGCACTCGCCTTTGTCGCGTCTTGAGTACACAGCGTGGACGACGTGCTAAACACGAGCTGTCTAATGGAGCTCACTTGTCGCCATGCAGCACAGTAGTAATGTGTGCAAGAAGGGTGAAGGGGAGGCATAACTTGTTATCTCGCCTTGCCCTCACGCACTCACTCGCGAAAAACAAAAAAAATGCGCATGCACGCGCACTTGTCGCTGTTGCGATGGGTAAGCCAAAATAGTCGTGAGGCCAAGCGCATGCTCTGGGGCCGAGAAAAAAAAAAGAAATGCACCACGAGGATTTGACTGCTCGGCGGCACGACGCGCTGCGTGGACGCAAGGAAAGAAAAAAAAATATTGTCACTGGGTCGAGAGGAGAAAGGCCGTGAAGCCTGGGCTCTGTGAACAGCCCTTGACGGTGGCTGTTTCTCCCTCTCGAGGCACTTTCTGTTTGCACATCACTGGCACTGCTTACCTCGACAAGAATCCTGGCAGGATCACCACTTTGGAGAATGAATGCTGCGAGAGAGCTTATTATTTGATGCTCAAGGATGTTGGAGGTGCGAAGCAGGTCGTGAAAGAAAACGAGGGACGACGTACAAGTAAAATTATATTTCTTTATTGAGTAACAACTTGGTACGAAAAGCGTGCGTTGCAGTCGCTAGTCCAGCGTGGAGTGGCAGCATACCTAAAGGTAGGCGCTGCGGTGAAAGAGAGACGGAGAGAGCGCGCTGTTTGACGTGCGCGGGATGAGCAGTTGCTTCCGCCGAGAAGCTTGTTTTGAGCTTTGGCTGGTGGATGGCGCCACATACCTTCCTTAAGCAAGTAAGAGAGCCATTTGTACATTTGTTGTGTGGTGTAAAAATTCAAATCTTCTATTTATACTTACAGGTGAAGTTTCTCTTTAGTTAGGTTTCTAAATTTAAATTTGCCGCGGGAGTGATTTTGAACTTTCGCTATGTTATATTGGCAGCACTTTAAGTTTTAAGGCTAACTTTTCAGAGGGAGACGTGAACTTCTTTTACCAAAGTGTAAAACGTTCTATTTATTTATTTTTTTTTCACGAGCATGAATCCACTAATAGTAACATTCTCTTTAAACTATCTCAGGCCTTTGCCAAAGTTGGTTAAATACATTGATATTCGGATTCATATGGTACAAAACATTTCCGACGTCTCCAACATCCGATTCAGAGTAAGCTATATATATGTATGTGCACATTAAGGTCCCATCACTCGATGACCCGGGGTGTTTACTGGCCACTCGGTGAAATAAATAATTATCAATAACACAAGCGCCTATCACTCAAAGACCCAGGGTGCTTACTGGTCACTCTATAAGTAAATAATCATTAATAACACAAGCGCCTATTACCTGATGACCTGGGATGGTTATTGCAAATCTAGGTCAATAAGAATTTATAAATAACTAAGTAAGACACTTATTTTCTAATCATCCAGGACACTAATTTTCTAATCATCCAGGACACTTATTGGCCACACTGTTCAGTTTTGTACACCTGAATATTTGCCGACAAACCTTTTCTAAATTCAAATTGCGTCACGTTCGTTATATTACATTAAAGTTGAAGTAATTTTCCGATCATACACGCCTTTATCATCGCGTACATTTGCAATGCCCAAGAGACCGTTTTACTTTTACTCTTGTACCTTTATTTATTAATGTACTAGAAGTTTCTACTTTAACTTTTGTCTCTATAAATATTGCTCTGCGAGCATAGTAAGTTAGTTAGCGCGCCGCGGCGGCAGAGAAAGCTTCTCTCCGCTTGCCTTCACTTGAGCACATTTTCATAATTTAAGCACTGTAAATATATTGTATATATTTTTATTGCACATTTGCGTTACATTTATTTTCCGCCGTAAACCACTTCCACCTCTACACGACTGAACTGGATTGGGAGCAGCATAAAGCCCCTTCCCTCGTGAACATTTTTGGTAGCAGAGCGTGGTTCCAGGGACCGACGGTCAGTGCAGGAGTGGATATGTGCTAGTGCTCAGTGAAGCCTTGAATTTTGCCTTGACCATTTGATGCCGTGTACGTGAACGCGCTCTCGCGAAGCTGCAGTAGTGAGATTCAAGGAATCAGAGTGTGTGCATGCTCTCCGTGCTTGAATTTGCCAAGGCGGGCAGTCGTTAGCTGCCAACACTCAGCCCTATTATCAAGCGCTTCATCGCGACATCGACTGCTTCATGGCAGACGTCAAGGAACTCAAAATTTTAATTAAGCGTCAACAGGAGTTGTACAAAAGCATTAGCAATGCTTACGAAAACCTCAAGAAGCGCGGCAAGGATAAGTTCACTCGTGCAATCATCGAGAGCCGTATACAGCAACTACGAATAAACTGGGATGACTTCAAGGACACTCATCTCAGGATTCTCAACATTGCTCCAGACGATACTAAGGACATCGGCTATTTCAACGAAGACAGCTACGAAATCGCCGAAGAAGCTTACCTCGATTCGGCAGCTTATTTGGCTGAACAGCTCGGAAAACTTCCTGCATCGCCCGCATCAGACCCAGCTCCTGTTCCACCAGCTAACTCTCGCAACCTGCCGTCCATTGCTGTGCCCACATTTTCCGGTCATTTCAACAACTGGCTCGAGTTTAAGGATCTGTTCTCTGCGATCATAGTCAACGATTCTCGACTTTCCAACGTCGAGAAGCTTCAGCACCTCAAGACGCATGTGCAAGGCGAGGCGGCTGAATTGTTGAGGACGATCCAGGTAATCGACGCCAACTTCGAGGCTGCATGGAAAAGGTTGGAGGATCATTATGCAAACAAGCGGCGCTTGGTTGCCGCGCTAACTCGCGATTTGCTAGCCGCGCCGGCTGTAAGCAACGAATCGCCGCTCGAACTCAAGGCATTGCTCAGTGGCACTGTAAATGCCTTGGCTGCACTTAAACAGCTTAAGCGTCCGACGGACTAGTGGGATGACTTGGTTGTCGCTGTTACAGCTCGGAAACTCGACGCTCGAACTTTCCGAGAATGGGAGTCATCGCTCAGCAGTACCCACGAGCCTCCTGCACTTGAAACGCTCGTGCGTTTCATTGAACAACGCATCTCGATGCTCGAGATCGTCGCGTCTTCTACAGAGAAGGCAACACGGAAGAAGGACAAGACGGCGTCTTCTACTTCGCACGCATATGCCGCCTTTACGGAGAAATGCCGCTTTTGCCAAGGTGAGCATTTCATACTACGCTGTGCCGATTTCAAAGCAAAATCGCCACATGAACGCAAACAGTTTGTTAAGGCCAAGAACATGTGCTATAATTGCCTTGGTGCTCACAAACTCGCAAACTGCAAATCAAGCAAACGATGCCTAACTTGCAACGGGCATCACCATACGCTGCTGCACGAGAATCCTGCCACTACAGTGCATCTTGCATCTTCTTCATGGCCTGCTACACTCACAAAAGGGAGTCGCGTATCCTGTCATTGGATGACATCGCCAGACTCTCCAAACACTACGTTGTTGCCTATTGCGCTCGTCCGAATTCAAGGCCCGGACGGACGCACACTCATCGCTTGTGCCATGCTCGACAACTGCTCTCAGCGATCCTTTGTTGCAAAGAGCCTGCTAAGTAAACTTCGCCAGGAATATGAAGAGGCCAGCATGGAGGTCATTGGCATCGGTGGCATCAAGACTCCGCGAGTTCATGGAAAAACTTACCTTACTCTCGCCTCCATGGTTAGCGAGGGGAAGCTCACGTGCGAAGCTCTAGTGCTCTCGCTCATATCGAGCTACAGGTCAGGAAACTTCAAGCTTCCAGGCGACTGGAAGTATCTACAGGGTTTGGAGCTTGAAGACGATTTTTGAGCCGATCTGACGGAAATCGAGTTGCTGCTAGGAGCTGATGTGCTTCCACGAGTTCTTCAAGAGGGCTTACGCATCGGACTACCTGGGACACCCGTGGCCCAGAGCACCATATTCGGCTGGACGCTTTCCGGTCCATTACATTATTGACATTTCAAAATACAGACTCTAAGTTTGTTTTACATAAGTGCAGTGCTAATTGTTAATACTCCGTTTACCCCGAACCGTAGTATGGCGGGCGGTATGTTCTGTTTTGTACCTGAATATTTGCCGACAAACCTTTTCTAAATTCAAATTGCGTCATGTTCGTTATTCTTATATTAAAGTTGAAGTAATTTTCCGATCATACGCCTTTATCATCGCGTACATTTGCAATGCCCAAGAGACCGTTTTACCTTTACTCTTGTACCTTTATTTATCAATGTACTAGAATTTCTACTTTATCTTTTGTCTCTATAAATATTGCTCTGCGAGCATAGTAAGTTAGTTACCGCGCCGCGGCGGCAGAGAAAGCTTCTCTCCGCTTGCCTTCACTTGAGCACATTTTCATAATTTAAGCACTGTAAATATATTGTATATATTTTTATTGCACATTTGCGTTACATTTATTTTCCGCCGTAAACCACTTCCACCTCTACACGACTGAACTGGATTGGGAGCAGCATAAAACCCCTTTCCTCGTGAACACACACTATTGAAAAATAAAAATGTTAATTGATAACATATGTAAATTCACAGTTCACAACTTTGATTGATTGACTAGTACGACAAAGATCTTTTTAATTGGCGCCCTTGTAATTGATTGATAATTTATTATTATTTAATAGTAGCCAGTAAGTGCTCTAGGTCATTGAGTAATAGGCGCTTGTGTTATTTAAAATTATTTATTTAACAGAGTGGCCAGTAAGCGCCCTGGGTCATTGGGTGATAGGCGCTAATGTTATTAATAATTATTAATTTAAAAGAGTGGCCAGTTAGCGCCCCGAGTCATTGGGTGATAGGCACTTGTGTTATTAATATTACAATTTTTAAATTTCCGCGTGTCTTTGGCAATGCCCCTTCACTGCTGTGCTGTCTGCTCGACGGAACATTTTCCCTAGATCGTATAGCTATATATACGATCTAAGGAAAAAGTTCCGATATTGAATCTGCCTAACCCAACGCTGAGCGCTTGGAACGTATACGTTCGAGCTGTAACACCGATGTATAGTAACGGTATATATATATATATATATATATATATATATATATATATATATATATATATATATATATATATATATATATATATATATATATATATATATAGTTAGAGCAATTGCTCATTAATGATGCGTAGTTATAGCATCAGCTAAATAACCGGATGAAACTTTGTAACATTGTAGTAAAAGCAATTTTCAACCTTTTATCGATTCAAACTAATGCTTTCTATTTATCGAGAACCGAGATATGGGGCGATGAAATTTTTTTTTTTTTTTTGTTTGTTAACTGAACCAAACTACGGTTAACAGAAAGATTACACTTGACGTATATTACACAATTTTTGCCAGCCGAAACGTACCTAAAAAAAAATAAAAAAAAACCCAATTATTTTTTTTAAAAATAATTTTGTTTTTTAAATTAGCTGGTACGTTTCGGCTGGCAAAAATTGTGTCGTATACTTCAGATGTAACTTTTCTGTTTATTGTAGTTTGGTTCGGTTAACAAGCAAAAAAAATTTTTTTATTGGCCCACATCTTGGTTCTCGATGAATGGGGAGCATTAGTTTATGAAGACGAAAGGGAGGAAATCGCTTCTATTACAATGTTACAAAGTGTCATTCGGTTATTTAGCTCATGCTATAATTACGCATCATTGTTTTAACTAATACAGTGATCACAGACGTGCTATCTGGCAGACATATGTACATATAGCAGGATCTGACTATATACACCGTAACTATACATCGGTGTTATAGCTTGAGCTCGAAGGTTGGAACGTGTACGTTTCAAGCGTTAGCTCAGACAGCCCCCTTCCTAGACCTCTACAGTACCGCGTTACTTTGAGCTGTACGAGTCCAAAGTTGGGATTTGGGATAGCTGCGAGCAGACAGCTCTATACTGTATGAGTTCAACGCGTGTTTGTACTCTCTTAAACTAGACCCCGTACTTTCACGGTACAAATTTTGTTTGCGTGTCGAGACAAATTACTTATAGAACGTGTCTGATTTGAGTGAAACGTATCGAGAATTCAAAAAGATTCTGAGACATTAGATTAAGTCTAAGCATCTACATGGTAAATATACTCGAACATGGTAATGAAGTATAACTGATCATCGATGAGTAAGCAAACTTCAGTGAAGTTCAATCATAATTATACGAATAACTTGTTCGAGGATATAAATTTTCCACCTATAAATCATAAATTATTCTGTTTCCCGAAATAACTTTTCTATCCCTTTTGTGTGTGAAGACTCTAAACTAAATGAAGAGGTAGCTAGTGGGGAGCGCAAGGAAAGTATCCCGCGCGCATTTTTCAATTTTTAGATAGAATATAAAAAGTCGTCGACTAGATGTGCCATTTGCGGCAAGATTAGAATGCATCGTGTACCCAAAAATCGATCTATAAAAGTATAGACTGCCAACCCGATCTTATTTATAATACATGTCCAAGTGTTCAGAGTATGCATTGTAGATAACATTATAGATACGAATACGATATCTATACTTTTTTAGGTCAATTTTCGGGTACAAAATGCATTTTTATCTTGCCGCAAATGGCACACGTAGTGGATAACTTTTCATTTTCTATCCAGTGGTGTAAGTTGCGGCTAGTAAAAAAAAAAGTTATACCATTTGAAACTACAACCAATCAGCGACAAGGGCAAAGAGAGATGAATAGGCAAGTACCGAAATCTTTTATCTCTTTTATCTCTAGTGGACAGTTCCACTTGCGTAAAACCCTATGGCTTGCCTACTCTATCTTATAATATCTCTATGATTCTTACATCATGGCCTAGGATTCGGATAGTTAGTTTTGTATTTTCGAATTCGCGCCGGAGGCCGGATCTCTCACAATCGATACATGGTATACTTCGACATATATTATCGAACAAACTGCGATACCTCCTGCTCACGATGTCAAAAGGATACATCAATAGTCAATCAGTCCACGAAGCTAACAGCAGAGGTGAAACGGCAAGACTTGGACGGTCACCCACCCAAGTAATAACCGCGCCAAATGCTGATCGACAAGATACCTCGGTGATCGACGGGGCTGCAACTCTGAACTCTATCGCTGAGCCATCGTGTTGGTCTTGTATGTATGTAGATCATAGACATATAAAAAGTATGTACATGCATATAAAGAATAGACCGCTTAATCGCTAATTAGCAGCTGCAGGGGCAGTGAAGATCGCCTTGAAAGAGAGGGAAGACATTATAAGACTTTCTCTCTCGCACACTCATGAAGTGGGATCGTAGGTCGTGGATCGTGGGGGCACAGACCCGATGACGGAGCAGAAGCACCGCTGCATACTTCTGCCTCTGTGTGCCCCTACGGCCTACGGCCTACCGCCCCGCTCTGTAAGTGTGCGAGAGGGAAGGACTGGCTATCCTCGTCTTTCGTCTATTTCTACGCGAGTTTTACTGCCCCAGCAGCTAGTAAGCGGTATATTCTTCTTATGTATATGTATAAACGGCTCGTTCTTGTGTACGGCACTGAAGTACAAGCAGAAAGCAACGCAGCATTGAGCGTCGGTATATTGGGTTATTGTCTCTCTTGCACATCTAAGTCTGTCTAACGCAACCTCCCCACCGTTGGCAATGTGTGAGAGAGACGGATGCCCACGCTCAATGCTGTGTCTCTTTTTGCTCATGCTTTAGTGATGTACCCTACTCATAGAGGTATAAGAATAGAGGAGAAAAGGGGGCGTGATATGTGACAGCAGAATTCGCTACGTAACGGGGCATCTGTTTTTGTCTGGCAGTTATGTTATTGGTTGAGTTCTACATGAGATTGAATCAACTGTAGGATTTAGGACGAAGAAGTATAGCCAATAACGTGGCTTTGGAAACAAGGACAGATGCCCCGTTACACTTAATTATACTGTCGCTGCCGCTAATGGGCTAGTATAGCGCTTTTCTCCTCTATTCTTATACCTCTATGACCCTACTACAAGGTTTGACGTGATTCCGGTAGTAATTACGCAGTTAGTTATTTGTAAAATTTTGAATGGAAATCTGAGGCTGTTCATATGGATGCGACAGCGTGACACATTACCATTAGTTTTAAATGAGACTGCGTAAAACTATCGCGCCTATGTGAACAGCCTTAAGTGTGTAAGGCCATCCCGTCACGAAATGACGGCTAGACAGCTGGAGCTGAAAATCAGGCCCCGGAGAAGCGGCCTGAGCACCAATATTATGACGGGTCTATCGAAAGGGAATGGCCAGGCCCTGATGATGGAATACGTATGTAAGTATATACTAAATGACCTTCAACCTTCGAGACGTGACACATACACATGTATATGTACACACACACGCATGCTTCCATTAATTAATTAATCGTCTCTGTCTGTTCATGCTTGTTCATTTGTTTCGTTATTTAAACGTTAAACAAAATTTGAGCGAGGAAGTCAAACGACTAAAGGAAAAAATTCAAAGAGTGCACATATTTTGAGAAAAAAAAAAATTAAGCTTAAAATACTTAGTATGATTAAGACTACGAGAGAAACAAATAACCAACGTTAGATTGATTTTCAAGTGAATTACCAATAATTCGATGATCAAGACAGTGTAGACTAAGTATATGCATCATGAATTATTAGGTAAATCGAGGTCGTAGAAGACGTTGGTAAAATTTTTAGCTTCTTAAGTGCACGGAGTCTATGTTTTTTTTATAAAAAATGCTCATATCTAACGAACAATAATGCGTATCAAAAAATGACGTAGACCATTCGAAAGAGGAGAAAAAAATACGTAGAAAACGATTATTTACTCGATTTTCACCTACCTAAAATCTCGAGAAAAATGGCCACAAAAGACTTTTGCAAAGGCACGTTTATATATAGATATAGTAGCCTGCTCGTCGACGGCCAGCAGCAGTACCACCACCACGCGCGGTGGGGCAGAGCGCGGGGAGAGAAGAGAGGATTTTTGCATTGTAGATGATTCTCTATCGATTGCACTAGGTCCTAGATAACACTTTTTTTCACCAATAAAAATTTGCTTATAAAATTATAATCAGAAGCATTAGATGTGAGTTGACAATTTAAAATTTCGATTTTAAAAAATTGATTAACAGTTGTTTTTTCGAGCTTTTACTTAAAGTTTGTACGTTGGCACTAGCTTGGCAAACCAATTATTGTATCTTGATAAATAAATATTGAATAAAAGTATTTACGTAAAATGCATAGCCAGATAATTTACACATAGCAATGAATTACATGAATACCAAATTATTTTAGTAGTACACAAAAATCTCTCGTTTTCAGAAAATTTTATTTTTTAATATTTTATTGATACTCTTAACAATGATTCTCAAAGAATCGAATGCAGCTTATTTTCTTCGTTTTTTGATTTATACTATAATCTGATACCTTCCATCCAGGCTTCAAACAAAAAAACTGGTTCTAGTAAACTGATTTTTATGGGACACAAAAAGTATCGTAGAGAGAGTGAATTTTGAATATGTCGGTTGAGCATAGGTAGTCCCAAAAGAAGCAAAAAATATTTAAAATCATATTTTTACTGTAACCTTAAATATATTATTTCAATAACTGATTGATTGACAACCCGTGTCTGGTCGTTTACTTAAAAATGGTAAAATAAAATATTTATCCTTACATGTTTTTGAAATTTGAAGTACATGGTTAATTAGACGCACTAAACATTTGAAGTGCATTGGATATCATTTGCTTCTTGTTCAAAGATAGCAGATTTTTGAAATGATAAAACAATACAATTGCTTCATGTAAACAATATGTTTTTATACAAGTGTCTCTATTACATTTGTGTTGAATGGAATGTTCTCGAATTTCAGCGCAGTAAAAATATTTTTTTTAAGTATAACAATAATAAAAATCAATTTTTTTATTTTTCCAAAGGAAATTTAGCTTATTTTCTTCCCGTTAATTATTTTATTACATGTAATCTCATCATATCTATATATTCTATATTCTTAGTATATTTAGTAACACTTGGATTTTCATTTAATAATATAGTGACTGCATTTGCGATCGCATAAGCGCCACATTGAATAAAATCAGATTATTTTTGAACTTGCTTATATTTTATACTATTTATTTTAAGAGTTGGATATCTTCTTTCAATGAAAATAACTTCTTTTTCATCTCAATCTTTATACGTATGTTGATTGCAAAAAAGGCTGTCGTGTACAATTAATGTTTTATTTTTGTAATAGATTAAGTGTGAATAAAAATATTTCTCGCATTGAATTATTTGAACGTCTTCTTTATTTTCATCGAATGGGTGTACATAATTCTGTTTTTTGGGTGCACCCAATCATGATTATTAAAGTATTAATCATATTCAAAAGGCCGTAATTTAAATTAACTATTTCTAAAAACTGATTAATTATAATATTATTGAAAAATTCTTAATCATTCATTACTTTTTTTTAAATCAATTTCATTTTATCTTTGTACCTAAGATCCGTTTGTGAATTTTTAAAATTATAATTTTAAGGTTTAACACTATTTTACTTACCAGTTTTTTTTTTTTTTTTTCTCTTTTGGAGCCTGGATGAAAAGTATCAGTCCATACTATAAATCGAAAAACGACGAAAATAAGCTGCGTTCAATTCTTTAACAATTATTGCTACGAATACCAATAAAATTTTAAAAGTTAAAATTTTCTCGAAACGAGAGGTTTTTTTTGTGTATTGGTAAAATAATCTTGTATTCTTATAATTTATTGCTATATGTAAAATATCTGGCTACATTTTACGTAAATATTTTTTTTCAATATTTATTTATCAAGATGTAATAATTGGTTTGCCAAGCTAGTGCCAACGTACAACTTTATGTAAAAGCTCGAAAAACAAGTGTCAATTAATTTTTTAAAATTGAAATTTTAAATTGTCAACTCACATCTAATGCTTCTAATTATTTATTTATAAGCAAATTTTTATTTGCAAAAAAAGTGTAATTTAGGACCTAGTGCAATCGATAGAGAATCATTGATAATGCAAAAATCCACTTTCTCTGAGACATTTTTTTCTTATTATAAACGTTGGGATTTGTTATATTTTTGGGCGCCTGGTGAAGAGAAAAAAGAAATTTCGGATCAGTGCAAGCCGTGCTGGTCGTTCCCCTCTCTCTTCTCCCCACGCTCTGCTCCACCGTGTGTGGTGGTGGTACTGCTGCTGGCCGTCGACTAGCACGCTAATATATATATATATACAAACGTACCTTTGCATTAAGTCTTTCACGGCCATTTTCCTCGAGATTTTAAGTTGGTCAAAATCAAGTAAATAATCGTTTTCTACGTATTTTTTTCCCTCTTTCGAATGGTGTAGGTCATTTTTTGATACGCATTACCGTTCGCTAGGTATTAGGATTTTTTTATAAAATAACATAGACCCCGTGCACTTAGGAAGCTGAAAATTTTACCAACGTTTTCTACGACCTCGATTTATCTAATCATCCGTAATGCAGACACTTTAAGCACCAGATTATTTAAAAGCTATTTTTACTGGTCTAAGTATTTCTGAGTTTGTAGCTATAGTGATAATAATGTAAAAATTAAAAAAATTAGATTTGTAAAAATTGAATTATTACTTTCTTGTACATTTCTTAAAATTAAACATTGTATACCTCTAAACAGTGTTCAATAAAGCAGCGATAATCTGCGTACAAGATTTTTCCTTATCATTTGCTAAAATTATTTATCACTGTTTTCGATCTAAAGCGTTGAATATACATATACTTACCATCACCCGTACTATGTCATTACACGTATCATCATCATGTTCAGTCATTTTTTCTTGAATTCTAGAAAAATTAATTTTGTACCTTTTTTTTTTATTTTTCTTAAAACTAATTAAACCCTTCTGTTTTGGTGTCACCGTACGTATGGTTACACCTCATAAGGTCATGACACTGCATGAAATCGTTTTTTGTAAACTTTTTTGCCGATAAAAAAATCAAATTTAATTGTTACATGTAATACCATTTTAAATTACTGATGGCTTTTCCAAACCAAAACTCCATAAGTAATTTCAAGTGAAATTCTAAATGTATTGACAATAAGTCTGTTTACAGATGGAGTGACAAATGTTATT
The DNA here is from genome assembly GCF_036245765.1 of Copidosoma floridanum. Classification (NCBI taxonomy): domain Eukaryota; kingdom Metazoa; phylum Arthropoda; class Insecta; order Hymenoptera; family Encyrtidae; genus Copidosoma; species Copidosoma floridanum. The sequence continues at coordinate 2,985,580 of NW_028321879.1, forward strand.
ACAAAAAACTGCTTAGAAGGATTCAAACGCAACATCAATAGGAGTGTGCAATGCAATAAAAGCAATAATATCTAGAGAAGAGATGAAAAAGTATTGCTACTGCAGCCGAGACCAATTGAACAGTGTGCTCTGTGTTCACATGGGGCGTCAATACTTTTCAGCATAGTTTCTTTAGCAGTACGTATACTAAAATTAGAACGATACAGAGATACGATGCATGGGCCCCTGCGCAAGGATGACACGCAAAATCGTGAAGCGTTCCACATTTTTTGGGACAAACAGAACATTTTTTTACACCCAGTGAAGCACTTATGATGTTTAAGAATCTCAATAATAAAACCTCTTCAGGGGTTGACAAAATACCAAACATTTTTCTCAAACACTTAAATACAGACAATCTAATCAACTACACGATCATTTTCAATAACATCATTAACAATGCTTACTTCCCCAAAAGTTGGAAAATAGCCAAGATTTGTGCCAATACATAAAAAAGGCAAAGACCCAAAGGATCCTAAAAGTTATTGGGCAATATACTTAATGACTAGTATCAGTAAAGCGTTCGAGTCTTTTCTAAACACACAGATCACTGATCACTGTAAAAAATATAAAATTATATCGGTGATCCAGTTCGGGTACACTCATAAGCACTCAACGATACACGCGTCACACAAGTTCACACAAGATATATGCTATCACCTAAATCATCTAAAAATGGCAGCCGCGTAGGAGAGATTCCGATTTCTGTGGCACCGCAATCTGAGTGTGGTTTCGTATGTATGTTGATGCCAAGAATACACGAAAAATAATTAAAAAATTTCTACTTACCTCCTTTTTGAGATATCGATCTCAAAAGTCGAAAAAATCATATTTTGTATACATGCGATATTAGGGTTATTTCTTGCTTATTTAATAGTGATGAATATGAAAAAAATACTTAAAAAATTTCTAGTTATGTACGTTTATATTATGCTTCATTTTAAATGTGTATTTCTCCTTTAAAAACATTTCAGGTGTGTTTTTTTTCGTATAAAACATGATAAAAATAATATCAGTTTAAAAAAAATAACAAGTCATTGATGGAGCAGAAAAATGAAAAGTTGGCTAACTTTGGATGTAACTGCGGATGTTTTGACATAGTTACACGCACAGAACAATAAACAGTAAATACTTGGAGATGTTACAAGATATACCGATAACACTGAGCTTTCATATTTGAAATTTTTACGTGCTCAAAAAAAATAGTGACCGATAGAGGCGCTGCATGCTTGATGAAGAGCGCGAAAATTTTTAATTTTTAATAGCCCTTACATGAAGAGCGTATTAGATATCAAGCTGATGAGAATAGATAATACACTTTGATCTGTGTCAGTGTGCCGGGAAGCGATAGTAAAATTAATATAAATTTCATCGTTTTTAAATCAATAAATAATACTAATGTATCAAGTGTTTTTATATTAAAATAAAATATATTTAAAATGTGTTTTTCGACAATCGAGACGCAACATCTCAAAAAAAAGCAAGTAGAATTTTTTTAATTGGTTTTTTCATATTTATTACTATCAAATAAGCAAGAAATAACCCTAACGCCGCATGTATACAAAATTTGGTTTTTTCGACTTTCAAGTTCGATATCTCTAAAAGAAGGTAAGTAGGAATTTTTTAATTATTTTTCCTGTATTCCTGGCTTCAACATACATAAGAAACCACACTCAGATTGCGGCGCCACAGAAATCAGAATCGTACCACCACCTGCATGATTGATACCGAAAAGGCGTCTGATTCGGTGTGGACGAAAGACCTTGTATTTAAATTAGGGAAAAAAGGCTTACCAGAACACATAATTTACATTCTGCACAACTCTTTTCAAGATAGGGAATCATTCACTGTTAATTCAAATAATAAAACTTCAATAAGATTCAAATACACGAAGGCCTAGCTTCAACAAGGCATCATGGATTCTCCCATTCTATTTAACATCTATACAAGCGGAATAGCGAATCTCTTCGACCTCAATCAAAAAAACAACAAATATGCAACCTTTTTTGCAGACGACTTAATTCTATATGTTGGAGCAAAAACCTCAGCTCCAGCTAAAAAGATTCTAGAACCTTTAGCAACCGACATAAAAAGCTGCTACGGAAAATGGTTTTTAAAAATAAAGCCTGGTAAATGCGAGACTATTCTTATTAGATTAGATCAAAACAGGTTGAACAGAAGGGAAAAAAAATTTTTAAAGAGTTTAAAATACAATTTAAAACAGGGAATAATCAATTAAAAGATATACCTCACAAAAAATCTGTCAAATATCTAGGTATGCAGATTGACTACCTATTGCGATTGCATGGGCAACCTCTTTTACAACTACAAAAGGCAAAAAAAGCCATCGAAGCCCTGGGGAGATTATCCTACAACAGATATCTATAAAAAAAGCTAAAGTTATCTGTTACTGCTTAATGATTAGACCAATAATAACGTTTGCAGCACCAATTTGGTTTAACCAAAGTGCTTCCACTATGGAGCGAATTCGATTGTTTGAACGAAAATGCGTAAGGGCGTGTCTAAGCACGTACGTACAGGAACCCTGCGTACGAATACTGAAAATATATTAAAAACAAAACATTATACAACACTGTGGACGTTCCTAGAATAGATATATTTATTTTGAAACCAATTAGAAATTATTTTGTAATTTGCAAGAAGGTTGATAACTCTATAATTTGTAACAACCTTGTTAGCTTAGATGAGAGATACTATGAAAGATGTAGAAGTAGTGGCATTGTTCCACCTGATACTTTCCTGCTACTGGATCGGCAAAGACTGATACAAAATAATGAAAATATTCCGATCATATATCACTGGTCTCGTCATCAAGAAATAAAAAAATTCCAAGCAGTGCTAATATGTTACCGGCGTTAAAATACAGTATGTCTATACCTACTAAGGATACTTTCCCAAGCGGAAATTTTTTTTGTGATTAATTAACGAAAAAAAAAAAAAAATTACTGATAGTAATATTTTATAAAATCCAGATTTGAGACTATAATAAATTTTAATAATTATTATTATCAGTTGTTATTTTTTATTATTTTTTTTCTCTGGTCATGAATATCATTATAGAAACATCGAAAAAAGTAGCAACTAGAAACAACTTTTATAATCAATCATCACTATTTAATACTTGACTTTTAAGATTATGGAAAAACTAATAGCTATTAATAATTGTTAGTAATAGATTATATTTATTGTTTTGTATTTTATATCAGATAGAAAAAATAATAAAAAATAAAAAGTAATAATCTTTATGGGCACGATTGTAACGTTCGATCTCGAGAACAAAAAAAAAAAACTAATAATAAGTATTTAAAAGTCTTAATAACAAGTTGTGACAGTCAATTGTGAATAAAAAGTCTTATTACTTATCTCAAATCTAGACATTAACAACTGTTATTATTTTTTTATATTTCCTACTAATTTTTAAAAATAATTATTACCAATGTATCAAACAAAATTATTTCCGCTTGGGTTAGAAAAGGTTTACAAAAGCCCCAAGTATTGGTGGCTGCAAGAGGCAGATTAGTAATTCAGAATTTCATTATATACATCCATTACTTGTCGTTGTAGATAAAAGTAAATAGAGAAAAAAAGAAAAAAAAACAACAACATATATATTCCATATATCGATCCTATCCATACTCTTACCCTTGCAAAAGGCAAAAATTACAACAAGATAAATTAAGAATTTTCGTGCAAATAATTTTTTATCTTTACAAAAACAACCATATATGTAACTATAAACAGAGCAAACAAACAAACAGCGAAAACAATGTATTAAACTCTCATTAAAATACTTGTAGAGCACTGTGTGCCACTTAGTACATAGCATCAGCTAAAATGATGAGCGATATCTTTGTACGTTCAATTCTAGCTTGTATTAACCAAAATATGTATCACTTACACGAATAAAACGTTCTTTTAAAAAAATAGTCAATACTTTTCTGCAATCTATTTGAATGCGCGAGTGCGAGAGTGAGGGCGATCTCTCTCGCACCCGTGCATTCAAATAGATTGCAGATTGCTATTGACGCTCCACGTGAACAGGGCACACTGTACAATTGCTGTTTGTAGAGGAGGTAATAGACAGCTGTCTGTTTGAAATGTTTCTTACGCATATTTATAGGTTATAATTAATGTGGAGACGAATTATTTGTTTGTAAAAAAAAGTGGAAGTATGATTTCAATCTCAAAAAAGTTTATAGGCAGGGTAAGCTACGAAATTATTATTTCTTGGTATGAAAGTCTTTCATCGAAATAGAACACTTATGATTGAAATCGTATTTCCACTTTTTTTTACAAACAAATAATTCGTCTCCACGTTAATTATAACCTACAAATATGCATAATACACATTTTAAACAGACAGCTGTCTATTACCTCCTCTGCAAACGGCAATTGCACAGTGTACCCTGTTCACATGGATCGTCAATAGCAATCTGCAATCCATTTGAATGCAGAAAGTATTGAGCTTGCGTCTGAACGCATCCTTATACTTCTAATGTCGTCTGCTACAGCATGCTCCTGCTATACATGCGAGCGGAGGATATGTATGTATACAAAAGTAGATGCAGCTAACTGATGAAACGCGAAAATTTCCTAGAAACTATGTATTCCATAGCAATATCAACAAATAGATTTTTATTAATAATATAAAAATTATGATGACAATTAGATGATAGAGCAATTTGTAGATTGAAAGAGCACTTTTTTTCAGTAAGAATCGTTTTAATGTAAATTGTATTATTAATTAGCTGAGATATAAACTTGCGAAGTTTCGCTTGTCGTAGGATACTTTAATTTGCGTTAACTGAATAAATGAGAGGGAGCAATTTTTAATACTTGTATTTTTTGAAAGAGCACCTTCTACACAGAAAGAAGTGGTGTTGCTTTATAGATCAAAAATTTGCAGCACTTGCAGGTCTAAGCACTCTAGAACGTAAGCTATTGAATGCACCATACTGAGCGAGCAGTGCGAGTCAAAGTAAAAACAGTATGCCAGCAGCCAAATATTCACAGCGCTGCACACTTCAAAATTTGAAATACTACAGATCGACACTAGATGGACTCTGTAGAGAGTTGGTAGTGGGGATGCCACAGCTTAGAGTTTGGCACTTGAGGGGAGAAACTTCGTCTTATACCAAAAATGCATTTTGCTGTTCACATCCCGACTGTTATGAAAAAATTCGGGCCAGTAGTTCACTTGTAGAGCATGTCTGATGAAAGGACAAATCGATTTTTAAACAGTATAGCTGTAGGTACATCTTGCAGAATAAATTTACCGATAACAATTGCAATTAAAAATCAATTGCATCAATGCTATGTAGAAGAATATTGCGAGAATGTAAGTAATGATATATAGTGTTTGGATCTATACAGGAAAAATCTGATGTGAAAATTGTTTCAACGAAACAAATTGCTAAAAGTTATAATTTTGTAATTGCGAATGAAAGAAAATATTCTTTAGGGGCTGTTTTTGTAAGCGAAGTAGATGATAATGGTCCAAAGTTTGTTGAAATCGAAAAAATATATGGTATCAATCGTGAGATAAAATTTTTGGCGAGCAAAATTAATACAATTTACAATGACCATAAATATGAAGCTTTCAAGGTTTTATTGAACAATAATGCTACTGCATTGTACTCTCTGAAAAACCTCCCTCTATTAGACCCAGTTTTATTAGTTAAAAAAAATAGCCAGCATTATATTGTATCGAGATACGAATAAATATAGTATGTAATGTCTAGTTACTGCTAAAATTACGCTATAAATGCTTCGTGTACGTATTCATTAAAATTGAGAAATAAAAAAACAAAATATGGCTTAGTTCAATTTTTTCTATATTTATACTTTCCTATATTTACATTAAAATTTAATTTATAGTTTACTTTTACAGACAACTTAAAATTCAATTAATTTTTTTCCCTTTTTTTATAAAGGACTATTTGAATTTTATATTATGAAGTCTATAGAATAAAAATAAATCAGTGAACCTATTACCTAATTGACTTAATAACTAATATGATTCAACGTTAAACTCGCTACAGTTCGAAATCTCGCGTTTACTCGCTAGCACGAAGTTTCGTCTTTAGAGTGCCAAACTCTGAGCTGTGGCGTCCCCACTACCAACACTCTACAGTCCATCTAGCGTCGAGCTGTAGTATTTCAAATTTCGAGGTGTGCGCTGCGAATACTTGGCCACAATTGCGTACTGTTGTCAATCTTGCCTGTGGCAGGGGTCGTACTCGTACCATGTGTAACTATTTTCAGTACATCGGCCTATGTTATAACATAGGCCTGCAAAGCAAAAAAAAGTTATATGGTACGGACCCAGTTAGGCATTTGAAGCAAGAAAAGTCAGAGTTACTTATCCATGAAGGCTTCTAACCTCTAGTAGTCACAATATTGCTGAGCTTTACGGTGTTAAAAACGCTTTCAGTGTAGTACGTTGATAAATTTGTTTATCAATAAATTACTGATTTTCTACGAGCTGGGGCTGGGGTGGCAATAGTTATAAGAACAGTGGCCACTTAAACTTAGAAACACACTAACCCATTAGTGTCAGACACTCAGACGTCAGGAGAACAATATTGAAGCGTTCCGAAATAAGTTCAGATCAGTCAAGAACGTGTATACGTATACTACCTTATCACACTTTAAAGTACAAATTTATAGTTGAGGTCAATTATGTGTTCATGCAGTTACTGTAACCTGAACTTGCGGTAGTTGACAACGATTATACGTAAGCATCTCATTATAAAGTAGGAATTTATCTTTTTTGTCAACTATGTGTTTAGTCATTTGCATCTATTATGGTACATACATCCTCATGAAAACAGTGGTGTCTAGCAACTAACTGTAACATATTTTTTTTAGAAACACTTGTTTAGAAGTAATCCAACAAGTTATGAAATTTGATTACAAAGAATTATTTAAGGTTTATTTTGAGCCAGCAGATATGGAAGGTCGTCTGTGTCACAAGAGAGCACATAAATCAGGTTTGTCAGTTATTTTGCTAAATAAATTTTTTCCATAATCAATAATTTGTAAAACAAAAATTGAATAGCTATTAAAGTTAACACCTAAACTAATAAATTCTACAGTACAGTACTTTAAAGTTTAATATTTTCAGATAAAAATTGATAGCTATAATCATAGTTACTAGGAATAGCTATATACCTAATTGTAGCTATATTAAACTACAAAATAGCTATAGGATGCTATAAAGTTTATAGCATGGTAGAATTTGCTAAAAATCATAACGATATCCCGAAAATTTTGCATAGCTCGAAAAAAGTAGGGTAGTATTTTTAATGTATTATAAAAAAATTGAAACAGAATTTAACAAGAAAAAATGTCAGCAATCGCCCCCAAAAAATGGAAAAAATGTCCAATACATGTTTTTCGCGTCGAGAAAAAAACCGAAGGATCGCATGAAAAAAGTGTGTCCTGAAATATATGTGCAATTTAAAGTTGAACAAAAAGAGCCGCGCTGGGTACATTTCAGTTGAGCCGTTTTTTTCGGAAATCACAAAAAACTGCCATTTGAAGCCATTTTTTCGAAATTCAATAACTAGAATTCCGTACAATAATTAGAGCTGAAATTTTTACAAAAGACAGATATCATTGCTCTCATACACACAAAATTTCAGCCTTATCGGTTCTAAGCTTTTCGCGAACCACAGCCAAAACCGAAAGAAGGTCCTTTCGAAAAATGGCCATTAACAACTTGTTTGCTAATATAGCTACATTTTGAAAATGTATTTTGCTTTTTCTATATTTTCTCTACAAGTACCTAAAATGCCATTCATTTTTACCAATTAGAAGTATCTAAAAAATTGATTGCAAAAAAAGCACATTTCGTTTTAAACGCGCTCGAGGAAAACGTGCATGCAGAAAGAGGGCGAGCTCTTCAGCAGCGGCTAGTCAAAACACCAATTCCACTGACCGGAGAGCAAAAAGCCGTTTTTTGCAATGAATTTTCAAGACACATTCGATTGATAAAAATAAATGGAGTTTCCGGTACTAGTAGAGTAAATATATACGAAGAGAAATACGATTACAAAGTGTACCTATGTTGGCTAACAGCTTTTTAATAGCAATTTTTCGGAAAGTCCTTTTTTCGGTGTTTGCTGCGGTTCGCGAAAAGTTTAAAACCTATTAAGCTGAAATTTCGTGCGTACAAGAAAGGCTATGATATCTGTCTTGTGTTAAAATTTCAGCTCTCAATATTGTATTTAATGCGTGTAATTGAATTTCGAAAAAAAGGCTCAAAATGGCCGTTTTTTGCGATTTGCGAAAAAACGGCTGAGCTGATCTGAACCCAACTCATTTTGTTCGTCTTCAAATCACCCATCTTGTTTACGAATCTTTTTTCATGTGCGATCCTTACCCAGCCGGCATCCACATTTCTTAAAGAGTTCTTTATAAATTCAGTAACGAACTTGTTTTGGTATTTGCAAAGTGTGTCTGAAGTATTCTTAAATTATTCCTATAGTATCCTTCTTATGTCCCCTTTTTTGAATTCTCTGAGAGTTTGCCAAGAGTTATTTTTTCTACAATTTCAGTTCATAAAGAGTTCTAAAAGTATTAATTTTTATCCCACGAAACTTAAAAATAGAATTCAAATGAAAAACTATTTCGTTGAAAAGTAGGTTTTTCCCTTCTGTAATTACACTAACTCCAATTTCCGATATACACTTATATCAGAAAAAAAGTCTGCAACCAAGTGGAATCGAACCCAAGATAGCTAGAGCACGCGTGTGACACAAACTCGCTTCTCCACTCGACTACCGAGGATTCGGAAGTTCATAAACATTTAACGCCTACATTAACTATATACGAACATTATGATCTTTGTTCTTTATTTATCTCATATGATTAAAAAATTGTGTGAAAAATCTCTCTACTCTTCTCGCTCCTCGACAATGTTATTTTATAACTTTTTGTTAGACGTGCACTAATTTGTACATATTATAGTAACGTTGTACTATCTGGATGATGCATAATTGTGAGTACATGATCAAACTACGCAAATTATAAAACAAAGTCTTCAAACGTGTAATAAAAATTATTATCATCACAAATAAATACCAAATTAAAATTGCTAAATAAATGTAACAATTATAGCGAGTCTTAATATTTAGGACAAGCTTCAGAGTTTCACCATAAACATGATTAAATTTTGACAATAAGATACACAGAGCTTTCGTAGCACAGACAGCTTGCACGCATATTTATCACTTCGTTGTTGCATTCTTGAGTTCGAATCTCAGTGTTGACGAAGACTTTTCTTTGTTTCGGTGGTCTTACTAGTTATTTTTTAGGTTTTTTTCACACTCTTCTATTATGAATACTTCTATAAGCATTTAAATTTAAATTAAATATTAAATACCTTGAATAATTTTATTGTCATTGTCCAATAAGCTCCAAGCTTGGATATTTGTATCTTACGAAAATTACTTTATTATAACTTTTTTTCGATACAAAAAATTAGTTGTTTGCTATTTCAAGAGAAAAATATCCCAGAGGATATTGTATGTAAATAACTTAATAATTAATATTCAGTTCTTACTTTAAATTATGCCGATCACTTATTTCATGTCGTTTTAGGTGTAAAAAAGTGAAGCATCGTTTACAAATCAATAAAAAATACATGCACAAACGTAAAAGTCTCGAAATAATTGATTTAAAAATTTTAGTTATTTTTACTTTTTGTAGCAACGTGCGAAAAAAAATTAAGTTTTGCACCATGATAAACATTCGCTACCGTATTTAAAATTGAATTTTAACTTACGTGTCTGCCTAATTAATCGTAATAAAAGACTTTAAGGACAAAACAGTTAATGAATAACTAATAAAAGTAGTATAAAAAAAGTCAAATCACATAGATGAAGATTCGAGCCCAACAATGCAAAAACAAAACGACGAACTTACATGCGATCCATCTGCGCTAAAGGAGATCTGTGTAAACTACAGTCAAAAATTACTTATGTTTATAAAAAGCTCCAAAACTTGTCCTAGCCATCGGGGCTCGCTGGAATTATTAAATTTATTTTGTAATCTTAATTTTGTATGTGTTCGTATTGATAATAATTTCGATTACGCGTGCAAAAACTTTATTTAATAATTTGCATAATCACAAGAAAACAACGTAAAATTAAATCACCGCAACCTTCGACCAGTACACATATTATATTTTTTTCCATCCTAACAAGAATTAAATAAAATTATACGAAATCACGTACCTCACGATCACAGATGAGTACATTGAAAAAAATTTGGTACTTTGAGATAACCAACTTACTGACATCTTACAGCTCAATGAATATTGAGTTTTTACATTTCTAAATTCGAATGACATTAACCCTAATTTAAATGTACGTCAATTCAAAAATGTTCGAGTAACACTGTTTCCAAATTAGGATTCCCGCAACACTAACTTCGAAGTAACCAACTTCGAAGCAGCACTTTTTTTTGTTTTTTTCTTTTTTTTTTTTTGTTTTTGTTTGAAGGAATGAGGAGGAGAAAATCTTCATAGACACCCCGGCTATTCTGGCGGTAGTATAGGATTCACCCAGTGTGCTACGAGGGTCGTGATTATATAGAGATGTTTTTAATGTAAATTTAATCAATATTACTTTCCAGTTCTTGCACGTGACGTCATATATTCATGTGTGTTAGTATTTATGGATTCACCTTTAAAAGGGATGGGAAGCAATGAGGACCCGTAGGTATGAAGTTGGATTCGTATTGCCCCCAATTCGTGTTACGAGATACCTCAGAGGGAGTGTGTAGGGACGTAATCAGGTTCGTAATGCCCCTGACTCGTGGTACACAACGGCCCGTGGTATTACGATATTACTTAATAAGAATTTATTGACTCTCTTTTGTTCCTGTTGGGTGCGGTAAGTCGCTGATGCCCCGGGGTCTCTCCAGTTCGTATTGCCCTGAAGATTCGCAGGTACATCAACTCCTTTACCTAGAGGATAGCTCCGGTTCGTACTGCCCGAAGATCCGCTCCTTACCCGAGGAACACAAGGGAGGATTCACTGATGTACGGGGAAAACTTGGAGACTGTAATAGCCTCTTCGTCACCCGTGTAGCCAGAGAAATATTCAAAGTGAATAATATAATATAATAAGAAGTAGACATATATATATATATATATATATATATATATACACATATATATTATATATACATCAATTCGCTATTTATTGCGATGTATGAAATTACAACAGTGCTTTGAAGAGCAGAGCTCCCTAGTCAAAGCACCGGACTCGGTGCTGATGGCAAAAGTAATTAACATGGTCTTGCATTGGCCTTTCATACCCTCAGAGAAGCAGCAGCGTCGGTAGCTTTGATTAGGCGGCTCGAATGATTTGCATATTTTGCCGCAATTCGCAACTATTGTGTGTTTCGGTATACACATAAGTATTCCATACCATCATGATACAGGCGCTATTACATTTCTTTTATGTATTCTTTTTCTAGTAAATCGGATAGATGGTGTTAAGAGGTATCAGATTGAATTCAAATTGGCGATAGATACTTGTACGTATACCTAGTCCCTCACAGTGCCTACCGACTAAAAACTAACCTCACCGCATGGGACAGGTCCGTTAGGACCACTCCCCTAGAAGACGAAAAGGCATAAGAGGAGAGAGAAAGGGAAAATAACGGAGAATTTCGGAGGCCGACTCGCTCTCGAAGAGATGAAAGGAGGGGCATTTACGCATCTGGGCGAAGCTCGAGTAAACGAAGCAGCACTGACTACTGCAGCTTGAAGCTGGTAACGCTACAGCTCGGAGTTGGGCGTCTGAGATGCCCAACGTGGGTGCTATGTTAGTTCAATGGTTCTCAGAATGTCTCGGCTCTCATTTCGAGTAGCTCCGTCATAACAGTTTATAAAAGGATTAAAATATCAGTACATAAATTGTTTAATATTCATAGAAAATGTTTTTTACATATAACTTCATTGCAATACGTTAGTGGTAATTCAAGTAGTGCCATGTAGACAATTTTATAAACCAGCCTGATCTTTAACCCATAAATAGAGAATAGAAGGTTATACCAGTAAGTGCAATTTACGGCAAGACCAAGATTCATCTTCTACTTGACAATAGACCATGGATCCAAAAAAAAAAAAATCAAATTTCGAGTGTATATTCATCTGATAAACAAACAAAATCCCAAACCACTAATCCTTAACGATCCAACGCGCTCACTTGTCCGTGCTGTTGTTTATTACCTAAGTAAACAAAATCCCAAGCAGCTGATTTTCAATTACCAAATTCGATCACATACCTAGATTTATTACTAATTTCAACATAAAAAAATTTTAAGCTAAGCTAATTTCTGGAGTCCTGTCGCACTTGCAGGTCCGTGCATAAAAGCTTTTCTTCAGAACTCGAGGAAAAGTAAAATATCCAAGTAAGTACAACTTATGTAAAAAAAAATTCAAATTCAATCAAAAGAAGCACATACAAGTAAAGGTTAAGCTTCGGTACATGCCATAAACACATTTAAATTCTTAGAACATTACGTCTTGCCGTATGTTAGCTCAGTTGGTTATGCACTCTGTTTTAGACCCAAAGATTACGAGTTTAAGACCCACGATCGTTATTTTTTTTATTTTTTTTATTTTTTTGACGCTTAAAAATATCTAAATATTTATTTATAAATTATCAACTACAGAAATGCATGCATGAATAAAAACCTTACTTCAGTAAAAAAGTTAAATAATTACTATTAAATATTTAACAAAAATTGGTAGCAAAGCGTGGTTAAGATCTCTAGCTATTTGTTTGTTTATTACAAGTTCTCTTAGTGCTATTTTTAAAGAAACAACAAACACCATTCAAAGAAGCATGTTCATGAATGATGCGTAACATCCCATATAGTGCAGTGTGCGCGGACGCGTATATGCTTTGCCTGTGCGGAGAGCTCAAGGCAGAGATCGGAATTATAATAGATACCCTAAAAGTAATAATTATAATGGTTATAACCCACGAAGTTTCAATCCTAATTATCAGAATCAGAATTTTCAAAATCAGTACAAACCAGAAGTGAGCCCCTAAAGACAGAATTCAACCCCCACACCGAATGTTTTAGCGCAAGTAATGAACATAGCAACATAATCGAAACCGTCCACATCGATACGTGCCAGGGACTTGGCGTAGATGACGAGCCTACAAGCATAACGTTGTCAATCCCAGAAGGGAAAAACCGCTGAATCACACTCATGCTCAATAATAGCACTGCCATAAACCTGATTAAATTACATTAGCTCGCCCATATTCACGTGTAGAGAATAGTGAAATTATTTATCTTACTGGAAGTACACCCCACTTAGTTTTAACTGAAGGAACAACGAATATGACTATACAAGGGAAACTTTTAATTTTTTATGTAATCCCTAACGATTTTCCGATCAAAGATGGCGGTTTAGTGGGTTGAAACTTTCGTAAAGAATGACGAGCCATACTATCGTATTATCACGATGTTACAGTATTAGATGTTGACGTAATGAACCCCATTTCTCTTTTAAAAACTGTTAAAACAATAAAGCGATTGGAAAGGAATAAAAAAAAAAAAAAAATCAATAAGACTAAAAAACAAGCACAAAAAAGTCGAATCTTCACCACCACCCTTAACACTAACAAAGAGACAGCGTGCCTTAAGATTAACAAAAGTTTATGATGAATATATCGTAGGCTGGCCTGAGAAATCAAATACACCTAAATACGAAAAATTTGGAGACATCAAAGCTAATTCTCATTTTTGAGATGAATTTGACAAATTGATTTTATCAGAAAGGGGTGATAATTTTATGAAGCCCACTGATAATGAAACTGATAAAAGTGAGAAACATAGTAAAAATAATGAATTAAACGGCTCGAACACGTCAGATAGTAAGAATTAATTTAATTAATACTAATTCGACGGAGGGATACTTACCACGAGTCGATGTAGGGCGTGATGAAGTATATTTAGGCGAAGGAATTGTAAAAAATGAGAGTGGTGAATGTAACTTTATGGCGATAAATACTAATGAAAATGATATCGCGGTTAAAATAGATCCAAGAGAAATTCTACCCTTCGAATATATTGCACCTGAATTTGATCCAGAAACTCGTAGCGAATATGAAAGACCACTTATCAAAAACAAACAAGATAGAATAAAAAATCTAAAATAACTTGTGCATACCGGGCATCTAAACCTGGAAGGATGAGACCGAATTTATCGACTAATATCCAAATTTCCAGACATCTTCTTGTTACCAAGAGACCCCTTACCCTATACTAATCTTGTTGCGCATGAAATCCCAACGGAAAGTAACATTCCTATTAACACTAAACAATATCGTCACCCACCAGTACATGAAAAAGTTTTAGACGAGCACGTAGTAAAAAAACTGAATGATGGAGTAATTGAGCCCTCGTCATCAACCTATAATTCACCCCTTTGGATTTTTCCTAAAAAACCTGATAGCCATGGAAATCCAAGATAGAGGGTAGTGATCGATTTCCGAGAACTTAATAAAAAGACCACTGGTAATGCATATCTATTGCCTAACATCGCAGATATTATGGATTAGTTAGGAGGATCCGTATATTTTTCAGTTTTTGATTTAGCAAGTGGATTTCAACAAATTTCTATGGCTGAACATGATGAGTATAAAACCTCATTCACGACACTCCATGGACATTACCGATACAGACGGATGCCTGAAGATTTAAAAAATGCACCTGCCTCATTCCAACGACTAATAGATCTCATTTTGGGAGGTTCATTAAATGTTAAGATGTTAGTTTATTTAGATGATATTATTATTTACGCAAAAAATCTAGTAGAACATGACTGTAAAGTTAGGTTACTTTTTGACCGATTAAGATCAGCGCATATGGTACTCTTGTCAGATAAGGTTGAATTTCTGTGGAAAGAAGTAATATTTCTTGGGCATATAGTAAGTCAACGAGGAATTGAACCAGACCCCAAAAAAATACAGGCCGTTAGAGAATTTCCCCAACCAAAAACTATGGAGAATATCAGACAATTCTTAGGACTATCAGGATACTGTAGACGCTTTATTGAAGATTTTTTAAAAATAGCTGAGCCATTATCAGATTTATTAAAAAAGGGAGAAAAATTCGAATGGACGGAAGTGCAAAAAAGAGTTTTCAAATACTATAAGACCATCGATGACAACCTATTTTACAATTTTCCGACTTTAGTAAATCATGTAAGTTGACAATATATGCATCTGACTACGTCATTGAAGCGGTATTAAGTCGGGAAAAGTTGGGTTTGACAATCCTGTCGCCTATTTTTCAAGAGCTCTAAATGAATCTAAAATTAATTAGTCTACGACTGAAAAGGAATGCTTAGCTGCACTATACGCAATGCATCATTTTTTTCGTATTTATTAGAGAATAAATTTGTTCTTGTAGCTGATTATGAGCCATTGAATTGAATGCATACAAAAACAGATCCAGGTCAGCGTTGAATGCGCTGGATGTTTAAATTTACCGATTATGAATACTCTTTGAAATACAAGCCAGGAAAACTTAATACCAAGGCTGATGCATTATCTAGAAACCCCGTAGGACCATTTCTTTATCTGGAGAACACTGTAAACAATAGATTATTATTACTATGAGTGAGGAAAGGAATAGTAAGATCATCCAATTCAATGACGATTAAACCTAGCATTGCCAACAACCTTAAATGAGACAGTAGGAGTAACAAAACCTAAAAGCATGACCAAATCAGAAACAAATGTACCTAAATTGACCAGGGGCCCTGTGTGACCTCTAGGTTCAAAAACAAACAAGGAACGGCCTTAGTTAGATCATAGTTTAATTGCTCAAAAGACTTGAACAAAAACATTTTCACAACCACAGACATTATCTATATCTCGACCAAGTATATTAAGAAATGTCACCACAAACACATCAAAAGATTCTAGCTTATTAAAAGTGAATTTTCTGAAATCAATAGCTTTAAGATCACGCACTAGCTATACAAATACAGAATTAATAAAAATAAAGAAATGCTACAATTACCAGTCAGAGATATAATTAACCTTGGTGCATCGTCAAGGACAAGTATGTTGTCCGAAAGTAACCTGAGTGTTACTAAAGAATCGTCAGAAGAAGGTACACAACCACCAGTATATAACCTTAGTCAAAGTGAATTACGACAAGAATTGACTGAAACGGAAATAGACTCAAATACAGATACTCACTTAGACTCAGACGCGATAAATACTAAAATCTTCGTTACACCCAGTTCACTTAATGAAGGTTCAAACGACGACGTTTCTGAATACCAACCTTATACTATGACTAGTAATATTGATAAGGCTACTTATTAAGAAGTAAAAAAGTTAACAAAAAAATTAAACCATAGTCTTCAAGAATATAATAGAGTCAGCAAGTACCGGACCTATAGCAAGTAAGACAATGAAGTCTTAACTAAAACTTTGTGCCAGGTGCAATTCTTCGCATGGCGTTTTAGTTAGTAGCCTGCCACCGCTCATCTAGTGTGGTCCCTCATTATTAGCTTAATTCCGGAATTCCATTAGTAAGTTTTAATATGCTGATCTACTTTGTTATAATTCTTTTGTTAATTGGCAGTAAATCATCGTGAATGAAATAAAGAAAATAAATTTACATATAGTTGAGAATGTTTTATTAATTCAAACCAAATTAAATTAAGGAGATGACAAAAAGAGGCGGTGCTGAAGGAACATATAGGATCTATCCTGAGAACAGATAAAGTACGTTCACACGTATATATTTTTCAAACAATAACACTTTTCTTTTTTTTTCGCTTTTAAGAAAACGAATAGTTGCACTATCTGCTGTCTCGCAGCATGTAAAGAAGCGTGAGACTATAGTCCACAATTTTCGATTTTAAACCGAAGGCAAAATTGAATGATAATTATTATTATTCAACAAGTTTTGCTAATTTGGACAACTTCTAATTGATTCAAATACAAATAACAAAAGTCTTTTAGTTTTTATGTTGGATGTTGATACTACCATGAAATTGCATATAATTTTATTAATAAAAATTATTATTACATGTTGAAATATTCTTTAATTGTATGAAAAACACTGTTAACGCAATAAAGCTTTTGATAAATTAGATAATCTTAACAATGAACTTTTTTTTTTTTTAATGGAAAGATATTTATTTCTTTAAAATATTATATGAAACGTAAAAATCCTACCGCCATATGAATTTAACTAAAAAACTAGTATTTAAATAATGATGGTTTAATTTCATTCACATTTAAAGTCTAGGTTAAATTTAAGATAATTTTTTTTAACCGAATATTGCTTTCTTCACAACATTTTGAATTTTAAATTTGATATCTGATTCATTTTGAATGAAAATATTGTTCAGATCCCAAACTCATTAAAAAGCTACATATGCTTGACCGTGTAATAAAATGATTTTTTTAAATACAACTTAACAATATCAAAACTTTGACCTTGAGTCACATTTATTGTCAATATAAATAATATAAAAATTTTTTCTCCTCTTTTCTCTCCTTTTATTATTTCTGCTTCAATGATGTATTAAAATAGTTTATTTATACCTAGTCTTGTACCATTACATAAATCATCTGATATACTTAAATTTTGAATTAACATAACGATTTCTCCTACTTTTACTTTTAGTTAGTGAGGTAAAAGCCCCCTCATTTAAACTATTTAAAATTTCTACTGGAACATTTAAATATTTATTATCACCTGTTTAATCTATACTTTTATGAGTAGCATAATCTATACTGTCATAATTTACAGAATTGCCAGGAATTCCGTTAAAAATTTTATTTCCATTAAATGAACTCCATTTATGGCTTTTTGAATTTTTTATTTATTGAAGATGTTACGTCTGAACTTCTATAAGTGAAAGGCTGAAATTGTAGATTCATTCTACAAACAAATAAGTTTAATTTTTGTTCATCAGGAACCAGCCATCGGCCCAAAAGCCTAATTTACTTTTACTTACAGTATACTTTTCTTTGAAATCGTTGACTTGGCGTTGTGGTGTTAGGTTTCACGAAGTGACATGTATGGAGTAGTGTACGCTGAACTGGCGTTGACTTACTGTTAGACTTTATATTTTATGTCATACGGTAGTAGCGTATCTTATTCATCTTTTTATCTCACGTCCTTGTAAAGGTCATTGTCATGCAGTGTCTATTTTATTTTTTCTTCATATTCAATTTATTCATAAAAGTAAGAACTATGTGTCAATCAATTATAATATTGAATCTTGAAATGTTTCATACAGTTAAGATATTGGAATATTTTCGATTGAAGAAAGTAATTAAATTAACAATCAAGTTGTATCTTAACTGACGATTTAATAAATCTAGAAAAGCCGGAAATAGTTGATCTTACG
The DNA here is from genome assembly GCF_036245765.1 of Copidosoma floridanum. Lineage (NCBI taxonomy): Eukaryota > Metazoa > Arthropoda > Insecta > Hymenoptera > Encyrtidae > Copidosoma > Copidosoma floridanum. The sequence goes on from NW_028321879.1 coordinate 3,004,061, forward strand.
AATAGTATAAATAATAAAGTTTCAGATTTTCATTAACAATGTCTATACTACTGTGAATTAATGTCGTAAGATGAGCGCTTTATAAGATTGTTTTATGTTGCACAGAAAGAATTTATCCGATAGTTCATTGCCTGGAGACAAAAAAAACGATTTAATCTTATGTTTTCCAGTAGAGTGAAAATTAATTGCTCTTCTACAGAATTTCGCCAGCAATATGAAAAAAATTGTCCTGTCCGAATTAAATGTTGGAAAAATGCCAATTTTTTCTTTAGTTCTTTACATATATCTCTATTTCTATAGCTCTTAGAAAAATTCTTCGACCGCCATTCTCTTCGTCATTCAATTTTCTATGAAATAGACATTTTTGCAAATCCATTACTTATTTTTAATAATACGCTAATAGTAAGAAAGTGCAGAAAAAAATATTCCTTACCAAAAAACTTTTGATCGACGTAAAAAAAATATCATAATAATTTGAATATAATCGTAAGAAAATATAGATATTAAGATGCACAACGAATAGATATTTGTAAAGTTGCAAAATAATTGTAAAATTTTTGCTGATTAATTTCTTACAGTGAAACTTCAAAGTCTAATAATTTTATTTAATTTTTCATACTTTTTTTCTATCAAAGGTCATTGCGTTCATCTTAAGAAAACACGAGTATAAAAAAAAAGAATGCTCTAGCTCTGCTCACTTTGAAGCTAAGATACAATAAATTAGCGTTTCTTGCAATAACGGATTGATAATTAAATTTTTATGGCGAAAAAATTTGTGTATCTTCTTCATGTATTTCTGCATTACACGGATAAAGCAGATTATCAATTCCAATAAGTTATTTTACATAATTATTCAGTCTCAAACGTAATATTGAGCATTGAACATGCCTAATTAACACATTAAATACAAAAAGTGATAGTTGTAAGAATTACATATTTCTTCAAATTTTCTGTACATTAAATTTTAGCTTTTTTTGATACATTAAAATTTTGCTTTTCTGTAATGATCTATTTTCGCAACAACCATCGGCTGTCTACAAACTTATGCGTTGCATCGTTATCACTTTTGGCGTCTATCTGTCCAGTACTTGTCCGGGGTTAAATGTATTTTCTATAAATCGTCATATATGCAGTCTTCTTCATCAATCAAAATATTAAAGTAATCAATGTTAGAGCAATTTTTTCCTGAACAGTATTTACATGTTTTTGTGAAAGTTGAACTGTTTGGGGGCTCTATTTAATCACATTGAAAGATTTTTGTAGATAATGTATAAACAAAAATACGCCATATCTTCTTTTAAGTGCCCACTGTATTAGAAAGATAAAATTCTATATTTTCAGTGTATCTATTTTTTTTCTGTTGTATAATATAGATATACTTGGTAAAGATTTTTTTATTGTTTGAGTGATTACAGCCTCAATGAAGTAATAAACAGTGATCCTTTCAGTATTCTGGAGGGAAAGACTGACCAACTTTTTAATTTTTCAAATAAACGTAACCTTTTTGGTAATGATAAGAAAATTTTTGACACTGCTAAGGGTAAGTGCACTTGAGCAAGATGCTATGTCTTAGTTAAGGTACACAAATCCGATAAACCTACGAGGTGGATTGTGTCTTCGATTGGATCCCCTACCTATTTTCTTTCCAAATTTATTAAAAATTAAAAAAAAAGGAGTTTATGTTGAGATATAAGCTTCCTTGTTACACAAAGTACATAGTTTAGCGCGTGAGATATATATATATATATATATATATACATGTATGCGCGCACTTTCTCTATCTATCGTGCGGCGCCTTCTTGTGTGCGGCGCTGCAGCTACTCTCGCGGCATTGCTAGTACAGTGTACACGTGTCTTGACGAAAAAGCTCTGTAAAACGTTAAAATTGTAAAATTGAAATAAAGACCATTTTTGATAAACATTCTTAGTAAAGTAGCACTTTTTTTTTCCTCACCGCTTTGCCTAAAACTATAAACAATAACAGGTTATGGGCCCGGCACGCTTCCACTGCGAAAATTAATAATGATACTTCGACTTACAGTGAAGCGATGTCAGCCGAAGACCAAAAAAAATGGAAACATGCTATTGAAGAAGAACTGAGCTCAATGGATAAAAATCAGGTGTGGAAAATCATGAATCGACCATCGAAAATGGATAAGAATATGAAACCTAACATTATTGATTCGAAATGGGTATTCAATAGGAAAATCGATCAAGAGGGAAAAACAAAATACAAGGCTCGTCTGGTCATTCGACGCTTCAAGGATAAAAATAAAATAAATACGATCTTCAAGAAACATATGCTTAAGTTTCACGAATGGCGCTCGTAAGGGCAGTGTTCGCAATCACAAATAAATTTGACTTGGAAACATGCCAACTGGACGTGAAAACTTCTTTCTTAAATGGAGAAATAGAAGAGGATATTTATATTGAGATCCTCGAAGGAACGAAGTATTCAAGTGACATTCGAAGAAATAAAGTATGCAAGTTACAACGGTCGTTGTATGGACTCAAAATAAGTCCCAAGCGTTGGAATGAACGTTTTTCGAAAGCAGCAGTCAAAATCGGATTGATGGCTTATGCAACAGAACCTTGCTTGTTTACATGGCAGGAAAAAGCAAAATTTGTCATATTACTTTTGTATGTAGATGGCATGATATTATCTGGAAATGATAGTCTGAAAATGCAAAGAAATAAAAACGAAACTCCAAAGTGAATTCAAAATGACAAATATGGGAGAAACTAAAAGTTTCCTGGGAGTATCTATAAGAAGAAACAGAAGAGATCGAACAATCATCCTGATTCAGTCTGACTACATCGACAAAATGTTAATTAGATTCGGATTCGACCAATTACATGCTCAGAGATCACCAATGGCCACGAACCAAGTCAAGAGACGTGAACTCAGAGACAGAGAAGAATCTCCTACTGAAAAGGAAATGGAAATTTCCAAAAATAAGGCTAATGTACCGTACACAGAAGCAGTAAGAAGTTTACTATATCTGGTCAACACGACTCGCCCAGATATTGCGTACTCCGTAAACGTCATCAGCAGACATCAGCTGAATCCAACAGAAGACGACTGTAAATTGGTAAAACGGACTTTCAGATACCTGTCAGGAACTAAAAATCTCGGACTGACTTTCACTCGCAAAAAGGACAACCTAGAAGGCTACGCAGACGCAAGCTTTGCCGACTGCAAGGGATCACTGACCATTAGTGGATACGTCATTCGGTTATTCGGAGACTCGATTGCATGGAAAACACACAAACAAAATTATGTGATATTGTCAACTTGTCAGGCAGAGTATGTCGCTATGAGTGAAGTATTTTAGGAGTTAGTCGCTTTAAATAACTCCATTCAATTTACGCTCAAGCGCACTTTTGCGCCCATGCAACTTTGGTCCAAAAATAATGCTGCGATAGCTGCATTAAAGACCGGAGGGAGTGCAAAGCTGAGACATATGACAGATATGCGAGAGCACTACGTAAAAATCTGTATCAATCGTTCACTTATAGACATATCCTGGATTAGTTCAAAGTTGCAAATCACCGATATTTTTACAAAACCGTTATCATTCAAAATTCATCAAAAACTCACTAGTTTACTTTTAAATTTATTCGACACAATATATTTATCACTATTCTTAAATATTTTTTTTGTCTGTGCAGATAAGCGAGGATAAGACGATTCGGAAACTGGAAAATGACAATCGCACATACACGTACAACACTAGGAGTTCTACTGCAAAACAACAGAGCTGAACTGCGATCGTCTAATTTTTTTCTTTAATCTTATTTTGTGCATTTAACATATTTGAAATAACCCTCATTATTAAATTCGAGAATAAAAATTCGCATTGAAACTGGACTCTAGTAAAACCATTCGAGTAATTCAAAACTGTTTGTGATTAAAAGTTAACGAAAAGACTTAATATTCATGTATGTATAACTTTGGAAGAGAAAGAGTGTTGAGATATAAGCTTCCTCGTTACACAAAGTATATAGTATAGCGCGTGATATATATACACATGCGCCCGCTCTCTCTATCTATCGTGCGGCGCTGCATCTACTCTCGCGGCATTGCTAGTACAGTGTACACGTGTCTTGACGAAAAAGCTCTGTAAAACGTTAAATTTGTAGAATTGAAATAAAGACCATTTTTTAATAAACATTCATAGTAAAATAGCACTTGTTTTTCTCCTCGCCGCTCTGCCAAAAACTATAAACAATAACAGTTTACCTGTTTCAATTATTAACATTACAAACAGTTTTTAATTTGTCGAAGATATTTCAGATTTTATGGTTCCGGATGGTCTTTCTTTCGTGAGTTTTGGTGTCATTTCCCTGTTCAATAATGTACATTTTTAAGCTATTGGAAGAGAATTCGAATGTTGTTGGCATTTATTAGCATTCGAAATAAATTTGTCTTTAAATGATTTTTTAGACTCAATTAAATTGATAATATATAGCAATTACTCTATTTCTAACAATAAATTTTACAGGCAAAAATTTGGGTCAGCTATGGGTAGTCCCTGCAATCTCTTCTTTGCTGATTTAGTTATGTCAGATATCATTTATATTTTGTTACATACCCATCAAGTTCCTATTAAATATTTCCAAATATATGAGGATAATATAATAGCTTGCATACCAATTTGACATGGTAATGACGTTTGGTAGTTTTTAAATGAAATAGATGAAAATGTCCAAGCTACGTTGGAGGAACCGCGTAATACAGCAATCAATTTTTTGGATGTAACAATCCGTTGGGATGATAATGGCCGAATATAAACTGATTGGTTTTAAAAACCTATATATGCATACATATACTTAAATGTTCTGTTTCATACACCTGTTTCGCAAAAGATTGGCATAATTTATTCGTTGGTTGACCGTGATATAAAACTTGCAGATTCATCTTTCCATAAAAAAAATTTAAATAAAGTTTCACTTTTATTAGAAGCCAATAATTATCCTGCTGATTTTATTACAAAATATATTACGAGTTAATAATTACCGTTACCAAATTTTTACAAAATTAAATTAAATTGGTAAGAATTAAATACCAAATTGTAAATAATACTAAGGAAAAAAAAATCTTAGAATCAAGATCGTTTTTAGTATTACCGTTTTTTAACGGCTGTGAAAACGTTTTCAGAAAATATTTAAACAATTATGATCACACTGTAATTTTCAAATCAGTCTGTAAATAAATTTTTTTTAATAATTTAGGTGAAGAAAAAATGTTAATCAATGATAAATTATGTTCAGTTTACACGTTTAAATGTAGAAATTATAGTAATAGTTATATTGGTCAGTTTTGTCGACAAACCCAAATACGTACTGTAACGGGCGGTTAATACTCAAACGCCGTTTACACTCATCTAGACTGCGCGAGGAAGAAAGGCCAGAGAGAGAGCGAGAGGGGAAGGGAGCGCGATAATGCGTGCGAAAGAGAGAGAGAAAGGAGAGACAAGCGTCTTGATATGAGTATTAGCGAGGGACGCTCTTGGCCATTAAGTCAGAAGGGATTAGGTATAGGTAGGGAAAACACGTGTGCGTCTCTCGCCCGCTACGTTTGTCAAACCACGAGAGGACAACCTCGCCATCGCCTCGCCCGCTCCTGCAGCCACATACCGTCGACGAGAAGGCTTACTGACTAGACACCAGGTCGAATATTCCTGCTGAGAGGCCAACTGCTAGGCGAGTAGGTGCAAATAAGAGGCTGCGAAAAGCCAGGTAAGCGCAGTGCGTGCGCGAGAATCATAATAGCCGCGTAATCTCTCTCTGTGCCCGGTCGAATTATCGCTGGCCGTCGGCCCCGAGAGGAAAGCCTTCCTCGACCGTACAAGCTTTGCCGTCAACACGATCGAGCGAAACACACACACACACGCGCGCGCGCGTATGCTTTTGTACTAGTGCAGACAATATAGTTTCCGTTCTTTTGATCAGTAAATGTTTGTTTTGCTTTGCGTGAGCCTTCCCTTGCACGAAGCCCTTCCGGCTACTCTTTCCTTACAGGTTTTATCCATAGCAATCTTGGCGTCCAAAAGGGAGCTGTAAGCTGGGCATCGGCCTTATCCTGCCGCCTCCGCGGGCTCGCGCGTAAACACCAACGCGCGAGCGTCCTGAGCTAAGCCAGAGCTGAGCTGGCCCCTCAGCAAGCAGACGTGAACGAGGAAAAGTGGACTCGCTGTCCGCGTTGTAACGCGAGTGTGTCTCCGTGGGTGCCCGGGAAACACAGTCCCGGTCAGAGTATCCCTCGTATTAATTTGTGGCTATCAAGGCCATAAGTGAATACGGACACCCCGTTACAACTGGCGCCCGACCTTGTGGTTTGCATGAGATGCTCGGCAGAGGCCTTACACTCCCTAGGTGATATTTATGTAAATCAGCGTTTTATTTTATCGTGTTAGTTACAACTTAATGCACTTTAGTGTAGTGTGTGTGGGCTTTGGATTTTTCAAGGCTGCGTGTGTTTACATTTGTGCCTCGACTCGCGCGTGGCCAGAGAGAGAGTCGATAGGTCGCTAAGGGCACGAGAGCGTGTCACGTTGTTGTCAGTCAACGAGGACTTACATGTATTGTGAACATACATAATCCGTGTATAGTTCCTCGGCTTGGGCTTTTTGTAGCAATAGATTGTTTTGATTTTCTTATAGATTATATCTTTAGAAGTTATCTTGCATTACGTGTGTCTTTCGATAAATACTTAGAATACTACATTTGATTTGTTGACAAAGCCCAAGTCAAGGCGTACAAGCTTGCTTTTCGGCTTCAAGCAACATCGTGCTTGGCTGAACGCCTTGTTGACCGTGTGCGTAAAAGCGGAGACGAGTAGTTGTGTGTAGGCAGGTACACAAAAACATAGTTGTATTTATCTGTTCCTGTACTACATACACTTTACACTAGTAGGGAGTTACAGTTGTCGTGCTTAAATTTAGATTAAAAACTTTTTTCTTTGATGAAGTAATTTCTATTAAATTTTTTTTTTTCTGAAATTTTTTGTTTTTTTTTTACGACAAGCTGTAAAGCTTAAAAGAGCTCTCAATTACGTTAAACTAACAGTTGAGCGTAGAGTCAGCCCTAATTGTAGCTCCCTGATCCTTTTCTCTTCTCAGAGTGAGTTACACTCAGCTACACGTCCAATTTTTTTTTACATATTTGTTGCGCCGCCGTTTTACAGGAAGATGAGCGAACTCGGGCCACAGGCCGAAGAGATCATAGAAAATTATTGCCTAGATGTTGCAGGTCGACCAACCTGCGAAGGGATAATGAAGAATTTAGAACTGCGTTTGGACGGATCGAGGATTGATAAAGCTGCCAGACTTGCACGCTGCTTGTCCGGAGAATATATTCCCCAAGATTTTACTAGGGAAATCAATCCAGTCGAAGACAGGACTAGACGCTGTGCCACTCGCTCTTCATTCATTGAGACTGCAGTGGATGAAGAGCTCAAAATGCCTCAGGAAAGCGAGGGAGAGAATGGCGAAGATGTCCACCCGCTGCAACTTTTAGACGAAAAAGCAGTGCAACAAAATCTACACCGCACCTGCTTAATAGAAGAGAATCACTCCGAGGAGTCTGAAAGAGACAACGACGAGGAATCGGCCAACGTCTACGACAAAACAAGAAAACAAGGGAAGACACCAGCTGTGCGAACTCCAGGCCATCCCCTAAAAGATACGCCCTACGTAAGTTCAGTAGAAGAAGAAAATGAAGAAGTCTTTAAACTCACGACCAGCGGTGGCAAACCGTTTGTTGTACCTGCGGAATTTGCCAACGAAGTGCTACAGATAAGGAAGCAAATAGATGATTTGCATCTCAACCGGGAATACCAAGAAAGAGAGTTGAAAAGATACAAAGAGTTGCAGAGTAGCACTAGGCCCGCTAGAAATTCGTCGATATTAGGTGCAAATCAAGCCTGCCTCACAAATTGCGAAAGCAATAAAGTACAGTTTCAGGACACCTTTACACAGCACTATTTTAATAGCGAGGGTTTTGGTCATCAAACAGCAGACTTAGGCAAGCAGAAGCCTTCTGGCCGCTCCACTCCATTGGCATCGGACTTCTGTCCAGCCTGGGGGGGGGGGGAGGGAGATAACTACAGGTAGTGCTCAAGTGGCCGGCAGCTTCAACAATAGAGAACAAATTCGCGATCTGGGCCAAGTAGTGCGTAAGTGGGATCTCAAGTTCACAGGGGAAGGCAAAGAGAGCTTTGACGGCTTTTACACAAAAGTACAGGAATGCCGAGAGTTCGTCAACCTTTCGGACGACGAAATGCTTCGAGCGGTGCCCACGCTCCTAAGCGACAATGCGCTCCTCTGGTGCCGCAACGAGAAATGGAGATGGAGAACCTGGGCAGAATTTATGACCGCAGCAAGGAAATGGTTCGACATCGGCAAGGGTTTGCAGCACAAGCTGAAGCAGGACACGCTAATGCGCCGACAATACGACGGCGAGCCAGTACGGGGCTATCTAACGCAACTTACGGCGATGTTGCGTCGATTAGACCCACCGATGGATGCAGAAGTAGAAGTCGATCTGCTTGTTGCCAACATGAGGCCAGAACTGCAGCTGTGTATTAAACGGCATGAGGTGCGCGACTCGTGGGACCTGCAAACTCAAGCCGTGGAGGCCGAACGGCTGCTACAGGTCAAAGAAACCTTTCAGGAACCTCCAGCGCCAGAGTACTTTGCGCTACCAGAGTTAGCCTGTCCAAGAATAGTACCGGTGTCAAAGAAACCCAAGCCATCCCCAAAAATCAGCGCCGTAGATGTGAAGGAAACGGCCGACAACCCGACAATCTTGAGCCTGCTACAGAAATTGGTTATAGAACAAGAAGCCAAAAGACGCACCAATGAAAAATTGCTGCAACAACTCTTTCGGGCAAAACAGGAAAGAAATGAAATAACTCCGGCCGGAATGGTGACGACCGAGGGAACGAAGAGGTAGAACAGCGGAAGACAACGCAACCAAGAAAAGAAGAGGACACGAACAATAAAAAGCCAAGGCGCCAAGGGCGTGGCGTGGCGTCAGCTGAACGCACGCCAGGGAAGCCACGGTACTTCGGCTGTAACTCTACAGAGCATCGCTTCCTGGACTGCCCCTGCAATCCGGGAAACGCCAACCCGGGAGCGTAAGCAAGGGAATTACGCTTCCTTGGGATTCACAACCCTCGTTTGCGAGCATTTCTAGTGCCCCTCAGCCCCCCCCCTCCTGAAGTGCACCAGGAGGAGGTCCCAGAGCGAGATTGGGAAGAGAAGGGCCGGTGCTGGCTTCCACTCACGTTACAGGGGTACAAATTTCAAGCCCTTGTAGACAGCGTTGCGAAGCAAACGGTGATGGGCAAGATAGGCTTGCAACTAGCCAGCGCATGCGGCCGGGTCCTGAGCCCCCATTACGGACGCGGAGCTGACCTAGCGGGTATCAGTGTAGCCCGATGTGCAGGCTATGTAGTCCTCCCGATAGAGTTCGCAGGACAAACGAGGGAGATCGAAGTGGCGATCCTACCCGACATGAAGGACGATTGCTACCTAGTCATGAACTTTATGAGAGCTTTTTGGGTAGTCTTCGATGCATATCCATGCCAAATTTTGCGAGAGAGCGAGAGATTCGACCTTGAGATCGCGGCAGTTGAATCAGGGAATAAAATTCAACTGGCTTTAATCGGCCTTGCTGACGTGACGCCCTTGGAAAAGGAGCAAGTCTGCCGGCTAGTCGACAGCCTTACAAGCGATGAAGCACCTCTTGGCTGTACTTCGTAGATCGAGCACGATATTGGGCTGACCACGAAAAAGCCGATTAAACAACGTTATTATCCGGTGTCAGAGAAATTGCAAAAGGAGATGCACGAGCAAGTGGATGAAATGCTTAAGAACAAAGTGATAGAGCCGTTGGACAGTAGCTGGTCGAGCCCTGTCGTGATGATAAAAAAGTCAAATGGCGATTATCGCTTCTGTGTCGATTACAGGAAAGTAAATGCTGTGTCAGAATCGGACGCGTACCCCTTACCATACATGGAGACAATTCTGCGCAAGCTTCGCAAAGCTCGATTCATCTCTACACTGGATTTGAGCAGCGCGTATCACCAAATACCGCTGTCCAAGCGCGCCCGCAAGATCACCGCGTTTACCGCACCGGGAAAGGGCTTATTTCAGTTTTGCAGAGTGCCATATGGCCTGAGTTCAGCCCCGGCCACGTTCCAGCGGCTGATCGACAAGGTGATTTGTCCTGAACTCGAGCCTTTCGCCTACGCTTATCTTGACGACATTATTATTGTCACCGAGACTTTCGAGGAACATTTGAAGTGCCTCGAACACGTACTTAAGAGGATAAAAGCCGTGGGACTTACAATCAATAAAAAGAAGAGTGAGTTCTGTCGTGAGGAGGTTCGCTACCTTGGAATCCTTATAAACCGTGAAGGCCTTCGCCCTGATCCAACGAAGATTGAGCCAATTCTAACTTATCCGGCGCCCCGGAATCTAAAGCAGTTACGTCGCTTTTTAGGCATGGCTTCCTGGTACCGGAAGTTTCTGCCTGATTATGCTTCTGTCACTGATCCCATGACTCAACTACTGAGGAAAGACTGTAAGTTTGAGTGGACCGAGGTACAACAGAATGCTTTTGAGCATGCGAAGGCTCTTATAGCCTCGGCACCCACGCTACAAAGGCCCCTCGTCGACGCGCCGTTCACTATTCAAACAGACGCCAGTGATGTTGGACTTGGCGCCGTGATCACGCAAGAGGTCGACGAGCAGGAGCGAGTGCTCGAGTATGCTAGTCGCAATTTAACGCCAGCGGAAAAGAATTATAGCGTGACTGAGAAGGAATGTCTCGCTGTGCTCTGGGCTATACACAAGTTCCGCCCGTATGTAGAAGGAAGTCACTTCAAGGTCATCACGGACCACAGTAGCCTCCGGTGGCTGCGCAATATGCATAACCCGACCGGACGACTTTCGCGCTGGGCACTGGAGTTGCAGAATTATGACTTCGAAATAGAGCATCGAAAAGGCGCATTAAATTACGTGCCAGATGCGCTCTCACGCCTGTACGAAGAAGAGAAGGAGCTCCCTATTGGAGCGATGACTCTTACGGATATCACGCAAGACGCTTGGTATAACGCCTGGTTAAAGAAAGTCAGTCGCTCGCCCACCGATTTTCCGCGCTGGAAAATCGTTGGTGAACAACTCTATGTGTACCGCCCTGACCCCAAAATTGACGATACGCCGGGCGACTCGGACGCGTGGAAGCTTGTCGTACCCGAGGAGGGGAGAAATAAAGTGCTGAAGGAGTGCCACGACGAGCCGTTTGCAGGCCATCTTGGTCGAGAGAAGACCTTCACGCGCCTGGCCCGACACTACTACTGGCCTAAATATTATCAAAGCACAGCCAAGCACGTGAGGAAGTGTCGGGTCTGCCAGCAGCTTAAAGTAGAACAAAAGCTGCCAGCGGGTCTGATGGGCAGGCGCGTAATTCCCGGCCCGTGGCAGATCGTCGCGGCTGACATCATGGGTCCTTTACCATGCAGCCCGCACGGATACGAGTATATTTTGATTTTTGAAGATCTGTTCACTAGGTGGATTGAGTGTGTACCCCTGCGAAAAGCCAATGCGAAGGCTGTACTAAGTGCCTTCGAAGAGAGAATTATTTGGCGATTCGGTGCGCCGCTGGAGCTCCTCACCGATAATGGGACGGAGTTAAAAAACCGCCTAATCGACGACTATTTGCGGAAACGGAATATTACACACTGTTACATGCCCGCATACCATCCACAGGCAAACCCGGTGGAACGAGTCAATAGGGTCTTCAAAACAATGATCAAGTCTTTCATCGAAAAAGACCACCGTACCTGGGATAGAAAGCTTGCCGAGCTCGTGTTTGCCTATAATACAAGCAAACACCAATCCACAGGCTCGAGCCCGACCATGCTCAACCACGGCCACGAGCCACTGGCTCCAAACGCTCTGAAGCGGCAAGCGGACCACACGGTAATGAACTCTCTCGGTCAGCAAGCCATCGAGGAATGGAAGGATCAAATGACTCGTCTGCCACTCCTGCACGAAGAAGCCTACGATGCTGCGAGGCGAGCCCAAGAGCAACAGGCCGAATACTATAATGTGCGCCGACGTGACGTACAATTCCAGGCCGGTGACAAAGTCTGGAAGGAGAATCGAGTTCTATCCTCGGCCCCTCTTGCACTTCCCTGGCGCGTCGACCAGCAGCGATTGGTCTACCTTTTTCTCAGATTTTGTCGACTCGATGGCCTGTACACCTGGGTTTTTAGCGGGCGCCCGCGCCTCCGCTTGATGGGTCCTGCAGCCTCGCTAGGATTTACAAGGTTATTCGACGGCGGGGCATTGGTCTTCGGGGTTGCGAGGGGCCTTTTTCGCCGGTGACCCCGACTTCTATTTACAGACTCGTCATCGCACAGATTTCCCGCAGTTACGCTCGCTTCCGGCGGGTCGCGCTTCGCCGGTTCTTCGTTCTCCAACGGCGGTAGGGATAACTCTGCAGATTTTTCGTCTTCTTCGCTCTCTGAAGTGTCTTTCCTTGTCGAGTAGGCCTTCAGTTGTTGCACATGAACAGGGCCTTCTTTCACGCCTTCAGCATTCATTAGCTCGTATGAGTTGGAGCCGGTATTCTTAAGGATGGTGTACGGACCAACGAATTTTGGTGCCAGTTTCGCCGCAAAGTTCTTACTGGCCGAGGATAGGACTCGATTCTCCTTCCAGACTTTGTCACCGGCCTGGAATTGTACGTCACGTCGGCGCACATTATAGTATTCGGCCTGTTGCTCTTGGGCTCGCCTCGCAGCATCGTAGGCTTCTTCGTGCAGGAGTGGCAGACGAGTCATTTGATCCTTCCATTCCTCGATGGCTTGCTGACCGAGAGAGTTCATTGCCGTGTGGTCCGCTTGCCGCTTCAGAGCGTTTGGAGCCAGTGGCTCGTGGCCGTGGTTGAGCATGGTCGGGCTCGAGCCTGTGGATTGGTGTTTGCTTGTATTATAGGCAAACACGAGCTCGGCAAGCTTTCTATCCCAGGTACGGTGGTCTTTTTCGATGAAAGACTTGATCATTGTTTTGAAGACCCTATTGACTCGTTCCACCGGGTTTGCCTGTGGATGGTATGCGGGCATGTAACAGTGTGTAATATTCCGTTTCCGCAAATAGTCGTCGATTAGGCGGTTTTTAAACTCCGTCCCATTATCGGTGAGGAGCTCCAGCGGCGCACCGAATCGCCAAATAATTCTCTCTTCGAAGGCACTTAGTACAGCCTTCGCATTGGCTTTTCGCAGGGGTACACACTCAATCCACCTAGTGAACAGATCTTCAAAAATCAAAATATACTCGTATCCGTGCGGGCTGCATGGTAAAGGACCCATGATGTCAGCCGCGACGATCTGCCACGGGCCGGGAATTACGCGCCTGCCCATCAGACCCGCTGGCAGCTTTTGTTCTACTTTAAGCTGCTGGCAGACCCGACACTTCCTCACGTGCTTGGCTGTGCTTTGATAATATTTAGGCCAGTAGTAGTGTCGGGCCAGGCGCGTGAAGGTCTTCTCTCGACCAAGATGGCCTGCAAACGGCTCGTCGTGGCACTCCTTCAGCACTTTATTTCTCCCCTCCTCGGGTACGACAAGCTTCCACGCGTCCGAGTCGCCCGGCGTATCGTCAATTTTGGGGTCAGGGCGGTACACATAGAGTTGTTCACCAACGATTTTCCAGCGCGGAAAATCGGTGGGCGAGCGACTGACTTTCTTTAACCAGGCGTTATACCAAGCGTCTTGCGTGATATCCGTAAGAGTCATCGCTCCAATAGGGAGCTCCTTCTCTTCTTCGTACAGGCGTGAGAGCGCATCTGGCACGTAATTTAATGCGCCTTTTCGATGCTCTATTTCGAAGTCATAATTCTGCAACTCCAGTGCCCAGCGCGAAAGTCGTCCGGTCGGGTTATGCATATTGCGCAGCCACCGGAGGCTACTGTGGTCCGTGATGACCTTGAAGTGACTTCCTTCTACATACGGGCGGAACTTGTGTATAGCCCAGAGCACAGCGAGACATTCCTTCTCAGTCACGCTATAATTCTTTTCCGCTGGCGTTAAATTGCGACTAGCATACTCGAGCACTCGCTCCTGCTCGTCGACCTCTTGCGTGATCACGGCGCCAAGTCCAACATCACTGGCGTCTGTTTGAATAGTGAACGGCGCGTCGACGAGGGGCCTTTGTAGCGTGGGTGCCGAGGCTATAAGAGCCTTCGCATGCTCAAAAGCATTCTGTTGTACCTCGGTCCACTCAAACTTACAGTCTTTCCTCAGTAGTTGAGTCATGGGATCAGTGACAGAAGCATAATCAGGCAGAAACTTCCGGTACCAGGAAGCCATGCCTAAAAAGCGACGTAACTACTTTAGATTCCGGGGCGCCGGATAAGTTAGAATTGGCTCAATCTTCGTTGGATCAGGGCGAAGGCCTTCACGGTTTATAAGGATTCCAAGGTAGCGAACCTCCTCACGACAGAACTCACTCTTCTTTTTATTGATTGTAAGTCCCACGGCTTTTATCCTCTTAAGTACGTGTTCGAGGCACTTCAAATGTTCCTCGAAAGTCTCGGTGACAATAATAATGTCGTCAAGATAAGCGTAGGCGAAAGGCTCGAGTTCAGGACAAATCACCTTGTCGATCAGCCGCTGGAACGTGGCCGGGGCTGAACTCAGGCCATATGGCACTCTGCAAAACTGAAATAAGCCCTTTCCCGGTGCGGTAAACGCGGTGATCTTGCGGGCGCGCTTGGACAGCGGTATTTGGTGATACGCGCTGCTCAAATCCAGTGTAGAGATGAATCGAGCTTTGCGAAGCTTGCGCAGAATTGTCTCCATGTATGGTAAGGGGTACGCGTCCGATTCTGACACAGCATTTACTTTCCTGTAATCGACACAGAAGCGATAATCGCCATTTGACTTTTTTATCATCACGACAGGGCTCGACCAGCTACTGTCCAACGGCTCTATCACTTTGTTCTTAAGCATTTCATCCACTTGCTCGTGCATCTCCTTTTGCAATTTCTCTGACACCGGATAATAACGTTGTTTAATCGGCTTTTTCGTGGTCAGCCCAATATCGTGCTCGATCTACGAAGTACAGCCAAGAGGTGCTTCATCGCTTGTAAGGCTGTCGACTAGCCGGCAGACTTGCTCCTTTTCCAAGGGCGTCACGTCAGCAAGGCCGATTAAAGCCAGTTGAATTTTATTCCCTGATTCAACTGCCGCGATCTCAAGGTCGAATCTCTCGCTCTCTCGCAAAATTTGGCATGGATATGCATCGAAGACTACCCAAAAAGCTCTCATAAAGTTCATGACTAGGTAGCAATCGTCCTTCATGTCGGGTAGGATCGCCACTTCGATCTCCCTCGTTTGTCCTGCGAACTCTATCGGGAGGACTACATAGCCTGCACATCGGGCTACACTGATACCCGCTAGGTCAGCTCCGCGTCCGTAATGGGGGCTCAGGACCCGGCCGCATGCGCTGGCTAGTTGCAAGCCTATCTTGCCCATCACCGTTTGCTTCGCAACGCTGTCTACAAGGGCTTGAAATTTGTACCCCTGTAACGTGAGTGGAAGCCAGCACCGGCCCTTCTCTTCCCAATCTCGCTCTGGGACCTCCTCCTGGTGCACTTCAGGAGGGGGGGGGGCTGAGGGGCACTAGAAATGCTCGCAAACGAGGGTTGTGAATCCCAAGGAAGCGTAATTCCCTTGCTTACGCTCCCGGGTTGGCGTTTCCCGGATTGCAGGGGCAGTCCAGGAAGCGATGCTCTGTAGAGTTACAGCCGAAGTACCGTGGCTTCCCTGGCGTGCGTTCAGCTGACGCCACGCCACGCCCTTGGCGCCTTGGCTTTTTATTGTTCGTGTCCTCTTCTTTTCTTGGTTGCGTTGTCTTCCGCTGTTCTACCTCTTCGTTCCCTCGGTCGTCACCATTCCGGCCGGAGTTATTTCATTTCTTTCCTGTTTTGCCCGAAAGAGTTGTTGCAGCAATTTTTCATTGGTGCGTCTTTTGGCTTCTTGTTCTATAACCAATTTCTGTAGCAGGCTCAAGATTGTCGGGTTGTCGGCCGTTTCCTTCACATCTACGGCGCTGATTTTTGGGGATGGCTTGGGTTTCTTTGACACCGGTACTATTCTTGGACAGGCTAACTCTGGTAGCGCAAAGTACTCTGGCGCTGGAGGTTCCTGAAAGGTTTCTTTGACCTGTAGCAGCCGTTCGGCCTCCACGGCTTGAGTTTGCAGGTCCCACGAGTCGCGCACCTCATGCCGTTTAATACACAGCTGCAGTTCTGGCCTCATGTTGGCAACAAGCAGATCGACTTCTACTTCTGCATCCATCGGTGGGTCTAATCGACGCAACATCGCCGTAAGTTGCGTTAGATAGCCCCGTACTGGCTCGCCGTCGTATTGTCGGCGCATTAGCGTGTCCTGCTTCAGCTTGTGCTGCAAACCCTTGCCGATGTCGAACCATTTCCTTGCTGCGGTCATAAATTCTGCCCAGGTTCTCCATCTCCATTTCTCGTTGCGGCACCAGAGGAGCGCATTGTCGCTTAGGAGCGTGGGCACCGCTCGAAGCATTTCGTCGTCCGAAAGGTTGACGAACTCTCGGCATTCCTGTACTTTTGTGTAAAAGCCGTCAAAGCTCTCTTTGCCTTCCCCTGTGAACTTGAGATCCCACTTACGCACTACTTGGCCCAGATCGCGAATTTGTTCTCTATTGTTGAAGCTGCCGGCCACTTGAGCACTACCTGTAGTTATCTCCCTCCCCCCCCCCCAGGCTGGACAGAAGTCCGATGCCAATGGAGTGGAGCGGCCAGAAGGCTTCTGCTTGCCTAAGTCTGCTGTTTGATGACCAAAACCCTCGCTATTAAAATAGTGCTGTGTAAAGGTGTCCTGAAACTGTACTTTATTGCTTTCGCAATTTGTGAGGCAGGCTTGATTTGCACCTAATATCGACGAATTTCTAGCGGGCCTAGTGCTACTCTGCAACTCTTTGTATCTTTTCAACTCTCTTTCTTGGTATTCCCGGTTGAGATGCAAATCATCTATTTGCTTCCTTATCTGTAGCACTTCGTTGGCAAATTCCGCAGGTACAACAAACGGTTTGCCACCGCTGGTCGTGAGTTTAAAGACTTCTTCATTTTCTTCTTCTACTGAACTTACGTAGGGCGTATCTTTTAGGGGATGGCCTGGAGTTCGCACAGCTGGTGTCTTCCCTTGTTTTCTTGTTTTGTCGTAGACGTTGGCCGATTCCTCGTCGTTGTCTCTTTCAGACTCCTCGGAGTGATTCTCTTCTATTAAGCAGGTGCGGTGTAGATTTTGTTGCACTGCTTTTTCGTCTAAAAGTTGCAGCGGGTGGACATCTTCGCCATTCTCTCCCTCGCTTTCCTGAGGCATTTTGAGCTCTTCATCCACTGCAGTCTCAATGAATGAAGAGCGAGTGGCACAGCGTCTAGTCCTGTCTTCGACTGGATTGATTTCCCTAGTAAAATCTTGGGGAATATATTCTCCGGACAAGCAGCGTGCAAGTCTGGCAGCTTTATCAATCCTCGATCCGTCCAAACGCAGTTCTAAATTCTTCATTATCCCTTCGCAGGTTGGTCGACCTGCAACATCTAGGCAATAATTTTCTATGATCTCTTCGGCCTGTGGCCCGAGTTCGCTCATCTTCCTGTAAAACGGCGGCGCAACAAATATGTAAAAAAAAATTGGACGTGTAGCTGAGTGTAACTCACTCTGAGAAGAGAAAAGGATCAGGGAGCTACAATTAGGGCTGACTCTACGCTCAACTGTTAGTTTAACGTAATTGAGAGCTCTTTTAAGCTTTACAGCTTGTCGTAAAAAAAAAACAAAAAATTTCAGAAAAAAAAAAATTTAATAGAAATTACTTCATCAAAGAAAAAAGTTTTTAATCTAAATTTAAGCACGACAACTGTAACTCCCTACTAGTGTAAAGTGTATGTAGTACAGGAACAGATAAATACAACTATGTTTTTGTGTACCTGCCTACACACAACTACTCGTCTCCGCTTTTACGCACACGGTCAACAAGGCGTTCAGCCAAGCACGATGTTGCTTGAAGCCGAAAAGCAAGCTTGTACGCCTTGACTTGGGCTTTGTCAACAAATCAAATGTAGTATTCTAAGTATTTATCGAAAGACACACGTAATGCAAGATAACTTCTAAAGATATAATCTATAAGAAAATCAAAACAATCTATTGCTACAAAAAGCCCAAGCCGAGGAACTATACACGGATTATGTATGTTCACAATACATGTAAGTCCTCGTTGACTGACAACAACGTGACACGCTCTCGTGCCCTTAGCGACCTATCGACTCTCTCTCTGGCCACGCGCGAGTCGAGGCACAAATGTAAACACACGCAGCCTTGAAAAATCCAAAGCCCACACACACTACACTAAAGTGCATTAAGTTGTAACTAACACGATAAAATAAAACGCTGATTTACATAAATATCACCTAGGGAGTGTAAGGCCTCTGCCGAGCATCTCATGCAAACCACAAGGTCGGGCGCCAGTTGTAACGGGGTGTCCGTATTCACTTATGGCCTTGATAGCCACAAATTAATACGAGGGATACTCTGACCGGGACTGTGTTTCCCGGGCACCCACGGAGACACACTCGCGTTACAACGCGGACAGCGAGTCCACTTTTCCTCGTTCACGTCTGCTTGCTGAGGGGCCAGCTCAGCTCTGGCTTAGCTCAGGACGCTCGCGCGTTGGTGTTTACGCGCGAGCCCGCGGAGGCGGCAGGATAAGGCCGATGCCCAGCTTACAGCTCCCTTCTGGACGCCAAGATTGCTATGGATAAAACCTGTAAGGAAAGAGTAGCCGGAAGGGCTTCGTGCAAGGGAAGGCTCACGCAAAGCAAAACAAACATTTACTGATCAAAAGAACGGAAACTATATTGTCTGCACTAGTACAAAAGCATACGCGCGCGCGCGTGTGTGTGTGTGTTTCGCTCGATCGTGTTGACGGCAAAGCTTGTACGGTCGAGGAAGGCTTTCCTCTCGGGGCCGACGGCCAGCGATAATTCGACCGGGCACAGAGAGAGATTACGCGGCTATTATGATTCTCGCGCACGCACTGCGCTTACCTGGCTTTTCGCAGCCTCTTATTTGCACCTACTCGCCTAGCAGTTGGCCTCTCAGCAGGAATATTCGACCTGGTGTCTAGTCGGTAAGCCTTCTCGTCGACGGTATGTGGCTGCAGGAGCGGGCGAGGCGATGGCGAGGTTGTCCTCTCGTGGTTTGACAAACGTAGCGGGCGAGAGACGCACACGTGTTTTCCCTACCTATACCTAATCCCTTCTGACTTAATGGCCAAGAGCGTCCCTCGCTAATACTCATATCAAGACGCTTGTCTCTCCTTTCTCTCTCTCTTTCGCACGCATTATCGCGCTCCCTTCCCCTCTCGCTCTCTCTCTGGCCTTTCTTCCTCGCGCAGTCTAGATGAGTGTAAACGGCGTTTGAGTATTAACCGCCCGTTACAGTACGTATTTGGGTTTGTCGACAAAACTGACCAATATAACTATTACTATAATTTCTACATTTAAACGTGTAAACTGAACATAATTTATCATTGATTAACATTTTTTCTTCACCTAAATTATTAAAAAAAATTTATTTACAGACTGATTTGAAAATTACAGTGTGATCATAATTGTTTAAATATTTTCTGAAAACGTTTTCACAGCCGTTAAAAAACGGTAATACTAAAAACGATCTTGATTCTAAGATTTTTTTTTCCTTAGTATTATTTACAATTTGGTATTTAATTCTTACCAATTTAATTTAATTTTGTAAAAATTTGGTAACGGTAATTATTAACTCGTAATATATTTTGTAATAAAATCAGCAGGATAATTATTGGCTTCTAATAAAAGTGAAACTTTATTTAAATTTTTTTTATGGAAAGATGAATCTGCAAGTTTTATATCACGGTCAACCAACGAATAAATTATGCCAATCTTTTGCGAAACAGGTGTATGAAACAGAACATTTAAGTATATGTATGCATATATAGGTTTTTAAAACCAATCAGTTTATATTCGGCCATTATCATCCCAACGGATTGTTACATCCAAAAAATTGATTGCTGTATTACGCGGTTCCTCCAACGTAGCTTGGACATTTTCATCTATTTCATTTAAAAACTACCAAACGTCATTACCATGTCAAATTGGTATGCAAGCTATTATATTATCCTCATATATTTGGAAATATTTAATAGGAACTTGATGGGTATGTAACAAAATATAAATGATATCTGACATAACTAAATCAGCAAAGAAGAGATTGCAGGGACTACCCATAGCTGACCCAAATTTTTGCCTGTAAAATTTATTGTTAGAAATAGAGTAATTGCTATATATTATCAATTTAATTGAGTCTAAAAAATCATTTAAAGACAAATTTATTTCGAATGCTAATAAATGCCAACAACATTCGAATTCTCTTCCAATAGCTTAAAAATGTACATTATTGAACAGGGAAATGACACCAAAACTCACGAAAGAAAGACCATCCGGAACCATAAAATCTGAAATATCTTCGACAAATTAAAAACTGTTTGTAATGTTAATAATTGAAACAGGTAAACTGTTATTGTTTATAGTTTTTGGCAGAGCGGCGAGGAGAAAAACAAGTGCTATTTTACTATGAATGTTTATTAAAAAATGGTCTTTATTTCAATTCTACAAATTTAACGTTTTACAGAGCTTTTTCGTCAAGACACGTGTACACTGTACTAGCAATGCCGCGAGAGTAGATGCAGCGCCGCACGATAGATAGAGAGAGCGGGCGCATGTGTATATATATCACGCGCTATACTATATACTTTGTGTAACGAGGAAGCTTATATCTCAACACTCTTTCTCTTCCAAAGTTATACATACATGAATATTAAGTCTTTTCGTTAACTTTTAATCACAAACAGTTTTGAATTACTCGAATGGTTTTACTAGAGTCCAGTTTCAATGCGAATTTTTATTCTCGAATTTAATAATGAGGGTTATTTCAAATATGTTAAATGCACAAAATAAGATTAAAGAAAAAAATTAGAC
Source organism: Copidosoma floridanum (assembly GCF_036245765.1). Classification (NCBI taxonomy): domain Eukaryota; kingdom Metazoa; phylum Arthropoda; class Insecta; order Hymenoptera; family Encyrtidae; genus Copidosoma; species Copidosoma floridanum. The sequence continues at coordinate 3,025,187 of NW_028321879.1, forward strand.
GATCGCAGTTCAGCTCTGTTGTTTTGCAGTAGAACTCCTAGTGTTGTACGTGTATGTGCGATTGTCATTTTCCAGTTTCCGAATCGTCTTATCCTCGCTTATCTGCACAGACAAAAAAAATATTTAAGAATAGTGATAAATATATTGTGTCGAATAAATTTAAAAGTAAACTAGTGAGTTTTTGATGAATTTTGAATGATAACGGTTTTGTAAAAATATCGGTGATTTGCAACTTTGAACTAATCCAGGATATGTCTATAAGTGAACGATTGATACAGATTTTTACGTAGTGCTCTCGCATATCTGTCATATGTCTCAGCTTTGCACTCCCTCCGGTCTTTAATGCAGCTATCGCAGCATTATTTTTGGACCAAAGTTGCATGGGCGCAAAAGTGCGCTTGAGCGTAAATTGAATGGAGTTATTTAAAGCGACTAACTCCTAAAATACTTCACTCATAGCGACATACTCTGCCTGACAAGTTGACAATATCACATAATTTTGTTTGTGTGTTTTCCATGCAATCGAGTCTCCGAATAACCGAATGACGTATCCACTAATGGTCAGTGATCCCTTGCAGTCGGCAAAGCTTGCGTCTGCGTAGCCTTCTAGGTTGTCCTTTTTGCGAGTGAAAGTCAGTCCGAGATTTTTAGTTCCTGACAGGTATCTGAAAGTCCGTTTTACCAATTTACAGTCGTCTTCTGTTGGATTCAGCTGATGTCTGCTGATGACGTTTACGGAGTACGCAATATCTGGGCGAGTCGTGTTGACCAGATATAGTAAACTTCTTACTGCTTCTGTGTACGGTACATTAGCCTTATTTTTGGAAATTTCCATTTCCTTTTCAGTAGGAGATTCTTCTCTGTCTCTGAGTTCACGTCTCTTGACTTGGTTCGTGGCCATTGGTGATCTCTGAGCATGTAATTGGTCGAATCCGAATCTAATTAACATTTTGTCGATGTAGTCAGACTGAATCAGGATGATTGTTCGATCTCTTCTGTTTCTTCTTATAGATACTCCCAGGAAACTTTTAGTTTCTCCCATATTTGTCATTTTGAATTCACTTTGGAGTTTCGTTTTTATTTCTTTGCATTTTCAGACTATCATTTCCAGATAATATCATGCCATCTACATACAAAAGTAATATGACAAATTTTGCTTTTTCCTGCCATGTAAACAAGCAAGGTTCTGTTGCATAAGCCATCAATCCGATTTTGACTGCTGCTTTCGAAAAACGTTCATTCCAACGCTTGGGACTTATTTTGAGTCCATACAACGACCGTTGTAACTTGCATACTTTATTTCTTCGAATGTCACTTGAATACTTCGTTCCTTCGAGGATCTCAATATAAATATCCTCTTCTATTTCTCCATTTAAGAAAGAAGTTTTCACGTCCAGTTGGCATGTTTCCAAGTCAAATTTATTTGTGATTGCGAACACTGCCCTTACGAGCGCCATTCGTGAAACTTAAGCATATGTTTCTTGAAGATCGTATTTATTTTATTTTTATCCTTGAAGCGTCGAATGACCAGACGAGCCTTGTATTTTGTTTTTCCCTCTTGATCGATTTTCCTATTGAATACCCATTTCGAATCAATAATGTTAGGTTTCATATTCTTATCCATTTTCGATGGTCGATTCATGATTTTCCACACCTGATTTTTATCCATTGAGCTCAGTTCTTCTTCAATAGCATGTTTCCATTTTTTTTGGTCTTCGGCTGACATCGCTTCACTGTAAGTCGAAGTATCATTATTAATTTTCGCAGTGGAAGCGTGCCGGGCCCATAACCTGTTATTGTTTATAGTTTTAGGCAAAGCGGTGAGGAAAAAAAAAGTGCTACTTTACTAAGAATGTTTATCAAAAATGGTCTTTATTTCAATTTTACAATTTTAACGTTTTACAGAGCTTTTTCGTCAAGACACGTGTACACTGTACTAGCAATGCCGCGAGAGTAGCTGCAGCGCCGCACACAAGAAGGCGCCGCACGATAGATAGAGAAAGTGCGCGCATACATGTATATATATATATATATATATATATATATATCTCACGCGCTAAACTATGTACTTTGTGTAACAAGGAAGCTTATATCTCAACATAAACTCCTTTTTTTTTAATTTTTAATAAATTTGGAAAGAAAATAGGTAGGGGATCCAATCGAAGACACAATCCACCTCGTAGGTTTATCGGATTTGTGTACCTTAACTAAGACATAGCATCTTGCTCAAGTGCACTTACCCTTAGCAGTGTCAAAAATTTTCTTATCATTACCAAAAAGGTTACGTTTATTTGAAAAATTAAAAAGTTGGTCAGTCTTTCCCTCCAGAATACTGAAAGGATCACTGTTTATTACTTCATTGAGGCTGTAATCACTCAAACAATAAAAAAATCTTTACCAAGTATATCTATATTATACAACAGAAAAAAAATAGATACACTGAAAATATAGAATTTTATCTTTCTAATACAGTGGGCACTTAAAAGAAGATATGGCGTATTTTTGTTTATACATTATCTACAAAAATCTTTCAATGTGATTAAATAGAGCCCCCAAACAGTTCAACTTTCACAAAAACATGTAAATACTGTTCAGGAAAAAATTGCTCTAACATTGATTACTTTAATATTTTGATTGATGAAGAAGACTGCATATATGACGATTTATAGAAAATACATTTAACCCCGGACAAGTACTGGACAGATAGACGCCAAAAGTGATAACGATGCAACGCATAAGTTTGTAGACAGCCGATGGTTGTTGCGAAAATAGATCATTACAGAAAAGCAAAATTTTAATGTATCAAAAAAAGCTAAAATTTAATGTACAGAAAATTTGAAGAAATATGTAATTCTTACAACTATCACTTTTTGTATTTAATGTGTTAATTAGGCATGTTCAATGCTCAATATTACGTTTGAGACTGAATAATTATGTAAAATAACTTATTGGAATTGATAATCTGCTTTATCCGTGTAATGCAGAAATACATGAAGAAGATACACAAATTTTTTCGCCATAAAAATTTAATTATCAATCCGTTATTGCAAGAAACGCTAATTTATTGTATCTTAGCTTCAAAGTGAGCAGAGCTAGAGCATTCTTTTTTTTTATACTCGTGTTTTCTTAAGATGAACGCAATGACCTTTGATAGAAAAAAAGTATGAAAAATTAAATAAAATTATTAGACTTTGAAGTTTCACTGTAAGAAATTAATCAGCAAAAATTTTACAATTATTTTGCAACTTTACAAATATCTATTCGTTGTGCATCTTAATATCTATATTTTCTTACGATTATATTCAAATTATTATGATATTTTTTTTACGTCGATCAAAAGTTTTTTGGTAAGGAATATTTTTTTCTGCACTTTCTTACTATTAGCGTATTATTAAAAATAAGTAATGGATTTGCAAAAATGTCTATTTCATAGAAAATTGAATGACGAAGAGAATGGCGGTCGAAGAATTTTTCTAAGAGCTATAGAAATAGAGATATATGTAAAGAACTAAAGAAAAAATTGGCATTTTTCCAACATTTAATTCGGACAGGACAATTTTTTTCATATTGCTGGCGAAATTCTGTAGAAGAGCAATTAATTTTCACTCTACTGGAAAACATAAGATTAAATCGTTTTTTTTGTCTCCAGGCAATGAACTATCGGATAAATTCTTTCTGTGCAACATAAAACAATCTTATAAAGCGCTCATCTTACGACATTAATTCACAGTAGTATAGACATTGTTAATGAAAATCTGAAACTTTATTATTTATACTATTCGTAAGATCAACTATTTCCGGCTTTTCTAGATTTATTAAATCGTCAGTTAAGATACAACTTGATTGTTAATTTAATTACTTTCTTCAATCGAAAATATTCCAATATCTTAACTGTATGAAACATTTCAAGATTCAATATTATAATTGATTGACACATAGTTCTTACTTTTATGAATAAATTGAATATGAAGAAAAAATAAAATAGACACTGCATGACAATGACCTTTACAAGGACGTGAGATAAAAAGATGAATAAGATACGCTACTACCGTATGACATAAAATATAAAGTCTAACAGTAAGTCAACGCCAGTTCAGCGTACACTACTCCATACATGTCACTTCGTGAAACCTAACACCACAACGCCAAGTCAACGATTTCAAAGAAAAGTATACTGTAAGTAAAAGTAAATTAGGCTTTTGGGCCGATGGCTGGTTCCTGATGAACAAAAATTAAACTTATTTGTTTGTAGAATGAATCTACAATTTCAGCCTTTCACTTATAGAAGTTCAGACGTAACATCTTCAATAAATAAAAAATTCAAAAAGCCATAAATGGAGTTCATTTAATGGAAATAAAATTTTTAACGGAATTCCTGGCAATTCTGTAAATTATGACAGTATAGATTATGCTACTCATAAAAGTATAGATTAAACAGGTGATAATAAATATTTAAATGTTCCAGTAGAAATTTTAAATAGTTTAAATGAGGGGGCTTTTACCTCACTAACTAAAAGTAAAAGTAGGAGAAATCGTTATGTTAATTCAAAATTTAAGTATATCAGATGATTTATGTAATGGTACAAGACTAGGTATAAATAAACTATTTTAATACATCATTGAAGCAGAAATAATAAAAGGAGAGAAAAGAGGAGAAAAAATTTTTATATTATTTATATTGACAATAAATGTGACTCAAGGTCAAAGTTTTGATATTGTTAAGTTGTATTTAAAAAAATCATTTTATTACACGGTCAAGCATATGTAGCTTTTTAATGAGTTTGGGATCTGAACAATATTTTCATTCAAAATGAATCAGATATCAAATTTAAAATTCAAAATGTTGTGAAGAAAGCAATATTCGGTTAAAAAAAATTATCTTAAATTTAACCTAGACTTTAAATGTGAATGAAATTAAACCATCATTATTTAAATACTAGTTTTTTAGTTAAATTCATATGGCGGTAGGATTTTTACGTTTCATATAATATTTTAAAGAAATAAATATCTTTCCATTAAAAAAAAAAAAAGTTCATTGTTAAGATTATCTAATTTATCAAAAGCTTTATTGCGTTAACAGTGTTTTTCATACAATTAAAGAATATTTCAACATGTAATAATAATTTTTATTAATAAAATTATATGCAATTTCATGGTAGTATCAACATCCAACATAAAAACTAAAAGACTTTTGTTATTTGTATTTGAATCAATTAGAAGTTGTCCAAATTAGCAAAACTTGTTGAATAATAATAATTATCATTCAATTTTGCCTTCGGTTTAAAATCGAAAATTGTGGACTATAGTCTCACGCTTCTTTACATGCTGCGAGACAGCAGATAGTGCAACTATTCGTTTTCTTAAAAGCGAAAAAAAAAGAAAAGTGTTATTGTTTGAAAAATATATACGTGTGAACGTACTTTATCTGTTCTCAGGATAGATCCTATATGTTCCTTCAGCACCGCCTCTTTTTGTCATCTCCTTAATTTAATTTGGTTTGAATTAATAAAACATTCTCAACTATATGTAAATTTATTTTCTTTATTTCATTCACGATGATTTACTGCCAATTAACAAAAGAATTATAACAAAGTAGATCAGCATATTAAAACTTACTAATGGAATTCCGGAATTAAGCTAATAATGAGGGACCACACTAGATGAGCGGTGGCAGGCTACTAACTAAAACGCCATGCGAAGAATTGCACCTGGCACAAAGTTTTAGTTAAGACTTCATTGTCTTACTTGCTATAGGTCCGGTACTTGCTGACTCTATTATATTCTTGAAGACTATGGTTTAATTTTTTTGTTAACTTTTTTACTTCTTAATAAGTAGCCTTATCAATATTACTAGTCATAGTATAAGGTTGGTATTCAGAAACGTCGTCGTTTGAACCTTCATTAAGTGAACTGGGTGTAACGAAGATTTTAGTATTTATCGCGTCTGAGTCTAAGTGAGTATCTGTATTTGAGTCTATTTCCGTTTCAGTCAATTCTTGTCGTAATTCACTTTGACTAAGGTTATATACTGGTGGTTGTGTACCTTCTTCTGACGATTCTTTAGTCAGTAGACGATGCGTGGCGTCAAGCAGTACACGCATGCTGTGCAATATGTTTTATTAGCCAGTCTGCCACTAACAGTAAAGTGGAGCTTATGTGCTTGTACTGTAGAACTTAAGTGTGTCTTTATCTTACTAACATAAAAAGCAAAGTCGCTAAAACCGTTGTAATCGCTAACCATGAAAACTACTCAACTGATTTTGCTGAAATTTTGTATACTAATTCTTGACTTTTCCTAGATGGTTGTAGTATAGTTTTTTTTCTTAAAATAGTTAATCACAAAAGCATTAACTAAGCTCAAAGTTTTGCAAAAATACGCTAGCTTTACGCTTTAGTTCAGTTAAATCCACCAGGTGGCGTCGAAGTAAAATCGAAAAACCAGCGTACCTAATACACAGTCGTTTACTGACAGTGCATAAAGCCTAGAGCTGGGAGTTGTGCAGCTGTGCATTCCGGCTACCAACGATACTGTTCTCTAATAAACAAGCGAATTATGTCGAACTCAATCCTGAACCACCAATATTGACGAGTACCACCAATAAAAAGGTGCTGTAAATGCTAACATCTTCGGCAAAATACCACGAGACATGTTAAGCTAGAGTACAATCTGCTCTAGAATTTTAGTATATCATGGCCATTCTTCCAACCTGGTGCTGCTATCAGAGCAGATTATACTACAACAGCAATCCAGGGAGAACATACTTGAGTTCGAGCAGCCACAACAGCTTCCGCGGCGGTTCGTAGCATCGACATGTCTACAGAAAAGGTATTCTCCAGGCCCACTTTCCTGACTACCGATGAGCAGTTGGTTATCCAGGGAACGACCCGAGGACGAGATATCCTTTGGTCAGTGTATATCTCTCCAGCACGGTTTCCGTACGCAGAGACTCTGAAGGTTAGAGTTAAGCTACCCGCACAGCCAGCAGGAGTCAGCAGTCATAAAGAATAATAATAAGAAATGGCTAGATGTATCGCTACTGGTCCTTTTCAAAGCCATCATAAGTATTTACGTTTCCTACTTAACCATCAATCTCATCGGTTGTATTTAGGGACACCTAATGTTAAACTACCTTGCCAACAAATACATGTTTACTACCATTTCCAGCAACGATTTGTCGACTAAAAGACTATATTAAGCCGGATACTATAAAACCAAGTCAGTTATTCACTGGCAGACGTCACGAGTGGAGCTGTTCGTCGCAAGGCTTGGAACCGATAACCCTATATTATCCTCCCGACTCTAAGCATTCAACTAGGAATCACTAATTCTTTCCAAGGTCTGCACTGAGCAAACCTAACAGCAACGAAACAAAAGAAAATCTTTAGCAAACGTGACAGTCTCCAACAGTTAAGTATCGGGAACTAATCTTTCCACCTTAGATCATCAAAACGACTAAGCTCTTCAGAAAAAGAAGGTGTTTTAGACACCAACGTCTCCAGCGTAACACCAGGAGACGTTGGTAAAGAGTTCTACAACTAGCTCTAACGCTTCAGACGTAAATTTCCTCCCAATCAGTCTGGTGCTAGAACAGCAGGACAGAGAAGATCACCCTGATGAATTAGATATCGAACTACCTTGCAAATAAATACATTACAAGTTAACAAAGTTAACAAAAAATAGCCTTTAGGGCCAACAAAAGTTTGAACCGTGCCTATAGTCTCAAGAAAACAAATTCGAAGAAAATCTTCAAATTCTTACAATGTTTCAAGTTCTTGGCGTCAAGAATCTAACGCAGAACATTCATCGAGATTGAAACAGCAGCGTCAAAATTAACAAATAAAGAATCCATTACATGAGATTTCAGATTTTCATTAGAACTCTTACAGTTATTACTTTAATTTTCCAGATTTTTAAATAGGTAGAATAATGTGTATTTGTATGTATTGTGGCAATAAAAAATGGAGAGATCAAGCTCCAGAACTTGGTTGCTTTGGTGACAAAGTTGTAAGATTAGATAAAACAATTTTTCAATTACATATTTTTTGTGAATTTTAAATATTTATAGTTTTAAAAAATAGCCCTTTTTATGTATTATACCTAGAGAAAGTGCAAATCAACGACCCTGTAGGGGTCAACAATTATTTTATGGTGTAAGAAACGCACGGTACTTCCCAGCATAGTTTAATTTTTTTTTTATTTTACAGCTGACAAAATAAACTACATGGATTCTGAATAAAATATGTTTTTAATGAGAAGATTTTTGTTCTGAGAAGTATCAGGAATAGATATAAAATTTGCAACTGAAAACGTGTTACATTACGTGTCAACACACTTTGTCGTTTTATTCAGTGAATCCCGGGTGAAGCCGAGATGAAGGGGCTGCTAGTTAGAATTCATCTGTAGTATTATAGCTTAACACATGTTTATTTGTTCAAACCAACTCTCAAAAATTATAACATGGTAGCACAGGTTGGTTATAATTCCTCTTTTTTTTATTTCCACGTGCTGCTTTGGTGGTCTGTGATAATCAACAACTTAGGACAAGGGTCTAAGTAAAAGTGTCAATCCAACACTGATAAAATCAAGAGAAAGTGTCGATCCAACAGAAATAAGTGTAGAATTCAATAATGTTTATTTTTTAGAATGTATAGAAAGAACTATAATTAGTGTATCATGCATAGCTAAAGCTAGCAAGGTAGTAGTAACGGAAAAGATTACAATATATTCAAAATCTAAGAACAAATTAATGGCAACGCCTACAGAAGAGTATGGTTTATATTTGATGAAAAGTTTTGTAATCTCATCAGAGAAGAAAATATTGATATACATAGCACAGAGAAAAGTGGAAAAATACAAATTATGGAAAATTAACAAATAAAGAAAAATGGCACAGATCGTTAGGTCACGTAAATTTTCAATATTTAAGTAAATTAGTGAAAGAAAAAATGATTGATGAAATACAAAAAAATTGAAATATTTTTTAGTAAAAAGCCTAATGTAAAGCATGTAATAATTTATGGTAGTAGAATATTCGTAAGAAAGCTAAAACAATAAAGAAAAAGTAAAAACATTACAGACTATAATTAAACTATAGAGTTGTAGAAGCTAGACATGTAAAGGTAATTAAAGATAAAATAAGACTAATTTATATAAACAAAAATGAGAATGATAATGAAAATGAAAAAAAAAAAAAAAGATTAGTCAAGAGAAAGTGAACATGAAAATTAAGTGAATAAAATTGAATCAGAAAAAAGTGATTATAAGCTAACAAAAGTATTTGAGAAAACAACCCGATTCAGAGATATGGTAATTCAATTACTCATATTATGTATGCTAATGATATTAATGCGAATGTACCGAGTCCATTTGAGGAGGTGACAAATTCTGATGAAAGGAATTGAAATTAAAAATTTAAATAAAAATAATACTTGAGAAACTGCTGAAAAACTAAAAAGTATACGAAGTTATATTTGAAACTGCATTTCTCAATGGAAAAATCAAATCAGAGGTTTATATAAATCCACCAAAAAAGCTAGTTAAATAAAAAGAAAGTTACTAAATTACACAGAGTACAATTATATTGAACGGTTTGGAAGAAAGTCCTAGAATTTTGTATGATACTGTTAATAATTTCACTGAAAAAGAAAATTTCTCACGAAGTCATTACGATTTTCGACACTATACTAAGAAAGAATGAAATCTAATTTATTTTAAAAAATTTTTTAGATGATTTAATAATTTGCTGTAGGGATTTTATTAAGAAAATATTAGAGATAAAACAAAAATTGTAATAAAAGTTTGTTATAAAAGATTTAGGAGAAGTTGAACAGTACATTGAAATTAAAATCGATTATAAAAAGGAAAACGAAATTATGAAACTAAGCCAAAAAACAGTATTGATTTATTAGCACACAAATTTAGATTAGAAAACGTTACAATACCCCTATAGAATCAAACTTAAAGTTACAAAAAGCAGAAATTTGTGAAGACCAGATAAAATATAGAAACTTGATTGAAAAACTTTTGTATACAAGTGTAGCTTCGAGATCAGATGCTACTTGTTGTGTAAATTACGTAAGCAGACTCCAAAATTATTGTAATAAAACTCACTTTAAGTATGCTATGCGAATTTCGAAATGTTTGGTTAAAACAAAAGAAATGAATGTCATATTTAACTACGATGAGAAAAGTAACATTTCAGATTGTATGGCAGATTCAGACTATGCTGGGGATAACATTGACAAAAGATCGACAGCAGGTTACGTAATGAGATTGCTTAAAAATGTATGGAAAGCTCGTAGACAAAGTATTGTAATAAAATGTTCAACTTTTTCAGAGTAAATAGTATTATCTAGAGCAGTAACTAAAGTATTGTTTATTAAGAACTTATAAAGTGAAATGTTTAATGTTAAATTTAATAAACCTAGCTTAATATTTATAAATATAATTTAGGTGCAGTTACAATAGCTAAATTTTAATACGTGTTTAACACACGTTTATTTATTTAGATTACCTATCTAAAATTGTAATTTTACAAAATAGAAGTATAAAATAAAAATAAAATGGAATATTTTTTTTCTCTCTTCTTCCCATATGTAAACTGATCCCGACTAATATAATTGTCACGTACAGTATGGAACATACTTCGTGGGATGGGCCACAGCTATTAGTATTAGGAAGGAGCACAAGTGGGGGAAGAAAGAGCATAAAAAGGCCCGCAGCAGTGGCCACAGGGCTCTTGAACGTCGGGACTAGAAGGAGGATAGTCGCAATAAGTAACCCGGGACCGCAAAGCGCCTTTCCTCAAGGAATATAGCAATAAAGTGATTGATTGAGTTTAACTGCCGCGTTGTTATTAAGCACCCCGAACCTTTAGAATCCTACATAACATAATTAAGTGCACACTACTCTGACAATAACAGAAAAAATATCTAATCTTGGGGAAAGAATAGACAATGCAGGGGCTGGTAAAATTAATATATTTTTCATTATACAAGATGAATCAGATATAATAACCGTTATGCTTGAATATGACCCCCAATCATTGGAAAATGATCGATAAAAAAAATCAAACCTGTATGCTTAGAATATTTAAAAACACAAAACCTAAAATTTCAATTAAAGAAATCCTAGTGTAAAAGAGAGGTGTTGGAAACTGGACCAAAAAAATAAGTATCACAGGAGAATGCGATTTAAAAAAAAATAGACTTGAATGGGAAATGTAATCAAATAAATATGGAAGGGCTAAGCATTACTAGTTAGCAGGAAAAGTATACTTAAAGGTTAGAGAAAGAAAATACGAACTTTGAACAATCTTTTGTCCCATTTTGTGACTGGGATTTTGTCACCTCCATATTCAAAGGAAAAAAAATCATAACTATCGTATATTGAACAATAGGACAGACAGGCTAAGGTTTGGATATAAAGAAAATTACCATAACATGTGTTTAAGTAGTGAATACCCTTTCCCTTTGTTTGACCGGCTAACTGAGGTATCGATTAATAAGCAGTAAGAGTTACTTCAGAGGACACAAAGTAACATACGGAATGGTCCCCAGCATAAAACTATGCAATTTTCCCTTTGTATAAGGCAGCAAAAAGATACACCGTAGGCTCCAACGTCCAATATTAATATATTAGGCTACTTAAACAATGCATTAAATGGTATACCTATATTCAATGGAGGACCTACATGTTCTTCATTACTTAATTAAATGATTAAAGTAATAAAATCGATGGTCCTCTTTCCATACAAAATAGCTATTAACGTCATAAGTGAGGAAACCTTGATTTCCCATACGAGTCATGATTGACGTGTACGAGTGGTCAGATTTGATAGAAACCAGTGCCAGTTGAGCACACAGGTCACGAGGGCGAGTCCATCACACGAGTGTAGGAAATTTTTCCACACGAGTTGCGTTCAAGTTTTTTCGTATTTTCGTAATAAGTGTGAGGAAAATAGGTACAAATTTGGTAAAAAAATGAATTTGGTGTGTATTCGTGATTCATTGCTTTCATTGTTTAAGATGACTTTTTGGATGAAGTTTGATAGGTAGTATTGTTGTTTTAAATCAAAGAATTAGACGTCACCGTTTCAGCTTAGTTATTCAAATGTTATGAAAATGATTTCTGGTGTGTAGCAAAATCTTTTCCGCACACTATGCGTGAAAATCGATTTTCCACTCTAAAAATTATTGCAGAAAACACTACTGCGCATACTATTGCAAAAAATATTGCATCTAAATTTTGGAAAGAAGGTTAAGAGGGCTAGCAGCAGATTAGTTCGGCACATGTTTATCCCTATTTAATTTTATAGAAAAATTTTTGTCAGCCCTTTCCAGATGATTTGGCAACACGGGGGGAATCGACAACTTATTGTCTTAACTTAAAACAATAACGCAGGGTGATAGTGAGTCGGTTGTGAATTATTGCGGATGCATCTAATGGCTTTATAATAGCATTATTTTTATTTGGACGAAAATTTCTGGTCATAACTGATCATGAGCCATTGGAGCACTACTATACTTCGAAAAAACCCGACATCAAGTGGCGCGGTCGCGCCACGAAGGCGAGTTTGAGTAAGATTTAACGGGTTAAAGGCAAAGTTAAGAGGCTATAAGTTAAACGTAATACATCGCCCAGGTATTTAAAAAAAAATGCTTAATGTGCTCTCTTGAAATTCAATAATGGAAGAAGGACAGAAAAATCCGGAACTGCCGTGCTGAAAATTGTATGAACTGGAAGAGAAAGAGAGATATTGTGATGTGAGCGCACCACCGCGCTGGCATGAATATTCAAAGTACGGACAACAAGAGAGAAAAACATAATTAGAAAAGATAAGAAATGGCAGATGAAAATATCTGATTTAATTGATTCGAACAGAAGGGTAGAAAAAAAGAAGCCACGCAAGATTAGCGATTCAGATAAGTTAACAATCAATTAGTACAGTGATGCAGATTCAGAATCAGAATGATTAAACAAGTGCCGATCATAGGAGAGAATCAGAGAAAAAATTTTCAAATAAGACTTTTAAGCAATGGTGAAGAACAAAATTTATCTCAGAGCCCGACTAATGATAAATAAGCCTACGTACGCAAAAAGAAAATATGAAGCACCGGAAGTACAGGATAAGTTATGATTGCGTGACTGACCATGATATTAAACCGAACAGTGTTTAACAAACAACAACTACTGAGATTTCTGGAAAATAATTCGTTTTTATAATGAGACTTAAATAAATTTAAACAAAATTATGTATGTGCAGAAACATACATATCTGTATTGAAAAAAATACTCAAGAAAATAGTGCATCTATCTCGTGAACGGAGTCAAAACATTTTAAGAGCAAACGTGCTTACAGTGAAGTTTCGAAAAATCTACAGCAATAATAAGCTCTAAATTGAAGAAATAATTCATCAAACCTGCTACTAAAACAGCAAATCCCATCGTTGGTAAATGTCAGGCATACCATGGCAGAAAAAAAGCATACACACTAGTGAAAAAAACAGCTCGTTAAGGAATGATGAAAAAAGAGATCAAGAATCCAAGTATTAAAATATTGTTAAACAAGAGGAATAAAACAGAAGGGATGCGAAACATATACCTATCATTCTCAAATGAAAACAAAAACCCAACAAACTTTTAGTCAAAATACCAGCGAATAACCTATAAATTTCTCTTTTAAGAATACACACAGTTCCAAATCAGAAAAAAAAACAAATATTTATAGTAGCTGTAAGAGCATTGTTAAGTAACATTAGGTAAAGAAAAATAAATCTTTAATATAATTAAATCACGTACGCAATCAACACATCTTGAAGGTCCACTGAAGTAGCGTAAATAATGACGTTAAAATGATATGTAATAAGAAAACTAGTTGAAGCATTGGGTACCCGAAAAAGTTGGCGATAGAAAAATAAGAATTTAATATACGTCAAGAAGGAATATGTGCAAAAGCGATGCAAAATATAATTACCTAATGAGAGAAATCTATTAACATAATAAGTAGTTAACAGATAATTTTTATCCTATTACGTTGGGTGCAAAGATTTAGTGTACTTACTCCACACACCTTTTCTTTCTTCATTATAAATTTTCTTGTCAGGGTGGCTTTTTAAAAAGGGGGGGGGGCGATTATACTGAATTTATCTATAATGTTTGCCTGTAGAAGAAATAGAAACAACGTAGTGAGAAACGAAAGTGCAATGAGTTCTATGACACTGCAAGCAATATTCATCCAAATACGGGGTGATCGGCGACAGGAACATCAACCGGCCAGCAGAAACAAACAACTTCTATAATAAATAAACATACTTTAGCTAAGTTGAACGCTAGACCTTAGTACCAAAGTATAAATATAAGCATCAAAGAAGTCATGTAAAAAATGCTACGTAAGATTAAATAAATGGAGTAGTAAAGAACAGCAGTAAATTGTAATCAAATAATTATTTAAAAAATTTAAGGCCTACAAGGGCATATCTATCGAGTTATTATGTAGAAGAGAAGAGCTTAAACACGAACAATATGTGTCATAACACAATTATAGGTTTTGTGAAACCCTAATCAAAACTTGAAAAAAAATCAGCCGTGTGAGGTCTACGGACTCTTGGCCTCGGTAGGAACCAAGTTCAAATTGTTTTTTTTTAGTCGTGCACTATATATAGTAATAATGTATGGGATAAAGTATTAAGTTAATACAGTAAAAAATTTATGATAAAACGTATTTATTATGTATAAAATAAATGACAACTGATTGTAACAGTTTTTTTAATAAAAAATAACACATCATTAAGAGTAAATCAGCCAAATAAATCATTGATAATTAACTAATAATTATTTTATAATCTTACAAATAGCTTGTTATTGTGTAACGTCATATCTATGTTATTGCACAACTACTTAAAAATTGATGTGGTAGTTTTTTTTCTACGCCGATCAAATGTTTTTTGGTATACAACAATTTTTTTTCGAACTTTGTTACCATTATAAACAATAAATAATAAATTTTTAAAAGTTTGTATTTTATACGAAATTTGATGACGAAACTATTGACGGTGATAAAATTTATCTAGGGGCAATAGAAGCGGAGATAAAAACATAAAACTAAATAAAAAGTTGGCAATTGTTCATAAATTTTTTATACAAATAAATAAAGCCATTTTCTGATTAGCTCAAAACTATTTTTTCCGTTTTCCTAGGAAAATTATGGAGGGAAATGACCAATTTCTTCTTTATTGAAAAACATAAGAATAAATCGCATTTTTTGTTTTTGACCAATGGAATTAACAGCCACTTTCTACAGCCAGTGCAATCTGTGCAATAGTGTGGGATGCAGGAGCGAAAAAAGATTAATATGGTATATGCTGATGGCATGCAGCGTAAGGACTAAGGGGACAAGCTACTAGCCGAGTACAACCAAAAAAGGCCAAACAAAAGAGAGTCGCCAAGTCCAACGGTAAGCGAGCAGGAATAGAAAGCTGCACGCGGCAATGTAAATAGCTTAATATATGGCTGTATTACTATAGTGCGGTTAGAAAAAGTCTTTTTACTCTTTTTTTGGTCCAGCCCCCATTTGCACGAAACTCATAACGCTAAAAAAGGAACTTCGTTCAAAAAAGTATACAAAATAAAAAAACAAAAAAATGGGGATGTCCATAAAAATGCCTTATTTATTTTTTTAAAATGATTAGTTTACATAACAATATGAACAATATAACACAAACATTACTTAAACAATCTTACTTAAAGTGGTAGAGAAAAAAAGACCGTCAACGACGACAACGTAGTGGCCTTGGACGTTTCATACAGTATGGCATATACTGCGTTGGATAGAGCATGGCTTATTGATAAAAAAAAAGGACGAGTAGATTCAAAAAAAAAGATAAAGAAACCCACAGCAGTGGCCAGAAAGCTCTAAAATGCGGGGACTAAAAAAAAATGGTCGTAATAAGCAACTGGGGACCACCAAGCGCCTTCCCTCAAGGAAATATAACAACATAGAGATTGACTGGGTTTAACTGTCTTATTATTATTCAGCACCCCGAGCCGTTTGAATCCCACGTAAAAATCAGAATTAAACCCACTTTTACTGCAAAAGACAACCGACTTTATCAGATTGTTAAACTTATTTACAAATGAAAGAAAACGACTTACCTGACAGTATAGATCTCGCAAACGCTACCAATATCAAGAAATTAGTGGCATCCTTATCGGGAATAATAGACACGGAAATCGTCACAAGTGTTTGTCAAGACGAATTAATCATTGATGTCTTTAAAGATTTGCTTACTCAAAACATAAATCTTTTGGAAATAAAAACTGCCATTCAGCAAAAAGAAGCCATCGCCGACTTCAACCAAGAAATTAGTAAACTTTTTACGAATGACATGGAAATTACCAAAAAAATTTTAAAACTAGACCTCAATACTCCACATAATTCACACATGAGAGCATCACAGTTCACCAACCCTAATAGAACAAATTATGAATCGCGATTTTCACTTGGCAATAATACAACTAAATCAATTGAATATAAAATCACTAACACTTCAAGCACCGGCACGCTTACAAAAATTATCGAAACACCTAAAAATCATGACTCTCACGATTTTGCTCACTACAATTACTTTAGTTTTTTTTAAAAAGCCCATATCAAGCACTCCTTTCCAAACTCAAAACAGCTTGTATAACATTAATAATTTAACTCTGGCACCCATTGGCAACCTTTCTATAAAAGACGCAATCGAAATAATACCTATATATAACGAATCTAACATCCCACTCCCAAGCTTTTTAGACGGCTGCAGAAAAGCATGCCACGTAATTCCAAAAATTAACAAACCCGATCTAGCAAAATTTATTAAAATGCAATTTTCAGGAGAAGTATGGCTCTTCATCAAAAATAAAATCTTTGACACCATCGAAGAAAAAGCAATATTTTTTTACAAACATTGTCAGATCCGCAAAAATATGGCATCAAATAATGGGTAAGCTAGCGGCGTTAAAACAAAGAAAAAAAAGTGTTACTTCATTTACTAATGGAGTTAAAGGTACCACCACAGAATTAATTCAAGCAACTCTCTGCGACGGTCGAATACATCAGAAATTTTATACACAAGTAAAACAGGATAAAGTTAAATATTTCATAAGAGGGTTACACTGGGTAATAAAAACACGTATGGGCCACGCGTACGACCTAGAGACTGCAACAACCCAAGCGATAGAAAACGAAAAAGACTTCGCGTGTCATGAATTTGGACATCTGCAAGAAACAGTAAAAATCATAACTAATAGACAAAGTCAAGATGCATGAATAAACTTAATATAAACTCCAGAAAAATGCCAAATTTGTGTAAGACGAGGGCTCACAGCAGGCAATTGCTGGTATCACTATAATACTAGTGAAGCTAACGCTTACCAAGCCACACCCATGTACAATGCTATACCATCCACCACCGAACGTCGTCCTAGCCACTCTCCTATACCGTTATACACTCAATCTTAAAAATGGGCGTGTCATGGAGTCAACCATCACATAATAATCCTGCACCTACATATCAATCTAAAAATTATATACTAAGCCAATACATGCAGCCAAAAACTCCGAATTCAATTAATGATAATCGAAACAATTAAAAAACGTGCAACTATACCAAAAATTTAGGTCACTGGAAAAGTGAATATAAAAAAAAGGCCTACAATGATAAAATCAAATAAAAGACATCGGGAAATAACTCAGGTTTGTTCCAGAGGGGAAGCTTGGGAGAGACCAGCAATGTTATACTAACAACTTCCTAAAACAGATAATAGTTAACAAAACCGTCTTACTAAACATAAAAAACCAAATACCTATCGTAACAATCAAATTCAGCGAAATCAATCGACCCTTGTCGTTTATTCTCGACAACGGTGAGAATGTATCACTCATTAAAGAATCCGTCATTCCATCCAACATACATGATTTTTTAAGATACCATTCTACACGTAAGAGGCATAACAAAGGGGGAAATTAAAACTTAAGGGTACATCGTTCTAAGCCTTCAAGAATACTTCTCCGAATTTCACATCATAACAGATGAGTTTTATATAGAAACATACGGCCTAATAGGAAACAAGATATTTTGTACTTATCAATTACAAATAAATTACTATGAAAATTACTTTAAAATGAGAAATTACATAATACCTATCCAAAGCTGAACAAATAACACAAGGCATTCCCAAAAAAGCATGAAAATTCCTTCGCAAGTACTAGTATTTCATACAACTTCTTACGCGTTAAAGAAACAGAGCACTCTTACTTAAAATCTTCGAAAGCTGCCTAATCCGAACTCACCAGTAACCAGAAAATAAGAAATCCCGAATCATCAATGATCTTCGAGATCCGAAATCATGAAATTGAAAATGATATTCTAAAAGCCGAAATCCAAGATTATGAAATAAAAGCTAACATTAAAATCACCGACATCCGAAATCAAGAATTAAAAAACTATTCTACGAACGCTGAAATCCGAAATCAAGATACAAAAATATCTGTAATGATCTCCGAAATCTGAAATTTAAAAAATCTGGACTCAAACAACCACGACACTAAATTCCAAAACTTCAAACTCAACAACAATCAAGTATCCATACTCAAAAATCGAAAAAATTTTAACCCCAAAAGAAAATATTGCGAAACTGTCGATAATTGCAAAAGCATCGAAGCTGAGAATCATAACGACGATCTATACGCACAACATCGGAATACGAATGAAAGTGACTAGAAAGTGAATAGAAAACGAACTCCTCAAAAGCGTCAAAAGCTTCGAAAAATCACTTATATACAATAATAAAGGTTGCGACATCACACAGAATTCAACCTACCTCAAAAACATCTCAGCACTAAATACTAAGAAGGACCACAAATAATACAAAAACTGATAAGCACATATTTAAAAAAACAAAATTCTCAGAAAATCATACAAGCAAAAAAACGTGCCAATAATTGCATCAAAAATCTCAAATAACAAATAAAAAGAAAATATAATCCAAACATCAAAAATAAAAAAATCTTAAACACATCATTAAACTCGAAGGTAATTCCACGCGAGCAAAAGATTGTAAGGTTATTACGTCTTAAGCACATCGAGCATAGCAAGCTAAAAGCCATAAAAGAGATAATAGTAGACTATAATGACATGTTTCACCTTAAAGGTGAAAATTTACCTGCTATGGACCTCATGGAGTTAAACATCCCAACAACAACTAGTACCCCCATTTAAATTAAGCCTTTTTGGCAACCTCTCATCTAGCAGTAAGAAATAAACAGACAAGTCAAAGAAATGTTTCAGAACAAAGTCATTGAGCCCTCCATGAGCCCTTACACGGCGCCTGTTTTCTGCGTGTCAAAAAAGCCAGGACCCGGCGGACAAAGAGGATACAGATTCGTTATGGACTTTAGAAAACTCAATGACGTAATACCCAACTGTAATCATCCAGTACCGACATAGCAAATATTCTTGATAAAATTGGCCCATCTTAATATTTTACAGTCTTTGATTTAAAAACTGGTTACCACCAAATAAAAATAAAAAATAAGAAGATAGACATAAAACTCCCTTTATGTGCGATCTAAGACTTATTTACTTTAAAAATTGCCCTTTCGGATTTAAAACAAGTTCACCAATATTTTTAGCACTTATAGCAGCCTTAATTCTAAACATTAAAGGAGCAGTTTCTTTCTTCGACAATGTATGTATTCACTCCCAAGAATTCTATAAACACTGTGAAATTATTATTCAATTTTTGAAGCAACTAAGCGAAGCAAATTTAGTATTGCAGCCCAAAAAATGCGAATTTTTAAACCAAGGGATAAATTATCTTGCTCACATAGTTAGTAAAGATGGACTGAAACCCAACCCGAAAAAGATAGAAGCAGAGGAAGAATTTCCTCGACCAATAAATCAAATAAATATTCGACAATTTTTAGGATTAGTAGGGTACTACCGTCGATTTATAGAAAACTTTGCCAAAATAGCAAAACTCTTAAACATGCTATTAAATAAGGATCAGGAGTTCTTGGGGAACGAAGAAACTCAAACAGCATTTCAAATTCAGAGGGATAAAATATTCTTTCCTTTAATTTTAATTAATCCTGACTTAAGAAAAACGTTTATACTTACAACGAATGCTTCGAGATACGCTAAAAGAGGCGTGCTTTTACAAGGAAAAATTGGAAAAGTTAAGCCCATCAATTTTATATCCCGCACCTTGTCCAAAAGTAAAAGTAACTACTGTACGCCCTTCAGAGAAGCCTTGGCTCTAATATATTGCCTAGAGCAATTTAGAGTTTACCTGTACGGAAGAAAATTTATATTAGCGAGCGATCAACGACCTC